>NW_008333794.1:3356390-3381362 GCF_000622305.1 Nannospalax galili
TCTGTGCCTGTTTGCTCTTGCAGCATCCTGAGGAGCGAAAGGAGCGCAGGAGCGCTCCACCCACAGGAGCAACGTAGTGCGGCCATGCTGGACCAATCGCCAAAGCGCTCGTTGCCATGGCAACTGCAGCATCAAACAGGGCCGCCTCGTGGTATGGCTGCAAAATTGCTTGCCCTGGCGCTGAGGCCGAGGTGGCTCCTTCCTGGCCCGAGCTAGAAACCTGGAAATCCGTTGCTAAAATGCGCACTGGAGGCCCTGAGTGCAATGATGACTGCTTTCCAAGGTGTCTTCTCCATCCTTGGCACTCAAACATAGAAGCTGCTGTGTCTTGAGTGAGGCCAAGGCCAAGAGCTGCCTTGCTATTTAAGGACTATAAGACTGGCAAGCTGTGTTAGAAAAATGGGACCATAGCTGGGCGTGGTGGCGCAAGCCTTTAATCCCAGCGGGAGGCAGAGGCAGGCGGATCTCTGTGAGTTCAAGGCCGGCCTACAGTGTGAGTTCCAGGACAGTTGGGGCTACAGGGAGACCCTGTCTCAAAAAAACAAAACAACAACAATAATAATAATAATAATAGTAATAATAAAATAAAAATAGGACCATGATAGCTGTATGGCTGGGTCCCAGGGGACTGACCATGCACAGTGGCTGCATAGCAGGTAGCATAGCATAGACCACACATTCTAGTTATGACTAAAAGGGAATGGAGCTGGGGCTGGGGCCGATCTGCTCTAGCTATGGTGCCCCCTCCTACCCTCCTTTCTTTGCTCCCTCCCTATTCCCCCTCTCCTCCCAGTACCCTTGGTGTGCCTGCAGAGCATCTGCCTCCATCAAGGATACATTCTACAGGGGAACCAGGAAATAAAATGGAAGGTGAATTATGCCCGGCAATAGGATCAAAGTACACACGAAGCAGAAGAGGATGGAAGAAGAGAGGAGGGCCCAGGAGCCATCTTCTTGAGCACATGGTGGGACAAGAAGAGCTCTCTATGAGTGCTCTGTGGACTGAGACCATGAAGGGGCTTCTCAGGCAGAAAAAAAAGAGCTCTAGCCAAGGACCTGAGGCAGAAAGATGCTGGGTGGGTTTGGGGGTCACCAGCACAGCCAATGTGGCTGTGAGGAGGTAAAAGTAAGAAATGCTTGACCACTTCTCCCTGGGGTTCACCTTCTCTCCCCTGAGAATCCCTTTGTGTATCTGATGCTTACCTGATCCAGCTGCTCAGTTCCCAGCTGTAAGTGTATGAGGAATACTTTTCTATGAATCAGAAAATGGATGGCCCCAAGGACGCATGGGCTTACCATCTCTTTAGGACTGACTGACTTTCATAGCTGGTGGGTGGCTCAGCCAGGGCTATCTGGCCCTGAGTCTACCTCTAGGGAAGGGACATGAGGCAGTGAGAGCATGGCACACTGTCTGGGATGGCAGCTGTGAGTTTTATTCTTTCCATCTTCTCTGGCCTCTCAGGCCCACTGAAGTTAGGAGAAGAGCAAAGCGGCACCCAAGTTCCAGTCCTTCCTTTATAACAGAGGAGACAGACCTCAGAGACCATGAGCAACTTATAGGAAGTTGCACAGTAAAGAGGGGCAGAGGACTGAGAAGAGGCTGGGCGAGAAGCTTTCTTCTGTTCCATGTCTTTGAAATCAGAATGGTGTCCAATGAAGCAGCTGGGTGGTCAAAGTGTGGGGGGTCCTAGGAATAGCTTAGCCATCAGGTGCTCTAGGCACCCCCTCCCTGAGAAGAATGCTGTCATAAGAGTGCTTCAGATTTCTGTAGACTTAGCCACTTAGCTCATGATGAACTGGCCCTGCCTCTCTCCTTACTGCAGTTGCACCAGAGTTTATAAAGAGCGCCACACCATCAGGACCCCTTCTGCTGGGTCTGATTGCTTGGGGAGCTGAGTGCATCTCAGAAACACCTCAGGAGGCAGGTGTAACTAACTAACCCAGTTGCTCAGGAAGGCTGAAACATAGCCAAGGGTGGGAGGGCACTCACACTGCAGCAAGACATGCCCATACCTGTGCTCAAGCCTGCAGTCAGGCAGTGCCCCTTTCAACCTTCTTAAAAAGGGTTTTCTTTTCCACTCCCATTTCACAGAGGAGGAAACAGAGGCTTTGAAGGAGATCTGGGTTACCCTGAGTGCAGTCTGCTTTCAAGTCCCTGTCCTGGGTTTCCATTTGTCCTTTCTGGGGACTTGTGATATTCATTGCACATCTCTATCTTTTCTGGCCTTTCCTCCAGAGGAAGTATTTCGAGTAGAGTGAGTTGGGTGTGGTGATGCATGCCTTTAATCTTAGCATTCAGGAATCAGAGGCAGGCAGATCTCTGTGAGATGGAGGCCAGCTTGGTGGACATAGTGAGTTCCAGACCAGCTTGGCTACAGGAAGACCATGTCTCAAAAACAAAACAAAACAACTGTCCCCAAACCCCAAACTGCCATAGTTGTGGGCTTTAATCAAGTATCAAGTATAGTATGCAGGGGTTGTTCTCATTCCTGATGGTCTTTGCCTGGTACTGGGTCAGGTCAGGCCAGGCATAGGAGGCTCCAAAAAACCATGCAGCTGACATTCCAGCTGGTTTCTGACGAGATCTCACAGGTTCATGGGTTCAAGGATTGAGAGAGTTAGAAAGCACAGGAGCATGATATCACCAAGTGAGGGTCAGACTGCTTGGTCTAGCTTCTGGGATATGAAGCCCAAGGACACAAGAGTGTTCAAGGTCACAGGAAAAGGGGCTGCAAGCTATGGATGGCATCTTGGACTGTCCTCAAATCCTCAACTGTGATCAGATGCTTGAGATGGGAGGGAGTGGCAGTCAGCCTTGGCATAACTGCCCCTGACTAGAGTTTTAAGGACAAGACCACCCATCCACCTCTACAGGCTGGGTTTGGCACAGGGCACTTTGAGGCCACTCTCTCTGGTTTCTGGAAATGCCCCTGTCTCCCTCTCAGCCTTGTAGACTGGAGGGAGAAGCAGCTGCCAGAGCTGGTTCCAGATACTTCCTGTCTAAGACTTCCCTCCAGCAACTGGAAAATTCCAACCTGCTGGGTGACAGGGACATTCACACAGAGTAACTTACCCCTGCAACCTGTAGCCGCCTGTCCCTAAAAAAGGAGGACAGAGAAGACCGCCACAGGGCGGGAAGGCAAGTCTTGGGTGTTCCATGCAGGAAGCGCTGTGGCCCAGGGCTGGACCATCCTCACACTGACAGAAAGGTTTTTTTCAGGCAGCCACAGGCCCAGTTATGGAACTGAAGTGCAGACATCCATATACTTGTGCCAGTCTCTGAATCACAAATCCTTCAGGCCTCTGGCAATTGATTTCCTTTTTCCTTTTTCTGAAGCCTTACATTTTAAGTAAGTGAAATGCAAATTACAGGAATAGCGTGAGCATCTATTCTTAAAGGAGATGCAGTCCTCTGCAGCTGCTGCAGCTTACTCCCCTTGCTCACCTCTGCAGTGGCAATGGTTCTTGTCTGTCTGGATTTTGTCCTTCCAACACTTTTCCTTCACATTCATACACATATACATACGTTCAGAAAACAGAAAGTATTTCATGGACACCCAAATTGGCACCATGCTATGATAATAAATTTTTAAAATCTATATTTTATGTGTATGAGTGTTTTGCCAGCATTTATATAAGTGCACTTGTATCGTGCAGTACCCACAGAGGTCAGAAGAGGATCCCCTGGAACTGGAGTTAAGGATGGTTGTGGGTCACCATGTTGGGAACTGAACCTGGGTCCTCTGTAAAAGCAGCTAGTGCTCTTAACCACTGAGACAGCTTTCTGGCCCCATGCTATGACACTTAAAAAAAAATTTAGAATCTTCCAAAAGAAAAGAAGCTGCACACTGTGGACTCTGCTGTACCTGCCTCCACGGCAAGAAATCCCATGTGGTAAGCCCACTGGAAGCTGAGGGGTCATTGCCTTGAGACACCCCTCCCCAGCCAGGCTATGCATGAATTCTCCATAAGGAAATGTTCCTACACAGTTCTCCACACAGACATCCCCAGCGGTGTAGACTGCTGTGCATGTTTGGAGCTTTATGTAAGTAGACTCATTGTGTGTCTTCTCGCCCCACTCAGCCACATACCTGAAAGGCTGAATCACAGAATTTCTGGGTTGAATCCCGAGCCCCATCCCCACCCCACCCCTAAAAAAGAAACCAATTTTCTATGGTGGGAACTGCTATCACAAGAGAAAATGCATTATTATAAGAATTTTTTCAGTCATCTAAAAATTACTGGAACTGCTGATGAGCTGATTTTAGGAGGAAATGGAAGTGGGACTCTGCAGGGCTTGGATGAGTTCAGAGTAGGCTATGAGGTTGAAGGTGACTTAGTGACCATGGCCAAGTCCTTGCTTCACTAAGCCTGGTTTCCTCTGAAGATATTGCTGATCCCTCCCCTTCATGGAGGGTTGTTGTGAAAACCAAATAAGTGACGGTGTACAGTGGTCCCAGAAGAGCAGAGGACCCATGACAGGCATTGGACAATGTCCCCAGGGATGAGTACAATGAGACAGGTGGGTGAGAGCAGGGCCACTAGGCAGGGCAGTGGGGTCGCTCTGTCAGCCATTGATGGAAATGCTGTCCCAGAGCTGTGCACAGCATGCAGTCCTTTGCACACAGAAATGTGTGACAGAATGATGGGCAGAGGCATGGAGCCCATGGCTACACCCTGAATTCTGTGGGCTCTGGGACCCTGGCAGGCTGCTGGCTGCTCTGTCTGACATAGTACCTCCTTCAGAGCCCTGACAGATTAAGGATGGGGACATATGGTACTTGGCAAGGATGGCACCTCCCATACATCTCACAGACACCAAGGCCTGGTGGGACTGTGGTCACTTTGTCTTTGTTTCCCTGGCACCTGGAGCAGGTAAGACTGTAACAGATACCCAGGCAGTTTTTGCTGAGTGAATATTTCTCTGTTCTAGCTCCATGCCAGGCTATGCCCAGGAGATCACACACATTTTTCCACCCAAATGAGCATGTGTCCCCTTTTCCTGACCCTTCCTCCACAGCAGTGGGGACCTGGCTGAATAGAAGGGCAAACCAGGGTCTAGAAAGTACAGCAAGCCCCCATCCCAGGATCACCAGAAGAGGGCCTTGATCTTTTATGTTCCAGGCAGTGATCCCAGTGCCTAGAACGCAGCAGCTACTCAATAAAATGCTGAGTGAGTGGATGAGAAGATGAATGAATGCTCTGAGTATGGCCCCATGCTGCATCCTCATAGTCAGGCCTACTCCCCTTCATGTCACCTCTCTATCCTCACCTGCCTTCCCCATGGCTATGAGCACTCCAGGAGAGGCACTCGTGGGGTCTGCAGGACAGTGGGTCAATAGCCTCCTCCATATCCCTAGCCACATCCTTAGCGGGGGCCTGCACATCCTCTAGCCACCTGCTTCCCAGCCTATGTTCTATCTCTCATAGCTGGGTGCCTGCTACTTGCCAGGGGATCCTCTCACCCAGTGAGCTCTGTAGAGATCTCAGACTAGGACCTCAAGCTCAAAGTCCTGCCCTACCCTTCCCCCTGACGCATTTGGAGGAGCCAATCACAGGATGGCTGAATGGAACCCAGATGCATGGTGCTCCTACCATGTACCCGGGCTGTGTATGAACATGTGCTGGGTCACATGGGCAATGCAGGGAACCTGAGGAGCCAGCAGCTGAGTTAGAGGAGAAACCCTGGCTCACTTGAACTTTTCTTCCCCCTGGCCCAAGTGATCTTCAGATATACTTCCCCCCAAGCTGAATTTCTGCTGCCTAAAGCCATCCTTACCACTGTGGCCTCAGCTCACTCAGCAGGGGCTCAGCAAGCCATCCCTTGCCCCTGCAACCCTTCGCTGTCTCTCCCTGCAGTGCCACTCTCTTCAGAGGTATTACCTTGGGCTGGTGAGAGCTGCTTCCTCACAGGACAGAGAGCTTGTAAGGCAGAGGGTTATGTGGAATTCAATGATGTGGCCTCAAAGCTTCCACTGTGCTAACACATAGTAGGTCCTCACAAGACTGGGTGGATGAATATGTATGTCTTGTCACCCAGGCACTAGTAAGGCCAGGAGCAGCCCCTGGCTCTCTTAGCTAAGTGCAGTGGCCCTCAAGGGCTCTTCATCCTTGGACTCAACCAGACTAGAAGTATTCCTCAAATTAGCTGACCTGGGCAGAACATCCATTCACACTAGGTATTGTAAGTAGTCTAGAGCTGGTCTAAGGCCTACAGAAAGCTCTGTATAAACATGCATTGTTTTTATAAGTGGCTTGAGCATCATAATTTTTGGTATCCAAGGGTATCTCCTGTAGATATCAAAGGTTGACTGTTCTTGGTCCCATGTTTCAACTATCTGCCCACCTGTCTTCTCTCCTCCCTCCTTTCTTCCTGTTCATCTATCCTCCATGACAACCCCTCTGAAACTACTGAAGAAGCAGACCAGGGCTGTGGATGGTCTTGGAAGCCCATAGCAAAGCTGACTTGATGCAGGGGGGTCACTCCCACTGGGGTGCAGCCTGACCCGACAGCCTCTCTGGCTGCCCTGCCCTGCCCTGCCTTGCTTACTGTGGCCACTCCACCTAGACCTGCTGCCCCATCTCTCTGCCCCAGGCACTGTAGTTCTGTGGAGGACAGAGGCACAGGCAGGCAGAAGGCAAGCTCATCATGGAAGATGAGCTGGCATGGGGCGGCTTGAGTGGACTAAGGTGGGCAGAGCCTGGGGGAGCCTGACTGGGCAACCATGAAGCAGGGTGGTTGGCTTGTATTCCCAGCCCCCTGGCAACATTGTGGCACAGAGGCAAGGCAGAAACCAAGGGGCCAATGCTGCTCTGAAATAAAGTCACTCTGTACTGGTCAGGGCCAGAACAAACTACTTGGAAAGGAGTGGAGGAGGGGAGGAGTCCTGTTCTAGAACTAAAGAAGACAGTCAGGGTTGAACAGGGGTAGCAGGGGACCTCGTGGTCTTCCAGCTCTGAGGTCTTTAAGTTCTCTGGAAATCTAAGTGTAATACGCAGGTGCTCCTGCAGAGGGCAGTGCTTAACTGCCTCAATGTTTTGTAAAGTATGAAAACCCAAGGCTGGCCTACAGTAGCCAGAGCCTCAAGGAGTTAGGCTCCTCCTCAGGCCTGCCACTAGCCACCTCCATGCCCAGGCCTTGTCCCCAGCTACTATGCTGGACCTCCTCTAATAACCTTGATAGTTTCTGCTACTTCCCACTCTAGAATCTCAGCGTGGCCTGTTATCTAGGCAAGACACAGGTCATGGAGACCCTTGCATAGGAGACAATCCCCAACAGGCCTTCAGGTTATGTCCACTCTAGTCAGACCCACTTCTCTGAACTCATGTCCTGACACTGGGTCCACCTGTTGTGCTCCAGGCACCCAGTTTCATCAAGTCTCAGAACTTTTGTGCTTACTGTTCCTGATGCCCAGAGCCCTTTCCACTCCCCATGGCTAGCTCCTTCCCACAGATATGATCTTAAATATCATCTTCTCAGGCCTTGCATGAGCATTTAGGGGACCAGAATGCTATGGTCCTGAATGCTCAGTAGCATCTCAGTTCCTGGGATTATTGAAGCAAAACCCAGGTAATAAAGTGTACCTAGGTGGCTCCTAGGTGTATGATAAGAACTTCAGACTTTACATCTCACAAGACTGGCCAGGCTCAGAGACAGAGGGTACCTGAGTTTTCCATTCCTGCCCACTAGGAGCAGGTTGTCCCTTATTGTACTCCAGTGCGTCTTTGAAGCAGGAAAGCCTCTCATGTACAAGGCAAGACATGTGGGCTGCCAGCCCTTCTGCCTTGGGATGAGGGACTTCCTGGACAGATCTCATTCTGAGGCCCAAGGCAGGCTGGTGACCCAGAAAGGCAGGGCTGCCTCAAGATACCCCAGGAAGGATGCAGTTTTGCCCCATAGGGGCTCCTTCATCCAGCAGGTGGGTGCAGCATATGGCCAAGGGTACTCAGGGACACACAAATGCTGGGTGGTTCCGATATTGGGCTCTGAGGACTATGGAGGCAGTTAGAGCTGGATCTTCTGCCAGCATCCAGGCCCCTGATGCTCAGAACCCTTGCCATATCCAGTCCAGGGGACTATCAGCTGGATCTCCTCTCTTGGTCCCAGCTCCCTCCAGGTCCAAAATGTGCATGGGACCCAGCCTGGCCAATCAGAGCCTCCATCCCCTCTGGGGGTATTGATTGGTTCAGCAATAGGTTGTGACCTGAGTCTAGCCAATAAGAGACATCCCTGGGACGCACAGGATCTTCTGGATGCTGGGATGCTGGATTTTTAGAGATGTTGAGTGTGGAGGGCAGGGGGCCACCTAGTCACTATGCAGCAGTCTGCCTGAGAATGAGGGCAAGTGAGGCTGGGGATGCTGAGAGGGTGCTGACTGTGATGTCATCTTGGAGCCCATCAGCTAAGCCTGAAGATTCATGGACTGAACAGTTAGCTCCTCTGGACAGTTCCTCCAATGCCCTTTGGGCTTAGATCAAGAGTCCTTCACAGGGACCTCACAGTCCTACTCCTGATCCATGCCCCCACCTGTAAGTCAGATGCAGGGATGGGAGCTGAGGTTCCTGGGCCTCTTTCATTTTGTTCTCACCCGAGAATGAACTTACTGACAGGAAATCACATCTGGCTCAACTTCTCTCCTGACCCACATTAGGCCACCCCCTATACTAAACACTTCCTATGGACAGCTCCACAGCACAGATGTAGAAACAAGGCTAAAAAGAGTTGAGGGCCTGGCTACTCTCATGCTGCTGAGCAGAGAGAGCTGTGCAGTCAGGCCCAGGTTGACTGGCTGTGTCAATCACAAGCTTCAGGCTTTTTCCTGTGGAACCCTGCAGGATTTGTTCAGCTGTGTGATCTGTAGACAGCACTGAACCTCTCTGGGCTGTAGGGTGGTAGATGAGAGTTTAGCATTTAGCGGGTTTCTCAGCACAGCCCATCAGTCCTAGGCTGAGCACAACAGTATGCTTCTGAGGGCTGGCAGTGCTGTTATACTTAGTGGTGATGTGGGTGTACAGTTAGTTTGAGCCCAGGGTGGGATCAAAGGCCAAACTGAGTATTCTCCCTCCCTCTGAAGCTCAAGAGCCAGGCTCAACGGGGAAGCAGCCCCAGAGGCTTTCTCAGGATGGCCTGGCATACTGCCTCCCTGGAGCTGATCCCAGCCCTGCCAAGTCCCTGTTCTTCCTGTAGTCCCCAAGAGTCTGAGGGTTGTGTGTATTTTGTCCCCAGTCACCATGGGTCTTGGGAAGGATTTGTGAGCTTTCTCCTGGGTCTATCTAGGCTTTCTGCACCAGAAGCCCTGGGATGGGCCTGCCCTACTGGGGATGCATCTCTGACATGCTACATTAAGGGATGGGCTAGCTTCAGCTGCAGCAGCACCAGGAGAGGTGGATGGAGCAAAGTACATTCCCTCATGTTCCCTACTCAGGCACCCAGCATCTTATCCAGTCCCAACCCCTTCCTGCTGGGTGCTGACACTGCCACTCCCCTCTCACAGCCACCTGGGGCTTTTTCCACAGCCCCCTCCCTTGGATAGGCCTGGTGGGATGCTGAGGACACAATCACCAGCCTTTTAGGAACTGGCACTGGTGAAAAAGAGCCTGGACGTTCTCCTGCGGAGGATGCTGAGTGAGCCTCACCCTGGCAATTTACAGCATAGGCAGATGCAGAGACAATGGGGGTCTGATTGGCAGGGCGGGAGAAGCCACAGCTGCGTTTGGAGGAGCTGGGAAGGTGGGGCAGGAGCCACTGAGCAAGCGGTGGGGGGGGGGTTCTGCAGCCCCAGAAAAAAGTGCTAAGCCAGCTGCATGGAGGGAGGCTGGAGGGGAGGTTAGGGTAAGCACCCCCCCCAACTACAGTCCCATCTCATTCTCACATGAAAGGGGAGCCTGGCCTCAGAGTCCACTGGCTGCCATGGTTCCCACCCTGGCTCCTGCTTTCCTGGATTCTCTGCCTCAGTGTTCTCTTCTGAGACACCGGCTATGGTGAAACAAAGCTATGGGCAGAACCGCCTGTTGTATCACTGACTCAGCAGGACCTCCTGAGTTGTGGGCTCACCTCCTGCCCTTGTATTTGCTTTTCATTCATTCAGACACTGATTGAGTACTAAGTATGTACCAAAGTATGACTTGGGAAGAGGGAGACACAGAAACCGACTGTAGACAGGATGCCCCCACCTCAAGAGTTTGATCTTAGACATGGGGAACAGTGGGGTCAGGCCTCTGAGTGACCTCAAAGCAAAGGCAGGTGTGGCAGACCTACCCATACATGGAGTCCCTTTCTCCTTTTTTTATTCATTCAACAAAACTGATCACCATCACACTAGGTAACGGGGCAGACCCTCTCACTGGGGAGTCACAGTCTAGCAAGAATCAAAGCAGAAGGCAGGGCACTGACAGCATTGGGAAGATACTGCAGAAGAGGTACTATGGGAGGGGGTGTTAAGGATTCATTAAGAATTTGCTGGAGTGGGAGATAAGAAAGCACACCCCTAGGGGAAACAGCCTAGACAAAGGCATAGTGGGCCCCCGTTGCTTGAAAAGATTGTCCTGGCAAGACACAGCTCCTCAGCTCTAGACCCAGAACTCTGTTTTCATGCCTGAAGGAAGCCCTGAGCTAGCCCTGCCACCTTCCTGGAAAGGGGCTGAGCCTTTGCACCATCAGCAGCTAGAATCCCCTGACAGTACTCTTCCCACATACAGGGTAGTGTCCCAGGCTGCCCTCCATCTCTGCATGCCTGGCGTGGCATGCTGGTTGCTGGTAGATCCCACTGACAGAGCCCCTCCCCTGTCCCAGGTGCTGTCCCAGACTGCCCTCTGTCTCTGCAGACCTTGGAGGAGCACTTTGGCTGATGGTCCATAGAAAACACAGAGAGACTGGGACAAGGAGACTCATTGCTCCCACACAGTGTGTTGTGGGAAGCACTGCATTCCATCCAGATCTCAGCCCCCACCTGGGGGCGGGCCTTGGCCTGGCTACCTGCTGTGCTCCTCTAGGCCCAGAGGGCTCCCTGCATTTGCCAGGCAGCTGGAGTCTGAATCTTCCCCTGGAAGCTTACCCAGCCCCTCTGCCGCCCCCACCCCAAGGCAGGCCATGGGCCTGAGGAACGCTGGGCCTTGAAGGCACTTTATTTCTCCAGTCCCGCTTGCTCTGTGCTTCGGTAGCCACCCTCAGAGCTGATGATGGATGAGGACGAACTGGGAGGAGGGGGAGGCTGACATTTTTTCCTGGAATCACTCTGGCTATGCATTCAACTTTAAATTGATGAATAACACGCAGACCCAACATTCATCACCCACCATTTGTCACTGGGAAACTGGGCTGGTCTGTTCTTGGAGTCTACCTGCTCCCTCATCCTGCACACCATACATCTTGAAGGGGCTCAGCCTGCCAGGCTCCAACTCCATGCAGGCTCTGGAGGCCAAGGCAGAGCATCCCAGAGCTGACTCCAGATGGCCTGTGTGTCCACCCTGCTGCAGGGTGGCTGGTGACCTCACCTGGCCCTAGGTTGGGCCAGAGTACGGGGTTCCCAGAAGACCCTGGCGTCTCTTCACTCACTCATCAAACATTCACAGTGCAACTATCTTTCTGGAGACTGAGGGTAGAGAAAAGGGCAAAACCAAGACCCTGAGGCTAGAGAGATGGCTCAGCAGTTAAGAACACTGGTTGTTGTTGCAGAAGACCCAGGTTCGAATCCCAGCACCCACATGGCAGCTAACAACTGTCCGTAACTCCAGTTCCAGAGGCTCTGACAGCCTCCTCTGTTCTCTGTGGGCATTGCACCATAGGGTGGCACTTACCTACATACAGGCAATACTCACATACATATAAAATAAAAATAATAAAATGTTATATATTTAAAAAAAAATCAAGACCCTGTTTCTCTGGGGAAGCCAACTAGCAACAGCACCAATAAGAAAATCTAAAATTCTTACTAAAAAAAAAAAAAGTCTTACTAAAAGTCTAGTAAGAATCAAGTATGTTGGAGTACAGAAAGAAAATGACAGCACCATGGAGGAGATGCTGTACAAAGTGGGTTCTGAAGGATGCATAGGAGTCCATTAGGTTTTGGAAGATGTGTGACTGTTTTAAATAAGGAACAGTCTATGAAGAAAAGCAAACCCAGTAATAATCAGGAGGGTGAACAGGAGAATGAGAATTGTTCACCTAAGTAGAGGAGTAGGGAAGGCCATGTTGATGTGGGCAACAGAATCATAGAGGCATCTAGGGAAAGAGTTTGAGGCAGGAGCAGTAGTGCAAAGGCCCTGAGCTAGGAAAAACGGAGAGTCAGAGAGCCACAGGGTGGCTAGAGAGATGGCTCAGTGGTTAAGAAAACTGGTTGTTCTTGCAGAAGACCCGGGTTTGAATCCCAGCACCCACATGGCAGCTAACAGCTGTCCATAACTCCAGTTCCAGGGCATCCAACAGCCTCTTCTGTCCTCCAAGGGCATTGCACAACAGAGGTACACTTACCTATATGCATACACATAAAATAAAAACAATAAAGAATTTTTTTTCTTTTTTTAAAAAAAGAAATCACATCATGGGTCTGGAGAGATGACTCAGTGGTTAAGAGCACTGGCTGCTCTTCCAGAGAACCTGGGTTCAATTCCCAACATCTACACGACAGTTCACAACCACCTGTAACTCCAGTTCCAGAGCATCCAATGCCTTCTTCTGGCCTCCCCAGGCATCAGGCATGTACATGGTACATATACATACATGCAGGCACTCATATATACACATAAAATAAAAATAAATAAATCTCGGGGTTTGAGAGATGGCTCAGCAGTTAAGAGCACTATCTGTTCTTCTAGAGGACCTGGGTTTGGTTTTCAGCACTCATATGGCGGCTAACAGCAGTCCATAACTCCAGTTCCTGGGGACCCACAGCCTTCTTTTGGCTTCCACAGGCATTGCACAACATGGGCACACTTACATACACGCAGGCAAAACACTCATACACATAATAATAATAAAATGAATAAATCTTTTTTAAAAAGTCACATCCATGAGAGAAGCATACCTCCAAAGACCAGATTGGAAAGTTCTATTTTCATGAAATGTCTAAATCAGGCAACTCCATAAAGAAAGTAGATTCTTGGTGCCCAGCAAATTGGGGAAGGGAGACAGGAGCAGTTTGTGATGGGTAATGGGAAAAAGCTCTAAAGTTGACCTTAGAAGACCTACCTATGCATACACTAAAGTTTGCTCAATTAATTCAGCCACAATGCTACAGGATGTAGATTAAGAAGCAACCACACTGTCACCAAATGACTTCTACAGACACCAGGCAGTGACCAACACATGAAGTAAGGACAGTAGAGGTCAGGCAGGGGTCCCCAAGAGATCCTAGCTGCAGGTCCAGAAGACATGCTTGACCAACCATGCCCCACATGATGAGAAGGAGGCTGGGAGATGAGGCATGGCAGAGTGTACATGGATTTGATCTATTATTTGAGCAGGGCAGGCAGGTACAGGAGCACAGCCCTCCCTCCCTCTGCAACCTTGGCAGGTTTCTTCCTCTCTTGCATGCCATACTCTTCCTGAGCAGGGCCTTTGCACACATTGTGTCTGCCCTAAAAACCCCAAATGCCTGAGAGGGAAGAATAATGACCTCTGTAGGGGATCAGTTCCCTGTGGGGCTTTCCTCTCACTCAGCCAGGGGTGTTGAGCCTCCAGGACATCTCTGGGAACTCTGTCTCTGGGCTGAAGTTAGATGGAGCCAGGGGCTGAGGAGGCTTTGTGGACACAAGTTCTCAGGTCAAGGGACAAAGCAGAGGGCTCAGCACAATGCCACAATGCCAAGTGCTGGTGACTCCTAAGAGGCTCAGGGCTGCAAGCAAGCCAGGTCCCTTCCCAGTAGAATTCCTGCAGATTCACAGTTGTTCATTGATTCATTCTACAAATGTTTATTGAACTCTGGCCTCAGCCCTGGGGATCGAGCAGGAAGTAGGAAAGACAGTTCGTTCTGCTTTGGGGACAGGCAGAAAGCTCATAAATAGGTGCACACCAAAGATTCCTTGAGAGGAGGCTGTCTTAACCTGTGGAGGTTAAGAGGGGTGGTCAGAGAGGTCCTCCCTAAGGAGGCAGCCTTTTAGCAGAGACCCAAACACAGCCAGCTAGCACAGGAAGGCCTGGGGCAAGAGTGGTCCAGGCAGTGGGGATCCCATACAAAGATCCTGAGACTGGAGAAGGCTGTATGGCTGTCAGGAGGGGCCTGAACTGAGCAAAAGGAGGTGAGGAAGGAGGAAGACTAGGCCGAGAGGCTGCAGGACTGGGAGGTCACGGGGCTGGGAGGTAGCTGGGTGTAAGGTACAATGCTGGGAGACCATGGGGAAGTTTGATATGCTAACTGCAGTAGCAATCTGTGTGAGGGTCTCAAGCCAAATAGCAAGAGGTGATTTATGGTTTAAAAGCTTCCTCTGCTTCTGGGAAGGCAGAGAGGAGTCAGGGAGACCCAGAGGGAAGTGACAGTGGTGCCCTGCTGGGTGACAGCCAGGCAGGGGAGGTGGGAAGGTCTATCTACAGGGACTGCCAAACTCCCACAGAGCACTAGAGGTGGCAAAAGAGGAAAGGGAATCAAGCCAGGGGGAATGTGAGGTGCTTATGCAGAACCCAGCCCAGAGATGAGGCAGCATGTGGAGGGGTGCAGGCCAGAGATAAAAGTTCAGGCCACCTGTCAATTTTGTCTCAGAGATAAACCCGACATCTAGAAATCAATACATAAAGCCAAGCAGTAGCCTCCCTCCCCATTTAGACCCTGGACAGGTTTCACTTGCTCTTTCAAGTAACTCCAACTTGAGAATAGGGGAAGAGGTGGGCTCAACCCCAGACAGTCTACCAATCCTCTTCCTGGTTTCCTGAGAAGCCTGGATCCTATCCATTCCTGGAGCTCTGAAGGAGAATATAGACCAGGCTGGTAGTTCTCCACAGTGCTACTGCAGGCCTGGTTGGGGTGCTGGGGGCTTGGGGAGTGGCTGATGCCTCTCACATCCCAGCTGCTTTGGTGCCTGCAGACAACAGGGTTCTGGGCTTGCCCTTGTGTTATGTACAGATGTGAGCCAAGAAGGCGGAGAGTAGGGGCCGTCTGGTCCCCACTCTGTCCCCAGCATTGAGAACTGACTGCCACACTCACTTTCATCCATCATCCATCCCTTCCTAGTCCTTCCACCTACCCCAGGGGTCAGGAGCTTCCAGATGGCTGGGGCCAAGCATGAAGACATTCCTCACATTGTTGGAATCAGGCCCCTGAGAGTGACCAGGGGGGTAAGATGGGAGCTCTGTGCTCCCTGCCTGATATCAGAATGGGCCCTGCCCACCGACACCCCAGCCTCAAAAGACAGCTGAGGGGAAGGATGCCTCCAGGTCCTGCCCTCAGCTAAGCCACAACCTGCTCAGATTCCACTGGCTTCCCATTAAGCAGATCAATAGCTCCACTGGTTTCCAATTTGTTTTTCTAGAAATTCATCTTCCAGCCACCTTTTTAATTAACCCCCTTCCAGCACTCAGCAGCACCAATAGATCATGCCCTTCCTTCCTCCACGGGTCACAGCAGATCACAGGCTCCAGTCTCTTTGGCCAGGGTGTGTTTAAAGCCACACTGTTTCTTTCCTGCCATCATGGAGCAGCTGGCCCTGCCACATGGACACCTTCTACCATACACACACACCTGAGCCCTGCTGTCTTCCCCTATCCCCCTCTGGAAGCAGAGAATCAGAGAAATCAAGCAGCACCCCAGGATGCCCAGCTGCCAAGAACCAAGGCTGATGCCATCCAGCAGCAGTGTGCAGGAGTCTCTGGGTTTGGGCCAGCAGGGGCATTGACATTCCATACTTAGTGAGAATCCACTAGACCTGCTAGAGAGAAACGATGCCATATCTGTAGCCCGGAGGGCCCAACCCTCCTTAACTCATTCAGAGAAATAAAGGCAATGTGACCCCCACCACCACAGCCGACTGTACAGCAGGCACCACTAGACACTTCCTGTGTCTTACCCAGTGACCAGTTTACCACATTCTCCATGAAGAAATTGAGGATTGGAGAGCTCAAGTCACTTGCCTGAGGTCACAGTAGGCATGTGAAAGGCTTAGGGTTGGATGGAGGCTTGATTCTACACTGAAGCTCAAGAGAAGGCTTTGCTGGGTACCATGCTGGAATCCAAAATATCCAGCTGCTAAAGCCCCTGTTGGTGTTGCAGCAGTCTCTGCTCACTTCTACATACCAGGTGTCACTTCCCCAGCCCTGATTCTGCTGGTGACTACCTAACTCCAGAATCCTGCTTTAAATCCTGAGCTGCTGAGGGGCACAGACATGGGATGGAGTTCCTGATCTTGTCAGCTGCCCTCAGAACCTGACCAGCAAGATGCATGGAGATCCCCAGCACTCTGTTCCCTTTCTACAATACTGATGTGGCTACATCATGCCTTTGTGGCCTGCCACAGCCCCATGCTAAGCTGTGGGCACCGAGGACCAGGGCTTTATGCCACGTCAATGTCTTATGCACATCTATACCTAAAAAAAAGTAATGAGGGCTGCAAGCATGAGGGTTTGAGTTCAATCCCCAGCATCCAGGCACAGTGGTATGCCCCTAAAATCCCCATGCTGGGGAGGCAGAGTCAGGAGGTTCTCTGGGGCTCACTGGTCAGCTGTTTTAGCCAAATTGGTCAGCTCCAGGACAATGAGAGACCATAACTCAAAAGATAAGGTAGAGGGGCTAGAGAGATGGTTCAGTGGTTAAGAGCACTAGCTGCTCTTACAGAATACCCAGGTTTGGTTCCCAGCACCCACATGGCTGCTAATAACCATCAGTAACTCTAGTTCCAGGACAGCGAATGCCTTCCTCTTCTTCCTCCTCCTCCTCCTCCTCCCCTTCTTCTTCTTCCTCCTCCTCCTCCTCCTTTAAAAATATTTTATTTATCGCTGGGCCTGGTGGTGCATGCCTTTAATCCCAGCACTCAGGAGGCAGAGGCAGGCAGATCTCTGTGAGTTCAAGGCCAGCCTGGTCTACATAGTGAGTTCCAGGCCAGCTGGGGCCACAGGGAGACCCTGTCTCAAAAAAAGACCAAAAATTTTTTTATTATTTTTATTTTATGCATATGAATGTATTGCCTGCATGTATGTGAGTGACCCCATGTCATGCAGTGTCCATGGAGATCAGAAGAGGGCATTGGCTCCCCGGGACTTGGAGTTATGGATGGTTGTTAGTCACCTTGAGGGGGCTGGGATTGGAACCCTAGCCCTCTGCAAGAGCAGTCAGTGCTCTTAACCACTGAGCCATCTCTCCAGCCCCCAATGCCTTCTTCTGACCTCCATGGGCATTGCATGATATGGGTGCATATACATATATATATATATGCAGGCAATACACTCATATACATAAAATAAAAATAATAAAAATTTTTCAAAAGGTAAGGTGGAGAACACCTGAGGAACAACACCCAAAGTTATCCTCTGGCCTACACATAGAGACATACATACATAGAGAAATACACATAGAGACACACACACACACACAGAGACATACACATAGAGACACACACACAGAGACACACACATAGAGACATACACATAGATACACACACAGATACATACACATAGAGGCACATATACATAGAGACATACACATGGAGACACAGATACATACACAGAGACACAGACACATAGAGATATACACATAGATACACACATAGAGACATACACATAGAGACATACATATAGAGACACACAGAGAAAACATACATAGAGACATACACATAGATACACACACATAGAGACATACAAACATAGATACATACACATAGAGACACATACATATAGAGACATACACATAGACACACACAGAGACATACACATACACAGAGACACATACATAGAGACACACACATATATGCACACACAAAGACACATATAGACATGCACACACACATAGACACACACACAAATATACACAAATAGGGGGATACAGAGACACACACAGACACATAGACACACAAAGATATACACATAGAGACACACACAAATAGAGACACACACAGAGATGCACACAATACAGAGACACACACACAGAGACGCATACACATATAGACACACATACATAGAGACACACATACAAACACAGAGATGCATACACATAGAGACACATACAGAGAAACACAGACATCGATACATACAGACACACATAAGACATACATACATAGACACACAAAAGAAAAAGAAAAAAAGAAAACAGAACTGTAAGAAGTCCCCAAGAAGTCCCAACTCCTACAGCCTCCAGCTGTGAGCCCCCAGCTGTCTCTGGCCATTTTTCCCACTGGTCATTATTTCATGAGCACCCTTTCACCTCATTTTAAAATGCTTTATTTTCTTCTTTGAGACAAGTTCTCATTATTAGCCACAGCTGGCCTGGAACTCATTATATAGGCCAAACAGGTCTCAATCTTGCAGCAATCCTCCTACCTCTGCCTCCAAAGAGTTAGAATCACAGGTGCGTGCCACCTTACCCATCCTTCATCCTTAATATTTGATGGTTTTCCTCTACATGTGTTATTTACATCACAAGCAAAGCCCCTGTTCTTGGACATTGATGCCATTGATAATGTTCTTCAGCCAGAAAGCAACATGATAAGACATTTCCTTGCTTTTAGCCTCTGAAGGCTTCCTTCAGCAACATTCTGAGCAGAGAAACTATGAGTAAAAACGTATGCATGTCTTGACATAGTTCACATAGATACCTATGCTGCCCACCAGACATCTCCCCGGTTGTTCCTTCCATAGGTCCTCAGTGAACTCTCAGCCTCCCAGCACCCTCCTGCCTCCTACTGATGACCTCCAGGGAATTCTTCTAACACAGAACCAGCCTTAATGATGTCAAGGGAGGCCCAGGATGGATCATCTCACCCATCAGTGCCTGGAATCCAGAGCTGAGGGACTTCAGGCAGAAAACCCGCTGGAGACCTCTATGCAAATGCTCCCTCACTAGCCAGGTCGTCTTAGCACAGACAGAGCCGCAAACCACAGCAGGGTCAACAAGAGCAGGCTGTGCCACTTTGAGGGGTGGCACATCTGAAGTGACAGTTACCTGAGGGGTTATGAGTGCCCATACCTCACAAATAAAGCAGAGTGAAGGCATGGATGCCCTGCCCCTCTGCTGGGGTATGGGCTGCAGTGCACAGTCACAATCCAGAAGTGTCTAGAAAGCAAACGTGGCACGGGGAGGGGATGCAGGTGGCAAAGGCAGGACCTCCTCCAGGTTCAAACATGTCCGTCTTCAGGGGCTGGACCACAGATGCTAACTCTAAAACAGCTCGCACAGGCAGCTATAGAAGCAGGAATGACAGCATGGGCAGTCATGTCCAGGCTGTGGACAAAATGGATTCCCAGGAGACTCAGGGCAGGGAAAGGGACAAGCTCCTGAGGTACTGGCCCTCACAGGGACAGCATGGAGTGAATACTTATGGGGGAGGTGCAGGAGTAGCTTTGCACATCTGTTGTCCCCTCTTCTCCCTCCCATCCTCTCCTCCCCTACCCCAGGCTCTTTTTCTTTCTTTTAAAAAATTTTATTTATTACTTTTATTTTATGTGTATGTGTGTATTGCCTGCATGTAGGTAAGTACACCCGTGTCGTGTAATGCTCTCGGAGGTCAGAAGAGGCTGTCGGATCCCTTGGGACTGGAGTTACGGACAGTTGTTAGCTGCCATGTGAGTGCTGGGATTTGAACCCAGGTCTTCTGCAAGAACAACCAGTGTTCTTAACCACTGAGCAATCTCTCCAGCCCCTTTTCTTTTTTATTTAAAGAAAGAAAGACAGCATCAGTAGGGTAAAATTCAAAACACAAATCATCACGGTACCAGGGTGGGATGCATATGATGTCTGGAACTCCTGATCTGTACCTTCCAGTTTGGTACCATTCAAATGTTGCCATTTGCCAAGGACATAGGTGCTCTGTGTCCTGGCTGCTCCACATAAAGAAATCACAGCCTGCAGGGCAGTTCTGAGGACTGAACTGAGGTTTGTGTGCACTGTCCTTGGAATGGTCTGGGCTATGAGAGGTGTTATGCAGGTTTACACTACTGCTTTGAGTTCCTGTAAATCTGAAGTGTTTTAGAATTAAACACAGACATAGACAGGTATTAAATGACTCCAACAGAGGTGTCCAAAGCTGTTAAGTAGTCCTCCAGCTGGGCTATGTGGGCGTCCCAACTCATGCAAAGGCTCTTGGGCTTAAGCTTAGTTGAAGTTGAAGTGCTCACAGTTTAGTCCAGAATGCCCTCAAAGGCACAATAGTTGAAGACCTGTCCCAGCTAGATGTTGTTGGGAGGTAGAGGAAATTCAGAGGTGGGGCCTAGCATGAGGTCTGCATGTGCTCCCCAAGAGGACTATGGGATACCAGCCCCTTCCTCTCTTTCCATTTTTCACTCAGCCTCAAGGCAAGTGACTTTGTCTTGGGCTCCTACTACGATGTGCCACAGGACCCACAATGCAGAGCGAGGGCCAGCGTCCTCACGTCAGCCCCTGGCTAAGTCAGGATACCAATAAAGGACTCATTGTTGGATCCAGACCAGGCTTGCTGATCAGGTCATGCTCATCTGAGCTGTCTTTCTTCCCTCATAGCTGATTTTGTGTCCAGGCCCCAGGCTACCAGACTCTTCCTATGGCACACCCCATATGAAGGATGCACATTAACTAAGCAGCCCCTCCTCCTTACTCCCCCCACATCCTCAAGGTCACATTCCTTCCCCAAAATGCAAGACCCCTTTCTATCACCTGCCATCCAAGAATCAGAGACAGCTTGATCTTCAGACAGTACTATGTACTGCTCAGTCACATGGCATGGAATCTCCTCTTTCTCTGAAACCTGTAAGAAGGGCCTCTACTTTGCCTCAAGGATCTAAACTTACCTCAAAGCCCCCACCATACTGCTGTATATCTATGGTGTTAATAATTCTTCTAACAAATATCTCACCCAAAAGGACAATCTGCCTCAGTGCCCCCCTGAGTCCCAAACCCTAAACCTTTCACAGGTCTCCATGGATCCATCTTTGAGAGCATGCCCAGGAACAGCCCACACTGACAGCCTGGGTGCTCTGCACTCCACTGTCATCTGCAAGAGGAAAGTGGCTGGGTGTAAGGAACAGGAGGATAGGAGTCAAGAGGCAGAAGAGTAACACAAAGGCTAACAAGCAGGCCCATGCCGCCTGACAAGGTACACCAAAACATGTGTCCCTCATGTAGGAATGATTTTTACCATATGGACATAATCTGGACTAAAGACTTTTACCTGACCTTGCAACCAAAAAGCTACCTTTTATAATGTGAACAAGCTCACTGAGCCATTGCTCCTCCTATAACCTAGGCATATGACCTTAATCCCTCAGAACCCCTCCTTGCCCTCCACCCAAGTGAATGAATGTGTGTGTGCATGCTTTATACATCAAAGCACTGAAAACAGAATGCTTTTCTCATTGCAAACAGTGAGAAAATTTGAGAAATCTGTTTGAATTATATGTGTGATATTCTAGGACTAGGGATCAAAGGGAAGATTTTCTGATAAGGCAAGGGTGGGTCCTGACTTCTATTTCACCAATTCATGCTTGAGATACTGTTTCAATAAATGAATAAGTGAAGCCTGGAACAGTTCCAACAGACATCTGAAGGAATGGGTGCTCAGTAGCTCAGGTCTACTTGACCTTAAAACGAATGCCAAGAGTCAGGCTGTCTCTTAATTCAGGCATAACTGTAATGTGGCTTAGAAACATTGCATCTCTGCTCTCACTTCTGCCCCATGGGCCGTGATTCAACTTCCTGCAGCTTGGTCTGGATGTAGTTTTCTGGCCCCTGAGCCCCTGTCCCAGCAAAGCCAAGGGCTCTCACACCATCTGGCCTGGGCCTTCTGCCTCTTATTAGGAAAAACCAGAAGGCTGAGGGAATTGGGTACCTGCCTGTCACTTGGCTCCTCCTGAAAGGCTCTTCACAGCAACAACCCACTCTCTGGTACCAACTTCTGTATTAGATACTTTTCTGTTGCTGTGATAAATACCATGACCAAGGAAACTTATAGTAGGAAAAATTTATTTGGGGTTATGGTTCCAAAGGGATGAGTCCATCATGGTGGGAGGCATGGCAAGAGGCATGGAGCTGAAAGCTGAGAGCTCACAACTTCAGTGTCAAACACAAAGCACAGAGAGGGAAACTGGAAGTAGAACCAGGCTATAAACTCTCAAAGCCCGCCCCCAGTGACATGCTTCCTTCAGCAAGGCTGCACCTCCTAAACCTCCACAAACAGCATCACCACCTGAGAACCAGGTGTTCAAATACATGAGCCTATAAAGAACATTTCTCATTCAAACACGAGTCCCCATTATCACCACCAATTCCCTAGCCATCTACAGGGCCCCTGACTTTCCCACAATACAGCAATTAAAAGGCTGACATAGGGGGCATCAGGGCACCTCTAGGATACTGCCAGAGCTTAACCACCCCTCCAATTGCCCCTAGGGGAGGAGAACCCCTAGGAGGGCAATGCTTTAGGAGATGGAGGAGGGGTATGATGACACATGAACTCTTTCCTAGAGGCTTCTGAAGTCCTCCCAGATCCAAAGACAGTGCCATGCTGCTGAGTCCCTAATGACTGAACTCGTGCTGGCTGAGGGGAGGGGTGCTCCAGCCTGGGAGGGCAGATGGGCTGTGCAAGACTCAATGGTGCATACAGTATTCACAGCTTTGAGTCAGATGTTCCATCAGCTGCAATTCTCCAGTTTCTCTAGCCCAAACTGATATATATGCTATCAGGCATAGCTGTGGCCAATACAGCCTTACTTACAGAACAGACAGGGCAACAGAAAGTGAGCGCAATGATTTCTGACAAGGGTCCGATGATTTCTGACAAGAGTCACAAGACTGTTCAAAAGGGAAAAGACAGTTCTCAGGAGTTGTGCTGGGGAAACTGCACATTCATATGAAAGAGAACGAAGTTGGGCCCCTATCTCACATCATAAAGAGAAAAATTAATTAAAATAGATCAAAGATCAATAGACAAGAGCTGCAACTTTTTTTTTTTTTTTTTTTGTCTTTTTGAGACAGGGTCTTCCTGTAGCCCCAGCTGGCCTGGGACTCACTTTGTAGACCAGACTGGCCTCAAACTCACAGAGATCTGCCTGCCTCTGCCTCCCAAGTGCTGGGATTACGGCGTGCGCCACCACACCTGGCGTAAGAGCTGCAACTATTAAACTCATAGAAGAAAACAGATATGTCATCACAACATGACTTCATACTGATTTCTCAGATATGACACCAAAGTCACCAACAGGGACAATGGACACATGTGGGCCATGTAAAAATTTAAATGTTATGTTTTAAGGGTGTATGTACTCTATCAAGAAACAGAAAAGTTGGGCATGGCAGGACATGCCAACAACCCAGCAATCAGGAGGAAAAGGCCAGAGCATGGTGAGCTCCCAGTCAGCCCTGACCACAAAGTACGATCCTGCTTCATACCAGCAACTAGATAACCAATAACAGACAACAAAAAAGAGGGAAGCTGACCCACAGGATGAGGGTAAATACCTGTGAGTAATTATCAGATGGGCGTGTAGAATCTGCACCCTGTAAAGGATCTCATAGACACGCCCAGAGATTTTCCTCCAACTCAACACTGCAAGACAATTAAACAAAAAGGAAATCCCAGAACAGACATTTCTATGAAGAGGAGGCACAGAAGACCAACAGGGCACATAAAAAAGATGTCCAACACGATTAGCTGCCAGAGGATGCAAAGCAAGACCTCAGTGAGAGGCCTCCTCACAGGCGTCATCAATACACAGGCAACAGGGACAAGACACTGAGAAACTGGAACCTACCCACTGTTTCTGGGACTAGAACATGGTGCAGCACCTGTGGAAAGCAGTGTAGCAGACCCCCAAAACCTTAGAGGGAATTACCACACCACCTGGCAGTCTCACTTTTGCTAGACATCAGAAAGAACTGAAAGCAGAAACTCAAACCAGTGTCCTGGTCCATGTCAGTATCATTCACAATGGCTACCAAGTGGAAGTGATCCAAGCAAAGTTGATATGGGAATGTGGTCCACCCGGTAGGGAACATTACTCAACACACTGTGACCCAGATGAGCCTTAAAGCCATTAAATGACATATGTCAGTCAAAAGAGGAAAACTACCATGGACTACAGGTATGTGAGGTCCCCATAACAGTGAAACTCACAGAGATACAGGCAGCATGGTGGGTGGCAGGTCCTGGGAAGTTAGTGTTTAATGGGAGCAGAGCTTCCATTTAGGAAGATGGAAGGTTCTGGAGATGGTGGTGGGGACAGCTGCACAGCACTGCGAATGTGTTTCAATGCTGTGTGTATTAGTTACTGCACACTGCTGTGACAAAATACCAGAAGCAATTTAAGGGACGGGTTTACTTTGGCTCACAGTTTGAGGATGTAGTCCATCATGGGGAAGTTATGGCAGCAAGAGCATAAGGCAGCTGGCCACACTGTGTCCACAGTCAGGAAGCAGAGAGAGATGAGTGTTGGTGCTCAATTCAATTTCTACTTTTTATTCAGTCTGGCAGTTACAGTGGGTCTTCCTACCTCGCTCAACCTAATTTAGAAACCTTCTCATAGGCACACCCAGAGATTTTCCTCCAAGATGATTCTAGATCCTGTCCAGTTGACTGTCAACATTAACGATCACACCTTCGAACTTAAATGTTGCTAAAATGGCTTTCTTTCTTTTTTTCTTGCTTGCTTGCTTTCTTGCTTTCTTCCCTCCCTCTCTCCCTCCTTCCCTCCCTCCCTCCCTTCTTGAGATAGGGTTTCACTATGTAGCCCAGGCTGGCCTCAAATATGAGATCCTCCTGCCTCCCCATCACTGGTACTAGGATTACAGGTATGCACTCCATGCCTAGCTAAAATGGTAGGTTTCATGGTAGGATACTTTACTGTAATTTTAAAAAGCAAAGGAAAAAAAA
>NW_008333794.1:3382411-3416864 GCF_000622305.1 Nannospalax galili
TCTGTTCATTTGAATGCATAACTAGGGAGCCATCTTCCATTCCATTGTTTTTTTTTTTTAAAGATGTACTTATTTTTAATTATGGGGGGAGGGGTATGCATGTGAATACAGGTGCTTTTGGAGCCAAAGGAGTTGAATCCCCTAGGAGCTAGAGTTATAGGCAGATGTGACTCACTTAATGTGGGTGCTGGGATGCTTCTGACTACAGCACTTTGTTATTGTTGCTCTGGGGGGAGGAGTGGGGGAGTGGTCTTTAGTTTTAGTTTTTTTGAGGCTAAGTCTCATGTAGCCCAGGATGACCTCAGACTTGCTATGTAGCTGAGGCTGGCCCTGATTCTCCTGTCTCAGATTCCCAAGTGATGGGATTATAGGCATGTGTCACCACATTGGCAACACATTAAAAATAGAATAATTTAGGCCAGCAAAATGGGTCAGTGGGCACTTGGGCACTTGCTGCCAGGCCTGAGAACTTGCCTCCCCAGATCCCTTGTAGTTGAAGGAGAGAACTGACTACTCTGGCAAATTGTCCTCTGACTTCTACACATATGCTACAGCAGAGAGAGAGAGAGAGAGAGAGAGAGAGAGAGAGAGAGAGAGAGATTGACTAAATAAACAAATAAGTAAGTAACATAATACAATACAATTTAAAGAACATTTGATGATTATAGATGTGCAAAGGAAGTTGACTAAGGTTTGGTATTCCAATCCTGATGTTAGATGACTTCACCTCATCTCTGTGTTGTACCTTATGGTCCATAATTCAATCTAGAGGTATTAATAAACCACAAATGTGCTGGGAGCCTGGCCCCTGGGTGGGCAGCATTAAGCTAGAGGGCCCTTTAAGAGGTGGGTCTCACAATGCATGCTGTTCTTTGGGGGGTTCCCTGTGGTGTATCAGTTCTCATATCAGCATATTGTTTAAAGGGAAGCCACTCATGTCTTGGCTCCTCTTGCATCCTTTTATGATGCAGCCAGGGCCCCTCTCAAAGATGTCAGAGCTATGCTAGCTGAACCTTTTGGCCACCAGAATTGAGCAGAGTAAGCCCCTCTTCTGGGTGTTAGCCTCGGATATTTTTTCTGGCAACATAAACACACTGAAATAAGGTTTAAGGAAGGCCAACAAGGGGCTGGAGAGATGGCTCAGTAGTTGGGAGCACTGGCTGCTCTTGCAGAGGACCCAGGTTCAGTTCCCAGCACCCACATGATGGCTAACAATCACCCATAGCTCTGGTTCCTAGGGAATCTGTAGCTCTCTTCTGGCCTCCACAGGCATTTCATACACAGGTGCACTTACACACACACACACACACACACACACACACAAAATAAAAATAAAATTTAAAAATCTTTTAATAAAAGAATGGGGCTGGAGAAATGGCTCAGCGGTTAAGAGCACTGACTGCTCTTGCAGAGGACCTGGGTTCAATTCCCAGCACCCACATTCCAGGGGGATCCAAAGCCCTCTTCTGACCTCTGTGGTATTGCACGACATGGGTGCACTCACATACATGCAGGCAACACACTCATACAAATAAAATAAAAATAATAAATTTAAAAAATCTTTTAATAAAAGAAAAGAAAGGCCAATAAAGCTGGGGTTTTTTTTGTGCTGTGTTTTTTCAGAAATGCTAAACCTTTCATATACATACAAAACAGACAGCAGGCTGATGTGGACAGGGGCTGAGGTTCTCTTCAGCATGGTCCAGCAAAGCCTGGCTCCCATGGATGCTGAGTGAAGGGCAAAGCAGACTGGTCAGTAACTTGACAATAGGACCCAGATGTGGAGGAGCTCTGAGCATGGCAGGCTTTTACAGTGACATTGTGCTAAGCTCTCCCTAGGAAGGAACACCACTGGTGGATCTACGTCCCTGCTCAGCACAGCCTCTTCAATCCTCCAAGGCTTAGCTGGGCCAGGAGAGGGATGCCCCCAGTGACTCTCTGCTTGCCCTGGGAGTCTAGGCAAATAGTTTCTGGCTCTGCAACATGTTCCTTAGAAAGCATTCCCTTTGCACAGAGACACTTTAAGGTGCCGAGCCCACGGAACTGCAGCCAGCTGCTCCTACTTAGGGACCTGGCTGCTCCTACCAGTCAGCCTTCTGCAGTGGCAGTGACCTTCAGAGCCCCCAGGAACAGGACAAGGACTCTATCGCTTGTCCCTCTTCACTCTCCCTACCTCTCTAGATCCTCAAAACTACTCTATAAAGTGATTGTCACTGTCCACAGTTTACAGGAGGAAAAACTGAAGGTTTATAGGGTAAGGGCTCTCAGTCAAGGTCTCTCTGCCTTAAAAGCCTAAGTCCTCATCCCTGCCCTCTCTCTCTCTGAAGCCTAGGGCATGGGGTGGGAGGGCAGTAGAGACAGGGGTAGTCCCAGTCTATTGTTGCCTGTGAGTTGTGTGGGTGTAGGGAGTCAAATAACCTTTCTGGGCTCAGCTACTACTCCCCAAAGCCAGTAAGCAGTACATACCTGCTTAATGTTAATTCTTCATTTTTCCTTCCCAGAGGAGAGCAGCTTATTCTACAGGGAGGAAGCAATATTTAATTAAGAAAAACTTGCACTTCAGTCTGCAATAGGGCTGAATAGAGTAATGAGCAGTGCCACCTTCCTGCACCAAGAGGGACGTGCTCATGAGGTAGGTGCAGGTGGGACCTCTTGGTGAAGGCAGGGTGTGAGGCCTGTGCAGCTCTCACCAGCACTCAGCTGCCTTCAGAGGTCTTACTAAGGCATCCCTCAAAGTGAGGGTGAAGATGAGGGACAGAAGGTGGAATGGTCTGCAGGGCTTGCTGGCAGAATTCAGTCGCCAGTTCATTTCTGGCTTTCTTTCCTCAAGAGACTTAAGCTCATTGCATTGGAAATTAAATATAAATCTGGAAGCCCCAGATCAAAAGAAGTTTAACCATATTTAGCAGAAAGCAGTCACATTTAAATCTCACCTCCTGTCTGCTCACCCCCAGTGCCCCATAACTCCACAAGTTTCCTGTGACTCTATAGCCCAAGAAGATGGTGATGATGTTACTGCTGTCATTGTGATCAGAGCCTACAGCAGCAGTTGCCCTCACTCAGCACTTTGTCTCTGACCTTTCCACAAACTCTGCACTGGTACCTCCATATTTGGCCCACCTGCAAAGATTCCGCCACCACAGCTTTGGTAAGTTTGTGGCTGGAACAGAAACCATGGGGGCTGAGTCACAGCCAACCAGAGGTGAATGTGTGATCACTGAGACAGAGGCCACACCCTTCATTTAAAAATCTTGTAGACCCCTGATCTATTGTGTCCCATGTAAGCAAGCCAATGCCATTCTTGTTTCACAGATGGGACTGTGAGGCTGGGATTGGGGTGTGAGGCAAGTCCTAGTGGTACCAAGGCACAGAATCAGGGCCTGGTGAGCACTGGCTGAATAAAAACCAAATGGACAGAGACTGTTGGAACATTACCCTGAACTTTGGGGACTTTGATCCCCACAGGGCTCTGCCTGGGAACCTCAAGCAGTAGTGTACCCACAAACTGATACCACCAGGCCGAGGCCAGTTATGAGAGAGCAGTGTGGTGGCCTGGCCAGCAGAGGTAGCTGGCTGCTATAGAGCAGATTGTCTTAAGAAGATGACAGGCTAGAGTCCTGCTTTGGGGCAGGGCTGATTACAAGATGCTGAAGAGGGAAGAGAGAAGGGCTCATTGCTTCCAGGCCTCAGCAAAGAGGTGCTTCTGAGTGCTGAATCGGCTCAGGATGTCCCAGGCTGCTGAACCCTGGCTCTGACCACCAAGGGGATAGGCTAGAGGACATGCTGGGCGTGTAACTGGCACACAGCCCTACACAGCTGTCTCCCTTCCTAGGCTTGGATGACAACAGGAGGCTGAATGCTCCCAGAACCTGCCCTGGCTCAGGCCTATATGGAGCTCATCTTCCAATGCAGGGCTGGTTAAATCTGCAAGGTAAACAGCAGGCCTACTCTAGGCCACAGGTGCAGGTAGACAGGTCAGGGGCGGCCTCCACAAGATGAACACCTGAACAAAGACCTGCAGGGTGTAAGGGAGTCATATGGATGGCTGGGGGAAGCAGAGGGCACAGCCACGTAAAGGCCCTGGGGCAGAAGAGTGAGCCAGGAAGAGCTGAAGCCAAGGAAAGGACAGGACTGATGATTAGGGTCTTGGAAGTCACTGTAACTTTGACTATGGATGAGGAGAAGTCATAGGAGGAGGGTGCTAGGCAGAGAAGAAGCATGGACTGTCCAGGTTTTATCAGGTCTAATCTCGCTGCTCAGTAGACTTTCTCTTTCTCTCTCTCTGGTGTGTGTGTGTGTGTGTGTGTGTGTGTGTGTGTGTGTGTACATGAAGCCTGAACCTGCTGGAGCTCACACATAGGATAGGAGTTGCAGAGGGAGTAGCATGCTGGTCTGATGGGGTTGAGTCCTGCAGACACCATGTGGTGCTCTCAGAGCTTGAAGCAGAAGCTTACTATAGGCCCCTGTGACTGACTTTGCTTTGCTCCTCAGGACCCTAAGGGTCAAAGAAGGACAGGCCTTACAAAACCACACAGGGTCATTTCTGGATGTCAAGACTCAAATCACATTCAAGTGGGCTTCTGGACCTAGAGACACAGGCCAAGTGACCCTGTGCTGCCCTGGACGTATCACAGTGCACACATCCCTTGAGAGGTGTGCTGAGTGCCCTCAAGCCCCAGGAGGATGCCGGAATTTGCTGTTCTCTCTGCTTTAATAAAGACCATTCAAAGCCTTGAAAATTAATTTTCCCCAGGAAGACAATTAAATATCTGATAATATACCACTGACAAATGATTAAGATGAAAATGCAGCTGAGAGGGCTTCACAGGCCACTACCAAGAGCAGTGGATGTTGAGGGGAGGGGCTTGCTTCTGATGCTGGAGCTCCATCGCTATGTATCTCAAACCCATTTCAGCACCCTCCATCTTCTAATGAAAGGGCATTAACAACAGGAACACACATTTATGGCAGCTGTGGCCAGTGCCTACCTTAAGGCCTCCTCTACTCCAAGTACAGCCTTGTGACTCACAACATTTTAGGAAATTTGATGACCCCAGCTACCACAAAGGACACTGGGCTTGTAGGTATGTCCACATCCCCTAGCCAGCCTTTCTCAGTCCTTGCAGATCCCTGACTGAGGCCCATAGAGGTAAGGCATGTCACACTGTGATATGAAAAGCAAGACTCACTTGCAGCTGTGCACCCTGCAGCCTCTAGTCAGTGACTCTGGGTTATGACAGGATTCAGTATATGCAGATCAGTGATCCAAAAACTATGGCCCTCTGCTTTTGTGGAAAAAAAAATTATCATAACATGGCCCATTTATCTCTGCATTGAATGCTGCAGTTCTGAGAAGCATAGTGGCCCAAGGGCTGCTGCCAATCAAGTCTGACCTGGCTATTGGAACTGCAGGCACAGAGTGGTTAGGCCCCTTGATCTAGCAGCTGCTTCTGCCCACACAGAGGGCTCCTGCTAGGGCACAGGCCTCTCTGCATGAGGGTGTGAGCTGAATAGGCTCATGCTGGGTCATGGTCATGACTGCAGTGAATTGGGGCCCAGTCACAAGACCAGGTCACCTGGCTGTGTAGGCCATGGGAACTGCTTGAGGGTCCACCCCCTAGGGTCCACATTAAGTCAGCAGCATATGTCCTAAGCAGACTTCCACTACTTCAGATAGTGTGTTGGCTATGGAAGTCAAGCCTTATCCTGCCCTAGAGCCTCAGTTTCTCCATTTGGAAGAGGGAACATAACTGATTTCTGAGGTTCTGCCTGCCAGGATGGTCTGTGGATCTCTGTGAGTGGCTGAAAAGCTGAGACCTCCTTTTGACACCTGGGAAAACTGAGGCCACAGCAGCTGCTCTTCTATAAAGTGAAGGGTACCACAGGTCACCCCATCCCACAGCAACTTTCCAGCACACATCCAGCAGGCATTCCATGGGAACTGTGGCTCCCCTACCTTTATGGGCTCAGTCACAGGCTTCCTTCCAGCACCACCTTCATGCACAGTCCTTCCATATCACTGCATGCACAGTTCCTAAGTCCCTATCTCCCCTTCACCTTCCCCTCACCACACTCTGCCCTGGCCTGTCTCGTATCTGCAGGGCTCCAGAGATGCCTCCTAAGGGCCTAGTCCACACAGAGACTGGAGGTGGGGTGGTTCAGAATTTACCTGGCAACACTAACTGCCTATCACACTCTGGTTTCCTGCTACTCTCAGCACAGTGTTTATAGCCCGGCTCTCCCCAGCCTTGGACTCTCTCCTTCTTCATGGTGTTCATCTGCATGTCCTAAAAAACACCATACATACTGCCACTGTAGCCCTTGTACTCTGTTCTTGTCTGCAACTCACCAGCCCAGGCCCTTTCAGGGGCAGTGACTCCCTGCCACTCCTTGCTGTTCTCAGACCCTCCCTGCCTCCAGCCTACGTGTTCTGCAGTGCTGCTTACATCACAAGTATTTGATAACACGATATCCCTTACCAACTGCCTGTCCAGACATGGTGGTGGCAGGCTGTGGCTTGGGTGGGAGCTTGAAGATGTGGGGACAGTTAGCCAGAGGCAGCCAATGGGGTCTGGCAATCTAGAGGAAAGATGTGGAGCTGTGGAGCCTCTGGCTGATCTCACTGGAGCCTCTGAGAATGTGTCCTAGAACAGTTCACACATTTCCAGCTCCTTCATTTGAAAAACAGATATGGCAGGGTCTGCCTCTGACAACTGGGGGTTGGTCAGGGGGAACTAAGGCTCCCCACATGCTGGCACTTCTTGCTACAGAGACTCCAGGCCAACTGGGGAGAACTGACAGAGGCACCATGTTGTGTTCCCATCCATGGACATGGTATGCTCATACACCTCTCTGGCTCATCTTGGCTTTCTTTCTTCTGCATTGTTATGCACACACATTTTCAGTGTACTGACCCTGAACACATTATGTCAGATCTGTGAATTAGAATCTCATTTTCTCTGAAAGGATTATAAATGATATGTGTTCTTTGGTTGAGACAGGACCTCATACAAACATATTGCCCAGGCTGGTCTCAAATATTTGAGTTCAAGTGATCCTTCTGCCTCAGTCTCCTGAGTGCTGGGACTCTAGGTGTCCACCACTGTGCTAGGCTCATGTGTGATTTCCATTTTAGTTTCCTAAGGGCTATTGTTGTGGTTTTTTCGTTTAAAAATATTTAATTTTTCATTTTGTCTTTTTTTTTTCTCTTTTTGAGACAGGGTCTCCCTGTAGCCCCAGCTGTCCTGGAACTCACTATGTAGACCAGGCTGGCCTCAAACTCACAAAGATCCACCTGCCTCTGCCTCCCAAGTGCTGGGATTAAAGGCGTGCGCTACCACGCCCAGCTCATTTTGTCACTTTGTGTGTGTGGAGAGCACATGATGTGTATAGGGTACACATGCCACAATGTGCATATGAAGATCAGAGAACAACTTTGTGGAATTGGTTCTTTCCTTCCACCTTTAAGTGGGATGCAGAGATCAAACTCAGGTCTCTAGGATTATTGCAAAGTGCCTTTACCCCCTGAGCCACCTCAAAGGCTCAAGTTTTAAAATGTCTGTGTGTTTGTTTGAGACAGGAACTCCCTGTAGCAACAGCTGTTCTGAAACTCTATGTAGACCAGGCCAGCCTCCATCTCACAAAGATATGCCTGCCTCTGTCTCCTGAGAGCTGGGCTTAAAGGCATGTGCTATCACACCTGGCAACAATTGATATTTTTTGGAATGATCATGTATTCTGCTATACTACTGAGCTCATTTATTTGTTCTTGGAGTTCCTTTTGATAGATTCCTCAGAATGCTAATGCATATAATCATGCTGTCTAAACATAAATGCACTTCTTCCTTTCAAATTTGGATCTGTTTCCTTTCTTTCACTTACATCTGGTGATCCATTGATTCACAGTGGAGAAAGACACTCTTGCCTTGTTCTCAGGTTTGGGAGAGACTGCTCAGTCTGTTCCCTCTAGGTTTGGTGAGAGCTGTAGGTGTTTTGCAGACATTTATTTCACAGTTGGGAACGTTCCCTTTATCCCTGTTGTCCTCTAATCACTCATGGACATTGAATTCCTATGTTACTGACGTGACTACATAGACTCTTCATTAGCTTGTGGAGATGTTAGGTTACACTGATTTTCAATACTGAGCCAGCCTTCCATATATGGAATAAATCCCACTTACTTGTAGTGTAAGTTTTTTTATTGGTAGATTAGATCTGTTAGTATTTTGTTTTGAATTTTTCTCTCTTTGCTCATTAGGAATTCAAACATAGTTTTCTTATCTTTATTTAATTTTGACATTGAAATAAAGCAGATCTGCAGGATCAGTTGAGGATAGTCCCTTCTTTTCTCTTTTTTCTAGATCATTCTAACACAAGTACTTTTTATTTCCTTAAGTTAAAGAACTAGGCTTGGTTCTATTGATCTCTGACATTAGTGTTTTTTCTTTTGTTTAATTTGTTCTTAAAACAATCTTTAAAATTTTTTATTATTTTTATTTTATGTGTATGAGTGTGCAATTCCTATGGAGGCCAGAAGAGTGCATTCAATCCCCTGGAGTTATGGACAGTTGTTAGCTGCCATTTGGGTGCTAGGAACTGAACACAGGTCCCCTGCAAGAGCAGCCAGTGCTCTTAACTACTAAGCCATCACTTCAGTCTCTCTAAAAAACAAATTATTTTTGATGGTGAGCCTGAGACTTTAACAGCTGTAGCAGCTCTCCGGCCCTCCAAAATACAAAATTTTAAAGAGACAGCAAAGCTCATTGATTGGACTTTTTTTTCTTTTATAATATTAGCATTTAGTACTCTAAAATTTCCCACCATATACTGCTTTATTGGGCTCCTGTCAATTTTGTTTATCTATTATTGTTATTATTATTGCAGTGTGAGGGAAGGAACTCAGGGTCTTTGTACATGTTAGGAATTCTCTCACCCTAAGCTAAACCCCTACCAGCCCAGCATCCTATTTTTTTAAATGTTTTTTATTAACATTCCACGTAAAAGATTTTCTTTTCTTTTTTGACCAATGGGTTATTTAAAAGTGTGTTGTCAATCTCTAAAAACTTGGTGACTTTTTCTTCCAGAAATATGTGTTACTGGCTTTAAATTTTTTTCATTGTGGCTAGTATATATACTTTGTATGACAAGTCCATTTAAATGTCATGAGATTTATCTCATTACATAGACTCTGATGACCCTTGTATGTTAGTTTTCTTATTGCTGTGATCAAATATATGAGAAAAGTAACTTAAGAGAGGGATTATTTGGGCTCATAATTTGAGGGTACAGACCATCATGGTGGGAATCATGGTGGCAGGAGCTTGAGATGGCTGCTCACATCTACAGTCAGGAAGCAGAGAGAGAGATGAATGCTGGTGCTCAGCTCACCTTCTCCTTTTTATTCAGTCCAGGAACCCAGACCACGGAATGCTGTCACTCACATTTTGGGTGGGTCTTCCCACCTCAGTTAACTTAATCTAGATAATCCTTACAGACATGCCTAGAGGCTTGTTTCTATGGTGATTCTAGATCCTGTCAAGTTAACAGTATTAATCATCACCTTGGTACCTGTGTTCTGGTTGCACCTGAGAAGAATCTGTACACATTGTGGTGTGTCAGCTGGGCCACAGTGGTTGACCATGCTGTCTATCAGCTGGGTCACAATGCTTGATGGTGCTGTGTGTCAGCTGGGTCACAGAGGTTGATGGTGTTTCTCAGGTCTTCCAGATCCTCACTAGTTTCTGTCTACCTGTTCCAGCAACACCTGTATGACAAGCAGGTATCTCAAACCATAACTAGATCTGTGCACACCTTGCTTTCCTATCAATTCTCCCTTCCTGTGTTTTGAACATCTGTTAAGACTGTAGGACTACCATTCTTCTTTGCATGAACTGACTCCTTAATGATCATGTGATGACCTTTGTCTATAGTAATATCCTGTGCATTCAGAATGTTTCTGAAGTCTACTTTATTTTGATTAATATGGTCATTCTACCTTCTTTTTGATTAGTGACATTTTCCAGACTTCTATTTTTTTTTAAGTGGACAAATTGGTATTTTTTTAAATTTCTCGATGTTTTTGTGTGTATTTCATATAGAACATCCCAAACAATCTTATTCATCTTTATACCCACATCCCAAATGGCACCTTTCCATAGCATTCCCCACCCCCACTGGAACCCATATACTCTCTCATCCCTGTTACTGTCCACTGTGTTATCAGTGCCCCCAGCCATTACCCAGTGTTAGTCCATCCGCTGAGTCTAGTCAGCCAATCTAGAGTTCCTTGTTTTAGGAAGATAAGCTCTTCTTCATCTAGCAGCAATCAGTTGCCAACATTCCTTTAGGTAAGATTGGGGTGTGCTGTTCATTTTCCCAGTTTTATGCTGGGTTACTGTCTGGGAGTCTCTTGTGCCACCCTGGCCAATAACTCAAAGAAAGGTATCTCCTGTCTGGCATTGTTTCTTATTATGTAGCCTTTAGCTATACACACGGACTCTTAAAGAATTATACTGATAACTTTAATTTGTTGGTTATACTTTCCTTTTGGGTATTTAAGACTATACAGTTGGCCCAGATTAACCATTTTTATTCTTAAGGCTGTTTGAGGATTTGTTCTTCAGAGGGTCACATGGGCTTGGGAGGAGCCCCTGGCTCCTTTCTTTTACCAGTTCCATCTATGTGAAGATAAGTCAAAGGTCCTGCTCGACCGTGGCTGGCTTTACTTGGAAGCATGGAGGAAATGTTTCCTCTGTTGCCCCTCCTCTTTATAGATTGGTTCAAGTCCATCTGCTGGGGTCTCCATAGCCTCCGTGATCAAGAGGACAGGTGACTCACCACAGTTACAGAACATTTTGAGAGATGATCCACAGTCCCCTGGAACCTAGTTGACCTTGGAGGGCAAGGAACAAAAACTGTCCTTTAAGTTCCTCTGACCAGATTAGTATAGGCCTCAAAGTATGGCTGTTAAACATCCAAGAAGGTTAGCTCCACCAGTCTGGTACTTTTAATTACCATGTGCTATGTAGATAAAGCTTAGGCAAAACCCAGACATTTTCTGATAAACCTTGACTAGAGATATATTATGTTCCTTGATATAGTTTATGTATAATTTGTCAGTAGGTTGTTGGACTAATATGGTTCCCTCTGGTTTTTTTTTGTTTTTTTTTTTGTTTTTTTTTTTGTTTTTTTTTTTGTTTTTTTTTTTGTTTTTTTTTTTGTTTTTTTTTTTTTGAGACAAGGTCTCCCTGTAGCCACAGCTGGCCTGGATTCGCTAATGGAGACCAAGCTGGGTTCAAACTCACAGAGCTCCTCCTGCCTCTCCTTCCCAAATGCTGGAATTAAAGGCATGCACCACTATGCCTGGCTCCCTCTGGTTTTTTAAAAACTAGCTAGGCGCTATTTAATCTCTCTCATTGTCTAACCCTTCCACCATGCTGTCCCCATTTTTCCCATTTTTCCCTTAATAACACCCTTCTCCTACAGTCTCTCCTCTCTTGAGCTCCTTATTTCCCTTTATCCACAAGTTTCCTTGTATAAGCCTCTCTCCCCCCTCCCATTAAAATAACCCCATTTTTATCCATATCTCCCTTATTAACACCTGTTTCCTACTGTTCTTCTCTTTCAAATTCTTTCTTTTCCTTTACCTCCCTGGTTCCTTTTCATTATCTTGGTTCCTGTAGTCATGTCTGGATACATACTCACTTATCGGGGTTTGGTTCTAGGATGCACATATGAGGGAGAACATGTGTAATTTGTTTTTCTGAGTCTGTGTTACTTCACTTAGTATAACAGTTTCTCATTCCATCCATTTACCTGCAAATTTCATGATTTCATCTTTTTTAACTACTGAATAGAACTCCATCATATAAATGAACCAGCTTTTCATTGTCCACTTGTCAGTTGAGGGACATTTAGGTTGTTTCCATCTCTTAGTTATCCTGAAAAGAGCCCAATAAACATGGATGTACAAGTGTCTCTGCAATAGGATGAGTTCCTTGGATATACGGCAAGGAGTGGTATAACCATGTCAAATGGCAGGTTCATTTGTAGTTTTTTAAGAGTTTTCCACAGTGCTTTCCATAGAGATTGAACAAGTTTGCAATCCCACCAGCAATGGATGAGTGTTCCCCTTTCCCCACATCCTCTCCAACATTTGGTATCATTTGTTCTCTTGATCTTAGCCAGTCTGACTGGGGTAAGATGAAATCTTAAAGTGTTTTTAATTTGCATTTCCCTAATTACTAATGATATTGAACACCTTTTAAGATGGTTCTTAGGGGGCTGGAGAGATGGCGCAGTTGCTAAGAACACTGATTGTTCTTGGAGAAGACCCGGGTTTGAATCCCAGCACCCACATGGCAGCTAACAACCGTCCATAACTTGAATCCCCAGGGGATCCAACAGCCTCTTCTGACCTCTGCTGGCATTGTATGACACGGGTGCACTTACCTACATGCAGGCAATACACGCATACACATAAAAATTTTTTTTAAAGATGGTTCTTAGCCATCTTTATTTCTTCTTTTGAGAACTCTCTGTTCAGCTTCTTAGCTTTTAATTGGGTTACTTCCTTTCCTAATTCTTTGTTTTTTGAGTTCGTTATATATTCTGGATGTTAAACCTCTGTCAGATGTGTTGGTGAAGATTTTCTCCCACTCCGTGGGTTTTCTCTTCACTTCTTTGGATGTACAGAAGCTTTTTATTTTAATGAGGTCCCATTTGTTAATTCTTGCCCTTGTTTCCTGAGCAATTGATGTCCAGTTTAGAAAATCCTTTCATACACCTATATATTTTAGGTTTTTGCCAATGTTTTCTTCTATCAGTTTCAGAATTTCAGGCTTTACATTGAGGTCTTTGATCCATTTGGAGTCGACTTTTCTGAAAGGTGAAAGATAGGGGTTTAGTTTCATTCTTCTATAGGTGGTGATCCAGTTTTGCCAGCACCATTTGCTGGACATGCTGTCTTTCCTCCAGTGAATGTTCTTGGCCCCTTTGTCAAATATTAGGTGGCTGAAATTGCATGTGCTCATATTTGGGTCTTCAATTTTGTTCCATTGATCTATGGGTCTATTTTTGTGCCAATACCATGTTGTTTTTATGACTATAGCTCTGTAATTCAGTTTAAAATCTGGTATAGCAATCCCCTCAGCATAGTTCTTAGTGCTCAGGGTTGCTTTGGCTATCTGAGGTCTTTTGTGCTTCCGTATGAATCTTAGGATGGTGTGCTCAACAGCTTTAATGTCAAGCTGACACACCTGGGTTGAAGGAGCCTCAATTGGGGAATTGCCTTCATTGGACTGGCCTGTGGCCATGTCCATGGGGCACCTTCTTGATTGTTGAGTGATGTGGGAGGGACCAGCCCACTGTGAGTGGTGCCACCCCTGGGAAGGGGGGCCTGTGTTGCATAAGAAAGCAGGCTGAGCAGGGGCCAGGGAACAAGCCAGTGAGCAGCGTTCCTCCATGGCCTGTGCTCCAGCTCCAGATTCCTGCCCTGAGTTCCTACCTTGGGCTCCCTGAGGAACTGTGACCCAGGAGATGTAAGATAAATAAACCCTTTCCTCCTCAAGTTAGTAGTGGTCAGAGTGTTTTGTCACAGTATTGGAGAAACAAACTAGGACAGATTTTTTTTTTCCCAATTTTGTGAAGAATAAAATGGGGATTTTGTTTGGCATCACATTGAATCTATAAATGGCTTTTGGTAGGATAGTCATTTCCACAATATTAATTCTTCCAATCCATGAGGATAGGAGGTCCTTCCATCTTCTGATGTCTTCCTCAATCTTTTTCTTTAAAGATTTAAAATTTTCATTGTAGAGGTATTTAATGTCTTTGGTTAGGTTTATTATAAAATTTTTTTGAGGCTATTGTGAAAGGGAATGTTTCCATATAATCTTTCTCTGAGAGCTTATTATTGGTATATAGAAACGCTACAGACTTTTGTAGATTAATTTTGTAACCTGTCACTTTACTGAAAGTATTAATAATTTCTAGGAGTTTTCTGGTGGAATTTTTGGTGTCTCTTAGATACAATATTATATCATCTGCAAAAAGGGATAATTTGATCTCGTTTTCCAATTATTATTCCTTTAATTTCCTTCTCTTGTCGTATTGCTCTTGCAAGAGTTTCAAGCACTACGTTAAAGAGGAGTGGAGATAGGGGGCAGTTTTGTCTGGTTCCTTTGATTTTAATGGGAATGCTTCCATGGTTTTTCTCCATTTAGAATGATGTTGGCTGTGGGTTTGTTGTATATGGTTTTAATTATGTTGAGGTATGTTCCCTCCAGTCCAATTCCCTCTAGGACTTTGAACATAAATGCATGTTGAATTTTGTCAAAGGCCTTCTCTGCATCTACTGAGATGACCATGTGGTTCTTGTCTTTGAGTCTACTTATATGATTTATGACGTTTATTGACTTACATATATTGAACCATCCCTGTATCTCTGGAATAAAGCTGACTTGATCACGGTGGATGACCTTTTGATGTGTGTCTGTATGCAGTTTGCAAGTATTTTGTTAAGAATTTTTGCATCTATGTTCATTAAGGATATGAGTCTATAGTTTTCTATTTTGGTTGTAGTTTTACCTGGTTTTGTTATTAAAGTGATGCTGACTTCACAAAAGGAATTTGGAAGTGCTCCCTCATTTCTCTCTTTTTGAATAAATTAAGTAGTATTGGATATAGATCTTTAAATGTCTGGAAGAATTCTTCTGTAAATCCACCTGGTCCTGTGCTTTTGTTAGTCGGAAGGTTTTGTATAGTGGTTTCAATTTCCTTATGTGTTAAGGGTCTGTTTAAGCTGTTGATCTCTTCTTGGGTTAGTTTTGTGGTTCCCATGTTTTTAGATACTCATCCATTTCTTTTAGGTTTTCAAATTTAGTAGTGTATAGGTTTTTTAAGTATTCCCTTATAATGTTCTGTATCTTTCTGGTGTCTGTTGTGATGTTTCCCCTTTCATCTCTGATTTTGTAATTTGGAGGTGCTCTTTCCTTCTTTTGGTTAATTGGGCTAGCGGTCGGTCAATTTTGTTTATCTTTTCAAAGAACCAGCTCTTGGTATTGTTGATTCTTTGTATTGTTTTCTTTGATTCAATTTCATTGATTTCTGCCCTGATTTTTGTTATTTCTTCTTGTCTGCAGGGTTTGGGTTTTGTTTGCTGTTGCTTTTCAAGTGTGTTGAGTTGCACTGTTAAGTCATTTATTTGTGTTCTTTCCGATTTTTTGATGTAGGCTGACTGCATTCAATGTGTCCAAGAGGTTTGTTGTGTTCTATTGTCCTTTTCATTTAGTTCCAGGAATAGTTTTCTTTCTTTTTTTTTTTTTTGTCTTTTTGAGACAGGGTCTCCCTATAGCCCCAACTGTCCTGGAACTATGTAGACCAGGCCGGCTTTGAACTCACAGACATCAGCCTGCCTCTGCCTCCTGAGTGCTGGGATTAAAGGTGTGTGCCACCACGCCCAGCTTTAATTTCTTTCTTAATTTCTCCTTTGACCCATTCATCATTCAGGAGTATGTTGTTTAATCTCCATGTGTTCATGTAGTTACTAGGGTTTCTTCCAGTGTTGATTTTAAGCTTTATCACATTGTGGTTTGACAGAATGAATGGAATTATTTCAATCTTTTTGTATTTGTTGAGGCTTGGTTTGTGCACCAGTATGTGGTCAATTTTGGAGAAAGTTCCATGGGGTGCTGAATAGAAAGTATATTCTTTGGGGGGCTGGAGAGATGGCTCAGCAGTTAAGAGCACTGGTTGTTCTTGCAGAAGATCCGGGTTCGAATCCCAGCCCAGATGGCGGCTAACAACTGTCCATAACTCCAGTCCCAGGGGATCGGACAGCCTCTTCTGACCTCTGCGGGCATTGTACAACATGGGTGCACTCACTTACATGCAGGCAATACAGACATACACATAAAAAAAATAAGTAAGTAAAAATTTAAAAAAAGAAGTATATTCTTTGGTGCTTGGATGGAATATACGGTAGATGTCTGTTAGGTCCATTTGATTTATGGTATTAATTCAGACATTTCTCTGTTGATTCTCTGTCCTGTTGACCTATCTAATGGAGACAATGGGGTATTGAAGTCCCCTACTCTTAATAAGTTGGGATTAATCTGGGTCTTAAAGTCTTGTAGTATTGTTTTGATGAAGTTGGGTGCACCAATGTTCATGATTGTAATATCTTCTTGGTTTATTGTTCCTTTGATCATAATGAAATGGCCCTCTTTATCTCTTCTGATTAGTTTTAGTTTAAAGTCTATTTTGTCAGATACTAGAATTGCAACCCCTGCTTTGTTTCTTAGTGCCATTTGCTTGGAATATTTTTTTCCATCCTTTTACCTTAAGGTAGTGCCTGTCCTTGAAAGTGAGATGAGTTTCTTGCAGACAACAAAAAGATGGGTTTTGTTTCATAATCCATTTAGCTCGTCTGTGTCTTTTGACTGGGGAGTTCAGCCCATTGATATTTAAAGTTATTAACAAAAGGTGTGTATTGATTCCTGTCATTTTGATTTCTGTTTGCATTCTTGGTGTAGCTGGGTGTTTCCAGTTATACCTTCATTATGTTTCTTTCTGTTACCCTTTGGATATAGTCGTTCCTTTTCTCAGCTCTTCATATTGCTTCAAGAACTCTCTGAAGGGCTGGTTTTGTGGACACAAATTCTTTCAGCCTATTTATGTCATGGAAGATTTTTCTTTCCTCTTCGACTATAACAGTCATTTTGGCTGGGTATAGTAATCTGGGTTGGCATCTGTGGTCATTTAGAACTGGGAATACTTTGGTCCAGGCTCTTCTGGCTTTCATAGTTTGCACTGAAAAGTCAGCTGTAATTCTGATGGGTTTTCCTTTATATGTGACTTGTTTCTCCTTTGCAGCTTTCAGTATTGTCTGTTTTGTATGTGTAGTGTTTTTACTATGATGTGCCATGGAGAGCCGTGGAGAGTTTCTTTTCTGGTCCTCTTTGTTTGGTGTTCTATATGCTTCTTGTATTTGTATGGGCATGCCTTTCTTTAATTTTGGGAAATTTCTTCTACAATCCTGTTGAAGATCTGGTCCATATCATTACCCTGAGATTCTTCTCCTTCCTCTATGCCTATGATATGTAAGTTTAGTCTTTTTATGGTCACACAATTCCTGCATATTCTATTCTTGTGCTTTCTTAAATTTTTCATAATCTTTGCTTGACTGGTCTAATTTGTCCACTTTGATGGACGAATCCTTATATTCTGTTTTCCATTTCATTCATCCTATTGGTGAGGCTTTCTAAATGGCATATTGACAGACTTCTACTTTTAACCTATTTGTATCTTTTCATACTTAGACAGATAGTATATAGTCTTGCTTTAAAAAAAATCTACCATAGTCAGCTAGTGGCACATGCCTACTGTAATCCCAGCATGAGGAGGCAGAGACAGGAGGATCACTGAAAGTTCAAGGCTATCCTGGTCTATATAAAGAGTTCCAGATCAGCCAGGACTACCTATGCTAAGACACTGTCTCCAAAAAAAAAAAAAAAATCTAGGGGGCTGGATTGCTCAGTGGTTTAAGCACACTGACTGCTCTTGTAGAGAACCCAGGTTTAATTTCCAGCACCTACATGGAAGCTAACAACCTTCCCTAACTCCAGTTCCAGGGAAATCCAATACCCACTTCTGACCTTGGGCATTGCACAATATGGGTGTACTTACATACATGCAGGCAATACACTCATACACATAAAAACAATAAATTTTAAAAAATCTAGGGATTGGAGAGATGGCTCAGCAGTTAAGAGCACTGAATGTTCTTACAGAGGACCCAGATTCAGTTTCCAGCACCCACATGGCAGATAACTACTATCCATAACTCCAGTTCCAGGGAAACTGACACTCTCTTCTGATCTCTGAATTGCACTCATATAGTGGTACACTTACATACATGTAGGCAAAACACTCATACACACAAAATAAAAATAAATAAATAACCTAAAAATCACTACCTCTTAGAGTATTTAGATGATTTATATTTAATGGGGTTATTGAAATGAATTAAGGTTTAAATCTCCTTTTTCCTGTCTCATTGGTTCTTTGATCTAATTTTTCTTTTTCTGTAATAACTATTTATTATTATTGTGTGTGTCTAGTGCAGACATGTGCTTGCCACAGCATGCATGTGAAGGTCATAATACAACTTTCAGGAGTCAATTCTCTCCTTCCACCATGGGTTCTAGGAACTGCACTTAGGTCATCAGCTTGTGTAGCAAGCATTTTTACCTACTGAGCCACTTCACCAGCCCTCTGTATTATTTTGGATTATTTTATTTTTGAAAATAGGGATGGAGCGATGGCTCAGGGGTTAAGAGCAGTGACTGCTCTTGCAGAAGACCCAGGTTTGATTCCCAGCACCCACATGGCGGCTATGAACCACCCTTAACTCCAGTTTCAGGGGAATCCGGAGACTTCTGACCTCCTCAGCACAGCACAACACTGGTGCACTCACATACATGCAGGCAATACACTCATACACATAAAATAAAAAAATAGCCAGGCGTGGTGGTGCATGTCTTTAATCCTAGCACTTGGGAGGCAGAGGCAGGCAGATCTCTGTGAGTTCGAGGCCAGCCTGGTCCACATAGTTCCAGGATAGCTGAGGCTACAGGGAGACCCTGTCTCAAAAAGACCAAAAAAATAAAAATAAAATAAAATAATAATAAACTATTTTTAAAAATCTCATTGTATTTTTAATCTCTACATGTTGATTTTGGTATAGAAAGAAGCAATATCTACAATTTGAATGACTTTTTCTGCTAACTGTACCAGCTGTGTCTATTTTACATCAGTCCTGACTGATTAACTGTTCTTTACATGGATCGTACTGTCTTGCATCTTTTTGAACCTAAAAACTTCTCACTTGGTCACAGACATCACAGATGTTACCTGCCTGGGCATTGTCACAGCGAGATCATGTGAAAACAGGGTCCTGCCATTAAGACTATGAGCTGGGACCAAGCGGTACTCAGTTTAAGCTCAGTATTTCCTGCCACTAGATGAGACTTCCTCAATACTTTGGTCAAGGTTCTATGAACCATGAGCTTTTCCAGGGTCTCTGATTTCTTTGGGATAGTTAATTCAGAAGATTTCTCAGTTCTAGTGGTCTTCCTCCCCCCACCCTCTCTGTCTCTTACACACACACACACACACACACACACACACACACACACACATACGTGTCAGTATTTGCTGACCTGTGAGTTTACCTGGGTTGTCCAGACACTGTTGTTCTCTCTGGCTCTTGGTTCAGAGTGACTGTCCTGCCTCAGTCTTCCTAGATTCTGGGCCCCAGTCCCCACCTCAGCTCAGTGTTCTCTGGGCTTAGTCTTGCTATCCTGGATGTGGCCTCGACACTCCCTGAAGTAGAGGTGTATGAAAGACAGAGGTCATTGTGCCTGCTGCCCATCTGTCTGGGGTTGCTGACCTTTTCCACCTGATTTCCAGTGTCTTAAAAACTTCCTTCATGAGCCGGGTGTGGTGGCGCACACCTTTAATCCCAGCACAGGCAGAGGCAGGCTGATCTCTGTGAGTTCAAGGCCAGCCTGGTCTCCATAGTGAATCTAGTCCAGCTGGGGCTACAGGGAGATCCTGTCTCAAAAAAGATTAAAAAAAATTACTTCATAATATTGTCTGGTTTTAGAGATTTCAAGTGTCCCATTCCATTTGAAGACTGGTTTTGAGCACCAAGTAGGTTTTGTTTCCCTAGGTAATGTTAAATAACCCTTGGGATTCTAAACTTGACCCCATGTTATCAGTAGAGACTCTTTTTGACCTTACCTCTCCCACCCCTACCTGCCACCACAAGAATGCATGAAGTCACCTTTCTGTATCTGGAGACAAGTGGGTCATTTTACTGGAAGACAGGAAACTGGGCTGCCTCTCTCTTACTGTAGTTTGATTTCGACACATAATGTCAACATTGGCACAAGCTCAATGAGTTTGGAGTGCAGCAGTAACTCCTTGGAGGTCTCACACCTGGTTGGCCTGGGGACAGTGGCAGTGAAAAAAAAGCTAGAGGAGCCAGGACAGCTGGTCAGGAGCACTGGCACTGCCTCCCATTCTGTCTAGGCTGTCTTGGGTGCCTGGATTCTGACAGTATCCCCAGAACCAAGTCAACAGGAAGTCTTGGGTGATACAGAGCTTCCCATCTTTGGGAAGATGCAAATGGAGGCTGGATGATGCTTCAGCAAGGATGCCATTCAGGGCCTGGACCAGACATACTCTTTTCCTCTTCATACTGCACAAGAAGGAATACCAGTCTGGTTAATTCATAAACCATCTTTGCTGAAAGTAGGTTTCCATGGCAATGTTGGAAAGGCTGACAGTGACTGAGGGAACCCGCAGCACCTCCCTGCGTCATCCCCTCAGGTGCTGGGTGGCCAGTCCTCTTACCAGGCCCAGCTCTGTCTGGCCTCGCTGAAAGGCCTGGGCCACACACAGCCAGTTACATAAGTGGCTACTTTAGAGAGCCACTGCCCTGAGTCATTTGGGCTGGCAAACCAGTTGAAGGTAATGACTTTGGGATACTTCAGTCTCTAAATAATATAACAGACAGCTATAAACTGCAAACACTTTAAACCTCAGGCCCAAGGGAGATGTCATGGCCTAGCCTGGACTGTACCAGGGGTCTGGTTAGCAGGGAAGGTAGTGTGTGGAGGAGGTCTGGCTTATCCTGAGCCCATGGAGACCTACCCTGGAGACTAGATGAAGACCTCACAATCCCTTCAGGAGCTTATTGTGACACACAGTGACATCTAATTTCATCGCCCCCCTCCACACACACACTCTTAGCTGTTCTTCCACCCTACAGAACCCAACCCTGTCTTTGTACACCCAGCTTCCCCAGCCCTAAGGGATCTAGGCAGGTCACTCCTTATGAAACAGTCCCTGCCACACACTGCACCCTACTACTCCGTTTCTTTCCATCCAGATCACTTACCACAACTCAACACAGCACTTTAACATACCCTATTACAGCATGTTTCTGTTGGGACCCCTCTGTGGGGCCTGGATACAGCAGACACTGGTAAAGATCTCCTGATGAATGTGCCTGGCCTCCCCACCAGGCCCTGAGGACTACCAACCTGAGCCAGCCAGCCTTTCCTGTGACTTGCAGCAAGCATTCCAGATGGCCAGAGGGTGAGTATGTTCTCACCAATGTATGAAAGCTGAAGAAAGAACACAGCTCACCTGGCTGGGAAACTGGTTCCCCACCCCCACCCCCGGCTACAAGCTACCAGGGCTAGAATGGCAAAGAAGGGTGTTTCAGGAACAACCCCTAGGGTCTGGCCTGTTTCCCTTTAAACTGGTCTACAGTTGGGGGCCAGATGCCTGGGGAGACTAGACAAGGCATCCCAGAGTCAAGTGCTAGTTACCTCTAAGCTCCCTCCTTACCTTGAGAGTCATGCTTCTTGTTGGCCCCACAAAGTCGAAGCTGGTGAGGATTATGCAGTGAGTGTGTCATGGTAAGGAGCAGATTGGGCCTTGAGTCCTCCATGGCACGGAGCCAGATGGCTGGGTTCCTGGACCTAGCATAGCCTGCCATTGTGTCTGCCCAACAGCCAGCAGCAATGCTGGCACTACATTAAGGCAACTCCCTCAGCATCTGCAGCACCAGCCAGGAGGTTCTAGGAAACAGGGTCAACTAGAAGCCTCCACCGTCTGACGCCCTCTAAGAGCTGGGCTGGACATGCAGGGTCTTGCTCAGATCTGCTAAAACTGGCAAAAGAACTTTCTTCAACTAGGATCTGGGGCCTCCCTGTAGCAGGAGGGAGTCCCCACAGCTGGAGAGGCCCAACTTTGTGGCCAAGGAACATTTTCTGTGGCCACATGGAAGCTGTTGTGAGTTTAGGGCTCAGGGAAAAGCTTCAATACACTCTGTGATAGGGATCAGGCAGTGGGAGTTTGGGCCTTTCACCAGTCACTGGGAAGCCAAAGGGAGGGGACACAGAAGGTGCTATACAGGGTATAAAAGATCCAAGGGCCTGGGTCCTGGGGATTAAACAATGAGTCTTTCTACAAGGAACAATATATTCTTAAATGAAATGGAGATCTTTTTTAAAGGTTAAAAACTCATTTAATTTTGTGTCTTACAGAGCTTATACTGAATTCAATATTGTCTAACTGTATTAATTCAACTATGAACCTAGAAACTTATAGCCACCTGTGAAAGAGATGTACTCTTGCTCTGAAGTGTGTTACTGAATATGTTAAAACTGTAAGGAAATGCTTTTTCTAATCATGTAGTTATTAAAATTTTTTTTAAAAAGGTGTTCTGACATGTAACTGATGAAAGAATACCCACTGCAAGTGTTCCTGGGACACCTGTGCGGTCCCATGGGAAAACATGGTGGATTCTGCCCTCAATCCACACCCCAAACCAATTCTAGACACATGAAGAACCAGAGAGAGAGAGAGAGAGAGAGAGAGAGAGAGAGAGAGAGAGAGAGACTGACTGACTTGAAAACAGAGAAGCAAGTGTGTGGGAATACAGTGAGGCTGGGAACAATTTCTCAATGAGGAAATGAAAAGCTCACCAAACACAAATCTATTCATAGCTCTGATTACAGTTAAGCTAAGAATCTGTATTCACCAAAACCATCAGAAGGACTATGAAAAGACAAAACTGGGCCAGTGAGATGGCTCAGCAGGTAAAGGCACTTGTAACAATCTGAGTTCAAGCCTCAAAGCATATGTAAAGATGAGAGAATCGACTCCTATGAGTTGTCCTCTGACCATCACATGTGGCACATGCACACATACAAGTAAAGAGACAAAACATCAGCAATAAGACTTCTGGAATAGGCAGGGCCAGAAAAGGAGTCATATCCAGTACAGAAAAAGTTCTGACAAACATAGGGAACCAAAAGGCTAGAGCAGGCAGTTCTTAGAGGAGGAAAAGGACACAGCAAACAAACACAGGAAGGGGCACTCAACATCCCCAGCAAGCAGGAAATTGAGAATCAAGAGCTCAGTAAGATGTTGTTTATGCCTCTAGACTAGGCTTGAGAGGACACAGGTTAAGGGAAAGTGGAAGCACGTTTGTAAGAGTACAGATGGTAGGATTACTCTGAAAACCACTCTTGGAGCTTTACATTTCACAAATGTGTTGACTTTCCAGGTCCACTCTTACACAATACGCAAAGAACATGTGAATAGCTCACTACAACACTGCTAGCAACAGAAAAAAAAAAAAAAAAACAAATACCAGAAGCTATTTAAATCTCCACTGATAGCAGAATGCACAAAAAATTGGGGATTATTCCTATAATTTATTTTCATATTAGTGAAAGGAAACCACAGCCACAAAAGGACAAGGATGAAGCCTAGAACAATAAGATGCTAAGTAAAAACTGCAAATCACAGAAGACCGCCACATAGCTGCCATTTTCACAAAGCTCAGCAACAGCCAACACCACACTGTTAGACATGTACAGAAAGCCCATTAGCAAAAGAATGACAAACACAAAGTTCTAGATGGCGGTGGCCTCTGGGCTAGATCAGGATATAAACACATATATAAACACTGATTGCTGGAGCTGTTCTAGTTCTGGAGCCAAGTACTGGTTCCTAGGTGTTATTACACTTTATCATGTACAGACACAGTATAGAGAAGACACTAAATAAAGACACAGGCAAAGGAGACATTTGGCATGTGTACTTCCATATCACAGGTGCCAAGAGGATTGTGGGGTGAGCAGAGCAGGAGGCAGGAGGATCTGAACTGGGTTAAAGGAACTCCCCTACCCCACAGCAAAATCATGCATAAAATGAGACCATATTCCATAATGGGGTTGACAAACAGCCAACGGGCATAACACAAGGTCTTCTGTTCTCACCATTGCAGACATTGCTAATCCATTACTGAACTCTCATGCTAAGCATGCACACCTCTCTGGACTTCTTAGCTTGGCACTGCAGGCTGCCCAGGGTGATCAGATATGGTGCATGAAATGTGACCCACTTGTTGACTGCTGTGATTGAATGTGTCCTCCCAAGTTCAGATACTGGAAACTTAATGAGGAACCAACATTTTTGGGTGATCAGATCCCGAAGGATTTTCCCTGATGAATGGATTGACATCTTCATCACAGGGGTAATCACATGAATGGATTTGTATGAAAGCAAGCTCAGCCTTTGTTGTTGGCTTGCTCTCTCTCTATCCTGCCCCTAGACTACACACTACGTGATGTCACAGTACAAGCCCTTACCAAATGCCTAGCTCTTGAACCTCCAGCTTCTGGAACCTCAAGCAAAATAAGATTTTCTGTTCCTTACAGATTACCTAGTCTCTGTCACTCTATCAGAGATGCAAAACACAAAGCATAACACTGACCCAGATGATCCATCAGCTGGGGCCTGAATCTAGGTATAGCCAGCAGGCAAAAGCTACTCCAAGAGGCAGTGCCCTGTGGGGTCCACTGTCTAGAGTCAGTCCTGGCCAGAGGCCCTGATGCCTGCCACATGCAGCTGCAGCTCTTCTTCCAGTGTCCACTTCTCAACTTCAGGCTTTGCTTGCTGCCCACCACCATCTGACCAACCCTCTCCATTCCTGCCAGTGGGAGGACAGGACCCTTAGCTGTCTTTTGTTTGATGACTTTGCTGTCCCTAAAAACAACTTGATTAGCCTACAGATTGGGCAGAGCTCATGCACCCCCTAATCCAGTGGCACTCCCAAATATGACCCCACATGCACACATGCAGCTAACCTACCCCAAGATGGCCTTCCTTTTGTAGGGCAGGCAGAAAGGACCTTTGCAGGCCGGGTGCTGCTGTGCCTTGCCTGGGGAACCCACTGTTCCTGCCTCACACCAAGTTCAAAAGGATCATCCTCATGCCTGTCCACTGCCTTCCTCCCCAAGAAGTGGATCAGGCAGGTCCTTCTACTCACAAATGTGTGCAAACAGTACCACCCCTTCACTTAGATGCCAGATGAATAAGATCTAGTTCTCAGGGATGAGGACACAGAGGTTCCCTCTGGTCCCTGCCACCACTGGGTCACCTCTTGCAAGCTTTGGAAATATGTATCATGCACCCAAATCCTTGTACTGCACTCCCCACCCATCCCAGCAACTCTCCATCTGGATGATTCCCAGTCTTCCTTCAAAGCCACCCTAACACCCCTGGTCCAGGCAGCACCTCTTGACTTTCTTCTGTCTGGAGCCTTGTATACCTTCCCAGATAGCATGGCAACTGTGGGATTGAGTGTCACAGCCTGCCTCTCTGTTTCCTTGACCATGGGACAGGTCTCTGGGATGACCTTCTCCCCAAGACTAGCCCCTCAGCGTGGGACTTGGCACATAGAAAGGAAGGACCAGGGCTCACCAAACCTCACCAACTGCTGGTTGCTTGTTTTGAGAGATTTCCATCCTATGCCATGTGATGGCAGTGAGGGTGAGGCTGGGTGCCTGAATCCCAAGCTCAACTATCTCTCCCTGAGAGTGTTGTACTGATGCTGAGATCTGATGATACACAATTTGGGCAGAAAGGGGGCTTCCTAATGAGATGGTCATACAGGCAAGAGTTGTCTGGAGGGAGATATGCCTTGTGTGAGTGCAGAGAGGCTAAAATGCCCACAAGAGATGGGCCACAACCAACACTCACAGGCTTGAGTATCAGTCAGTCACGCAGGTTATACTGAGGAACAAGCAGCCCCCCGTGGCAGTGGCTGATAAGCAGGTTGTCTCTAATGCTCCTAGCACTGTGCTCTGCTCCCATATCCCCAGCATCCTCTGACTCAGGATGCTGAGTGCTGTGTGGCTTCTCACTTTCCCTTACTATCCTCAATCAACTCAAGTCACAGAAGCAAGGTTTTACAAGCCTCTCAGAGGGCCCATGATCCAAGGCCATGCCCTGCTATGAGTGGATCTGTATGTCCATCTTCCAGGGAGCAGAGGAAGCCATAAAACCCAGTTTCTAGCAAATGCAAGTGTCTTTGGCCACAGTGACAAGAACAGGGTAGGGAGAGGCCAGGGAGAATCTGGTAAAGTGAGGTCATTTCTGTTTTCCTGGCAAAAGAAGACAGCACTTAAGGGTAGGGTCAGGCAATGACCAAGGAGATGATCCAAGGTAGTGAAGACAGGAGAACACAGTGCGGAGCATTGAGAACACAAGGCCCATGTGGCCCAGGGAGACAAGAGAATGAGGCAGGCTGAGCTCCTGGTGCTGTGTCTGCTGCTGGCTCCAGTCTTCAGGGAACCTAGCCATACTGTGTGCTGTTTGTTCTTGGGTTCTCTGCATCCTTCTAGCAAGCATCTCTTACTGCTAAAAGAGAAAAGACACACACCAGAGAAAGGGGGAAGCAGGGGTAGATAACACTGCTAGTAGAGTATCTACTGCACAGGCATGAGAACATGAGTTTGATCTCCAGAACACACATAAAAAAGCTGGTTATGCTAGAGGATGCTTGTAATTGCAGCACCGGGGAGATGGAGACAGGTGAATCTCTGGGGACCACTGGCCAGCCTGCCTAGCCTAATTTCTCAGCTCCAGGCCAATGAGAAACCCTGTCTCAAAAGAGGTGGACAGAGTTTCTGATGGTGACACCCAAGGTTGTCTTCTGGCCTCCACACCCATGAATATGAGTGTACAAACATCTGTGCACACATGTTTTTTAAAAGGGAGGACTAATGAGTTAATAAGGTGATGGGCAGCTAAGTGAACTGATGCAAGTGACAGAGTGATGAGGGAATACATTCATGTCTCCTTGAAGATCTGCTTCAGAGGAGTCTCTCACACCTCTTCTGTATACCAGGGGATTCTGTTCTTTTTCTAGAGCCACTGTCCCCCTCAGCTGGGACAGAGAAAAAGGGAAAGGGAAGGTGAGGAGAGCAGGGCAAGGGAAATGGATGGTGGGGACTTGGGATCTTTCCATTTTCCTCACCACCTGTGCATGTAATCTCCCTCCACTTCCCTCTTAGAGACCCAAGATTCACAATCAGAGATGAGCGTTTGTGATCCCCAAACATCCTAAAGGAGATTTTTAATGGCAGTGGCAGAATCTGGCAGCTCCACATAAACGTAGAACCCAGGGTCATCAGACAAGAAGAGCCAGATGCCATGCTGTGGCCTTGGCAACCATGAGGGGCAAGGTCACAGAGGCAACAGAGCCCCATCCAAGACAGCATGAGTGAGTTGCTCCCTGGCAGGAGTGCGGTTGCTGTCCTTGGTGCTGAAACCAAACAGCCGTGCAGTGACTGTCATGGCTGAGATGGTTATGGAAGCTCTTCCCTACCCCAGACAGCAGAAGGGATCCACCCAAGGCCACATAGTGAGAGTCTGAGTGGGACAAGAGAAGCCCTAGGTACAGAATCTCTGGTCCCACTCAGACACTGTGTGGCCTTAGGTGGATCCCTTCTGCTGGGGTGGGGAAAGAACCCTGACAACCCTCTGAGCTGTGGAGGGCTCCCTGAGTGAAACCCCGCCCCCTCAAATCCCTACCAGTGCCAACCAACAGTCCAGACAGGTTACAGCCTGTTAGAGCCTCACAGCTGGAGGGTGGTGCCAAGGCTATGGCCCAGGTGTCTCTCTTTCTGGTCTTTTCTCTCATCTTGCCCTTCACAGCCATCTTTCCAACCACTGTGTGCATGCTGCAGTCTAGGTAACAACTAGTTTACAGGGATAGTGAGCTAAGCAGAGTTTTTATACTGTGTGTGTGTGTGTGTGTGTGTGTGTGTGTGTATACACATGCACATATGTTCAAATGCATGTGGAAGCCAGAGATAACCTTGGGTGTTATTCCTCAGGGGAAATCTATCCTGTTTTGTGAGAAAGGTTCTCTCACTAGCCTGAGTCTCACCAATCAGTCTAGGCTGGCTGGTCATCAGCCTGAGGGGCTCGCTGCCTTCCCAGTTGGGGCTATAAGTGTGCACCACAACACTTCGGATTTTTTACATGGGTTCTGGGGATCATGACCATTTCCTCATACCCCCTGTACCCTCAGAGGTTTGTTCCCCACCAAACTGTTCTCATGTACACCCACCCCTGTCTTCCTGATTGCTCTGGGCTCTGCTACTGGGTCAACATTAAGGATTGAAAGATCTCCTGTCCTGATGATCCAACATCTAGTGAGGACCAAGCACAATGCACGTGTTCAGTGAAAGTTTGTTGACTGAATAACAGATTTCAATATCACACAAAGAGCAGGTATAGAAACTGAGCACAAATCCCAAATCTGGCCATCAGAGAGTAAGTCTCACTATTTTTTGGAAGTGAAGTGGGGCTTGGGAAGTTGAAGGGCTGGCATTAATTTTTTTTCTGTAGTCAAAAGGCAGTGAGGGTTTATGGGGGGGGCAGAGCAGGTGTACTTCTGAAAATGAGGGAGAAGAATGCTGAGACTCTGCCCCTAACTGCTCTCTCTCTCAGGTACTACAGGATCTCCTACCTGCAGACAAGGTGAGCACCTCCTAAGTACCAAGGAGGTACGACTACATCCTGGCCAATCAGCAGAGTCCATCCTCCCTGCCTAGTGTGATTGGCTAACACCTGGGCATGTGACTAATCAGGCTACATAGGTCAAGCCCCAGGTTGGAAGCATGGAAGAACATTGCAGAGATGGGTGGTTCCTTTGTTATCTCAAAGGCAGAGAACTCACTACAATGACACCAGTGGAGAGGGCAGGAAGCAGAGCCATGAGGTTAGGTAGGGTACTTCTCGATCCCATCCAGTATCCAGATATAGCCTTGCCTGATGCTACCTGCCATTAGACACCTTGCTTTCATGGATCCTTCACCCGGTTTTGTTTGCTTATCTAAGACACTTTGGATTGGGTTTCATACAATTGGCCACAGATGGAGTCCTGTGTGAGTGAATGAGTGAATGTGTATATGTGTATGGGTGCGTGTGTACCAAGGCATGCACATGGAGGTCAGAGGACAACTACAGGAGTTGGTTCTCTCCTTTCACGATGTGGGATCTGCGATTGAACTCAAGTCATCAGGGTGGGTGGCAAGTACCCTACTAGACATCTCACCAGTCTCAGTTCTGGTCTTAAAGAATGAATTGTGATCATGCCTATTAAGTTCATCCTTTGCCCCATCTTCCACTCCCATCCCTACTCCCTCCCAACCTCAGCCTCACCTCATTTCCCTCAGGGACAAGGTGGTTTGATGGGGTTTTGGAATGAGTATTTTGTCTGCATGTATGTAAGCGTACCCATGTGTGTAATGTTTACAGAGGCCATAAGAGGTGACAGATCCCCTGGAATTGGAGTTACAGATGGTTGCTAGCCACCACGTGGGGTGGTGGGAATGGAATCCAGGTCCTCCTCAAGAACAGTGCTCTTAACTGCTGAGTTATCTCTCCAGCCTCAAGGGACCAAGTATTTAGTCTTACATCAAGGCTTATATAAAGTGGTCTCTTCCCAAGTCAAGCTCACTAGAGCAACCCACCCCAGACCCCTCCCTCCTGTTGCCAGGATTTCTGTACCAAGTGAGCAGGGCTCCTTTAATGTAGTTCTGCCAAAGTGATTTAGAACAGTCAGGCTAGGACTGGGCCCTCACACAGAGTGGACAGGATGGCTCACTCATAAACCTCAGTCAATTGAAATGCTGGCAGCAAGGATATTTGTAACCAAAGGCTTGAATAGGTGAGAACAGGGTGAGGCCATGCGCTGGTCCTTCTGCCTCTGTCTGCTTCATAGAGTCTCAGCTGAATAAAGGATTCTGTACCTGACCTCTAAAAAGCAGGGGTTCAGAGACTTTTGACATCAAGCTGCCACCACCACATAGCAGACCACCAACACAAAAGGAACCTCTGACCTCTCATCAGTCAATCGAAGTACTGGAATCTTCCTCTGAGGTGGGAGGCACTGATTAGAGTAAGGCCTCAGTCTACCCAGGCTGGCTGGAGATGGGCATCCTGCTTCTGCAAGCTACTGCCGTTGCTAGGTCACTGATGTCCAGGGCCCCACACATTTCCTGTAATAGTTCAGGGTGGGTGTTTAGGCTTTGGAAGGGACACAGTTTCTGTCCCTATAATGGGATGGTACTCTCATAGGGTAAGAACAGTAGAGATACAGATGTAGTCTATGGAGCATGTTCTTATCAATAAGCACTTGGCCTTGGGCTATAAGAGGATGACTTGCTCCAGAGAGTGCATAAGGGTGAGGGTCATGAGTTCCTTGAAGTCAGATAGAAGCCAGTCCCCTGCTATCATCCACCCATCCAAACCCCAAAATGAGGAAGGTAATTAGTACATCCTGACTCTGGGGAGCCTTGGGCTAAACAGATGAGCAGGTACCCTGATCTCTGCTGGAAGGACCTGAAAACAGTTGTGTGGAAGAGGAATTACCTTAAGTCAGGAAAGCTCAGCTGTGACTTCCTGGGGACTGTGACCTGTCCATGCCACTGTCCTTGAGAAGGCCTCCATGCAGGGCTGGCTGTGCCATATGACTGCTTGTCTGCCTTCTCAAGGCTGCTCTGGGGATGTGGGGTGCCTGAGGTACTTTAGGGAGAAGATGCTTTAGGGAGATGGCTGCTCTGCCTGAGGACCTAGTGTGTGCATACCTCAACATCTCATGAGCTTGCTTAGAAGGCTAGACAGAGAGGCCAGAGGAAGGCTCTGGGTTACTGATTTCATACTTAAGGTGGATATGTAGTGCTTGGAAGTCTAGACAGAGAGGCCAGGGGAAGGCTCTGGATCACTGATTTCAGACTTGAGGTGGATATGTAGCACAAAAGATGGAAGAGGATAAAAGGGAACCCCAACTCTAAGATCACTGGGGTCCTGCACTGAGCACCAGTGTAGGGGAGGCATACCTTGGGCTCAGGAAATTGACTGTGGGTCAAGGAGGACACTCTGCTCTGCACACTGTGACTTTGAGAAATTCAAGGACACCGGTGGTGATGTCCGGGACCTCGGAGATAAAGGTGCTGCAGAAGGCCAGGGTCAGAGTTGGAAGCTGGGTGAGATGGGGAGGGGTTGAAGTGGCCTGAGGTCCTGGAGGAAGCTCTTAGTCATTCAGAGGTGACCAGCTGTGGTCATGGCCACTTAGTTCTAACAAGTCACCAGACCTAGAGGGGCCACTCCTTAAAATTGGTCTGATCCAACTGCTTCCACTTTGCACTCCTGGCACAGAATTTGCTGAGTTCAACAGATTGATGGCCTAGACTTGGGTTAATTAGTTGTGGTAGCGCACACCTTTAGTCTTAGCACTGAGGAGGCAGAGGCAGATGGATTTCTGTGAGTTCAAGGCCAGCCTGGTCTATAGATTGAGTTCCAGGCCAGCTGGGGCTACAGGGAGACCCTGTCTCAAAAGACCAAACAAACAAACAAACACTCCACAAATAAACAAAAAACTAAGAATCCAGACTCCTCCTTCAGACTTTCCACTGTGCCCTGCCAAGGCCTCAGGGCCTTTGGGCTGGCAATTGTCTCAACCCAGAGCACTGTGCAGTGCATGGTTTGCTCTCTGAACAGCTTAGAGAGCCTGACTTCACCTTTCTCTTCATGGTATTACTTGACTTGGTGGACATTTTACTCATATGTTCCTAGGTCTCCCTCACTGTGCAATAAGCCCATGAGAACAGAGTGCTTTGCCTGCTTCGCTCCTCACTCGACCAGGGTCTCTGGAACTACAGTGGGTGTGCTCAGAGTAAGTCAGAGCTATAGAACACACACACACACACACACACACACACACACACACACACACACACACACCAGGGAGTGATGGGAGCTTTCCATTCAGTATTTACTGACTCACCATTGTATGTGGGTACTGAGTTGGGCTGTGGGCAGAGCAAGGGAAGACAAAAGATGAGAGCACCCTGCTGCACCCTGAAGTCAACTTTGGGCTGGAGAGAGTGGAAAGTGGCACGTGAGCAGAGATCAAAGCCATGGAGTAGGCAATGTGGGGGATTGGATGGGAGGGGGGCTGGATAGGCTGAGAGGAGCTACTGCTGGGAAGGGATACGAGACCACCCAGCATCAGGGAGGACTCACTCTGGGTGATGTAGGAGCCATAGTAGGTACTGAGCAGAGGGAGATGGGACTGCGTTTGGTGTGGGAAGTGGGAGACCACAAGGGAGAACCTATGTGCGGAGACTGTCCTTGCTGATGGTATAAAGGCTCTTCTGGGGAGGTGGCATTCAAGTCAAGTCCTCACACTATTTCTAGGTCCCACTGTGTCCATTAGTTCCCACTAGTTCCATATGTCCCATTGGCCACTACTTATTGTGGGCAAGCTACTGATATGCTTGCATTCCCTGACCTTATCCTCTTGACTCCCTTGTCACCTGACTACCTCTCTTAAAGAGGACTCCTCTTGGGGGGGTACATGTTTTAAATACAAATCAATCTATGCAGTCCCCTCCTTTGTTGGACTCACACTGGGGCTGCTCTTCCATCCTGATCCCCCAGGAACAGCCCACTGTCCAGAGTTCAAGAAAATTATTCAAACTGGTCAGTTCCCAGCCTGCTGCCCCTTCACCATTCCTTCCTTCAGGGAACAATGACAGCTCTTGCTCGGGGCTCCCCTCTTCCTTCTGCACCCTGCTACAGCCCCTGGTGCCCTGTGAGGCCCTGAGGAGGAGTGGCCCTTTCTTTGAAACTCTAAGTAGAAAACTATTGTTCAGTAGCTGTAGTCTCCTGGTCCTCTGGCCCTGTTGTGCCTCCAATCCTGCAACCACATACAGTACTTGACATCCGCCCTGCAGACACTGGGGGGTGAGCAAACAAGGAGTCAATGAGCAGCATGCTTTCATCCAGCATCCCCAGCACAGTAAAGTCCCTGTTCCACTGAGACTAGAGATTTTCCCCAGTACATACCATAGTCCCCATTCCCACGAACCTGCAGGCTGGGATGGAGGGCCGGAAAGAACTTGCAGGGGAAAAGGAACAGCTGGGAGGTCCTAAGCACTGTGCTCTTAGAGGGGAGCTCAGATTGATCCTGGCCAAGCCCCACCTCTGCCTCTGTCCTGCAAAAGAGCAGAGTCAGTTTTTCTAATTAATCATTTAAACCTGTCAGCTTAGCAGAGAGCATGACAGTTCCAAAGGCATCTTTCTAGTAATAATCCAGTTATGCCACCTATGCAATGGCCTGTTCCCTGAGTTATTTAATTAGGAACTGCAGGCATTAGCAGGGAAGGAGGCAGCATGGCATATCTTAAAACAAGCTCCATCTCTGGGAGAGCCTGAGGTGTGGTATGGGAGGAAGAAGCAGTCACTGGCTTGGCAGACATGAATGCACTGTGCTGGAGGTACTGACCTTCACTTTGAGGTTCCTGTGGAAGTGCCTGGACAAGGGAGGGGGAAGGACCTAGGTTCCATGTTCATCCCAGGGAAGCAAGAGTTGAACAGACGGACAGTGCAATCCACAGAGTAGCCTGTCTCAAGGGAAGTACACAGAAAAGTTCCTAGTGAGCCTACAGGGTTAGCCAGGAAGAGGCCCAGCTTCCACAACAGCTCATGAGAGTGATGAAGTGGGAAGTGTGCACCTTCCCAGTGTCTGTCAGGGTCAGACAGTCCCAGCCAGTCAGCAGGACTGTGCCAAGAAGCTCCTCTGCCCCATGTCCCTGTCAGTCAGGAGCTGCTCCCCACACACACACCAGAAGGCCACACCCCAGTCCTAGCTTGCTCTCCAGCAGTAACACAGGCTGAGGGAGGGAAGGTAGCTGCTTCTCTCCATAAAAAGGAGACCAGAAGTGACTTGCTGTCCTTCCCACCATACACAGAAAGCTTCTTCCCACCAGAACTTGACTCAGAGGAAGGGAAGGTCAGGCTATGGTTTGTAATAGCCACTTGCCCAGCTTCAAGCCAGCTGGGAGGCTGCAATGATTTGGCTTTGAAGTATCTTCAAAGGCCTGGGTGTTAAAGGCTTGGTTGCTAGCCTGAGACACTACTGAGAATAGTGGATCTTTTTTTTTTTTTTATTACAGCTTTAACATATTCAGTAACACATTCCAGAACAAGGATACATCTCTTTCAAAAGTGGCTGTAAATTTTTAGGTTCACAGTTGAATTAATATAGTTATACAGTACTGAACTCAGTATAGACCCAGTAAGACTTAAAATTGAGTGAGTTTTTACCCTTTAAAGAAGCTCTTCATTTCATTTTAAAATATGCTGTTTCCTACATTTTTAATGCTACTAACACTTAGATGTCTGCACATGTGTCTTTAATCTCTATGTATCTGATGATTACTAGTCATAGTTGGTTACCCTCAGATCCTTAGTACCTGAGTATGGATATAAAGTCATCAAGTAGATTTCACTGGTAATGTTTATCACCTCTACTAATTAACATGATGTAAATTTCCATGCTTCCTCCTCAAATATAATACATTTTTTAAATTGTTGAGCTTTTGTGTGTGTATGTGTATATCACACAGAACATCCCAAACCATCTTATTCAACAACTTTTTTATATTTATTTATACACCCATAGCCTCCCTCCCCCCACTAGAGCCCTTATACTCTGATATCCCTG
>NW_008333794.1:3417414-3418265 GCF_000622305.1 Nannospalax galili
AGTTCCATCTACGTGAAGATAAGTCAAAGGTCCTGCTCGACCATTGTTGGCTTCTCTTGGAAGCATGGAGGAAATGATTCCTCTCTGTTGACCCTCCCTTTATAGACTGGACACTGGTTCAAGTCCATCTGGTGGGGTCTCTTCAGCCTGCTTTATCAAGAGGACAGGTGACCCACCACCATTAAAGGACATTTTGAGAGATGCTCATAGTCCCCTGGAACTATTCAACCTAGGAAGGCTAGTAGCAAAAACTGTCCTTTATGTCCCTCTGACCAAATTACCGAAGAAGGTTAGTTCCACCACTCTGGTACTTTTAATTACTGTGTGTCATGTAGATAAATCTTAGGCAAAGACCAGTTGTTCTCAGATAAACCTTACCTAAACATGTATTTCTTGATCTGCTATGTATAATTTGTCAGTAGGTTGTAGGAGTAATATGGTTTTCTCTGGTTTTCAAAACTAGCTAGGCATTGTTTACCTCTCACATTGTCTCACCCCTCCATCATGGTTTTCCCACTTAAGGTTCTCCCTTTTTACCCCCTTTCTCCCTTAATAATACCCTTCTCCTAATGGTCCTACCTCTCTTGAGCTCCTTCTCTCCCTTTATCCCCTAGGTGCCTTGTATACCCTTCCCTCCCTCCTCCCTTAAACTAACCCAATTTTTATCCATATCTCCCTTATTAAGGCCTGTTTCCTACTGCTCTTCTCTTTCAGGTTCTTTCTTTTCCTTTACCTCCCTGGTTCCTTTCCATTATCCTGGTTCCTGTAGTTATGTCTGGTAGAATACTTATTTATCAGACTCAGGTTCTAGGATCCACATATGAGGGAGAACATATGTCGATTTTTTTTTC
>NW_008333794.1:3420140-3420441 GCF_000622305.1 Nannospalax galili
GTAGACCAGGATGGCCTTGAACTCACAGAGATCTGCCTGCTTCTGCTTCCCAAGTGCTGGGATTAAAGGTGTGCTCCACCACGCCTGGCATATATAGGTTTTTAAAGTATTCCCTTATAATTTTCTGTATCTTTCTGGTGTTTGTTGTGATGTTTCCCCTTTCATCTGTGATTTGGTTGATTTGGAGGTGCTCTTTCTTTCTTTTCATTAACTGGGCTAGGGGGTCTGTCAATCTTGTTTATCTTTTCAAAGAACCAGCTCTTTGATTCTTTGACTCTTTGTATTGTTTTCTTTGTTTCTA
>NW_008333794.1:3421562-3422074 GCF_000622305.1 Nannospalax galili
TATGAGTATTGAATCCTGTCATTTTTATTTCTATTTACATTTGTGATATAGATGTACTCTTCCACAGTTATACCTTCGTTGGATTTCTTTCTGCAACCCCTTGGGTATAGTTATTCCTCTCTTCAGCTCTTTGTATTGCTCCCAGAACTCTCTGAAGAGCTGGTTTTGTGGAAAAGAATTCCTTCAGGCTATTTATGTCATGGAAGATTTTTCTTTCCCCTTCAACTATAATAGACATTTTGGCTGGATATTGTAATCTGAGTTGGCATCTGTGGTCATTTAACACTGGGAATACTTTGGTCCAGGCTCTTCTGGCTTTCATAGTTTGCATTGAAAAGTCAGCTGTGATCCTAATGGATTTTCCTTTATATGTGACTTGTTGTTTCCCTTTTGCAACTTTCAGAATTTTCTCTTTGTTTTGTGCGTGTAGTGTTTTTACTACGATGTGCCGTGGAGAGTTCCTGTTCTGGTCATGTCTGTTTGGTGTTCTGTATGCTTCTTGTATTTGTATG
>NW_008333794.1:3422321-3427127 GCF_000622305.1 Nannospalax galili
CATGTTTATAATTGGCTTACTGAGTGTTTCACTTCCTTCTTCATTTCAGCCTGAGTATTCTTCAATATTTCTAATTCCTTTCTGAATTCATTCAGAAGTTTATCCCTGTCTTCCTTCAGTTCTCTGATTTCTTTTTTGTGTGTGTTCTTTAAATTCACTGAATTCTTTTATCATGTTCATGATTGTTCTTTTGAGTTCCATGTCTTGCATTATCTCTAGGAGGTCTCATTGTACTCCTCTAGAGGACTATTGGTATTTGGTGGGGATATGTTATTTTGGTTTTTCATGTTATTATTTTTTTTCTCTGTGATTTTTGATATGTGAATTTCTTTTGTAGTTTCTGATTCTTGTGTGAGACTCAGGCCTTCAAGTTTAGGTCTGCTTCTTTTTGTGAACTTTATGTGCCTCTGTGGTTTACTTTTTGGGCATGAAAAGCTGGTTCGTCTAAGCTTCCATTTCTCTCTTTTGATTTTATATTGGAGTGGCCGGATTGCTTTTGTCTTCAGGAGTTCCCACAGAGGGTCAGATGTTTTCAGGCTTTCTCCTAAGGTCTGGATCCCTCCAGGAATGATTTTGGCCTCAGGAATTTGGGGGTTGGACTGGCCTGGGAGCTTGGCCCTGGAAAGATGCTGGTCTAGGGCAGCTGGTGGCCTTGCAAAGAGATGGAAAGGCAGATGGGGCTTGAAGAGGCCTCAAGGACTCCTGGGGACTGCACTGAGGAGCTGATTTGGTCCGGATGCAAAGGATCAGGAAGAGGAAAGGTCAGCCCCTGCGTCCCAGAAAGAGGCTGATGGGTGGTGCAGGCCCAGGGAAGCAGAAGGAGGTGAAGGCGGGGCCAGGCCAAGAAGCAGCGCTCCTGGGGCCCAGAGAAGGCACTCCATTGGTTTGGATGAAAAGGATCAGGAAGCAATATTGGTTTCCCAGGTGTCTGGGGCCCCAAGACAAGGAATGGAGAATGGCGGCGGAGATGGGAGGGTGAATGAGGCTGGGGGAGTCAAGGTGTGGAGGGTGCGATGGACTTACCCTGGCAAGAGGCCTGCGAGTAGGAGCGGGAATAGTGGGTCTTTTACAGGCAGGGCTCAGGGGAAATCAGATAACTGAGGTACCCTTAAAGTGGCTCCTCCTTTTCCTTTCCCTCTGCTTCCCATGAGGTAAGCAGTCTCCTCCATCACTTACTTCCACCATGACATACTGTGCATTCACAGGCTCAAAGCAACAGGGCCAGGTAGCCTTGGACTGAGATCTTTGAAACTAGGAGTCACTATAAACCCTCCCTAGCACAGTGGTCTCAGGGAGAAAAGGACACTGCTATTGGAGACCACCAGGTCCCCTTCTCCCTGCCAACTGCCCCCTGCCAGAGCTCCTACAGTGGGAAAGTCCATCCCTCAGGTGAATTTCATCAATGATTCATCATTTCAGATCAGATGAAAACCACAAGTCAGCAAGCACCACTCACTAGATTTGCTGGCATATGGCTAGTGAGAAACCACACTAGCCCTGAGACTCTCTAGTGGGAGGTGAGGTCAGACAAGTATAAAACAAGAGTAAAGTTCAGAATAGACACAGGTAGGCCAGGGGGAGGCTCTACTCCACAGGAGCACACGCAGAGGTACATACTTGCTGGCCTCAACACCTGTATGCACCCCCAGGATGATTCACTGCAGGAAGAGTTCACTGAAATGTCACTGAGTTAAGAACTCCCCATCTCTGCTTCTCACCAGGCAGGCTCCACAGACACTGTGTCCAATTTGAACATTAAATAATATTTCTGCATAGCTGGCTAGCAAGGAATCAGACCAGTGACCACAGTGCAGGTAGAAAGGGCACTATGGGCCCAGGCTCTTCTGTATGTCTTATAGATACAAACACCCAGTCCAACCTTCCTGGAGTGCACAGCCATTCAGAAACTGTACAGAGTATAGAGCCCATCCAGTAGCCCTCCCTCTCAAAGATGATGACAGCTGCTGTGTCCCAAGTGTTCATGACAACATTACTAAAATGGCCTCAACTCAAAAGCAATTCCAATGCCTCTATCCATAGGAATCAGCACAGCAAAGCAGGGTTTCTCCAAACTAGCCTTTAAGTTATCAATCCTCCTGCCTTTGCCTTCAGAGTGCTGGAATTAAGAGGCATGAGCATCTGACTTATAATGTGGTTTCTAGTGAATCTGAAGACTTCCTGAGTCCCAAAGGGAACCAGCTGTTCCAGCCAGGCCAGCCTTCCCTGAATAAGTCTAAAGTCACCTTTCCTTCAGCTTCTAGGAGTTGTGTGCACTATAGTACTGTCCACTTACTACGGCAGGCCCAGCTGCTTAAGCGATGTAGAACAGAGATGTGAAACAGGATATATGACATCATCTTTCAGGAGCTCCGGCTTTATTATTATTATTATTATTATTATTATTATTATTATTATTAGAAATAGAATCCAAGAAGGACCACCACCTCTGCCACCCCAGCAACACAGAGAGCAGAGGAGGAGGCCAGGGGAGGTACGCCCTTTCCCTGACTTCTCATGTCTAGCAATCTCAGGCACTTTTCAGCCCAGGCACAGGATATTTGAGAAGGCTGGGCACCATGCCGATGCCTTCATGACTGAAATCCTGTTCTCTGTCCCCCTTCCTTCTTTGATGGATGGACACCTCTGGCCCCAGCATGCCAGACACACAGAAACCTGGACTTCCTGCCTGGCTCCTGCTGTGGCTGTTTGAGTTTACTCGGGTTGCCAGCCCCATGATGTCAGGATCCATGTAACTCAGGGTTCTCTTGTTTGCTGCTTAAATGCAGGAAGACATGAAATGGACTTTGCTAACTGACTTTGAAACAGGCAGGACATTATTCTTGACTGAGGACACCCGGCTATAGTGATAGCTTTGCAAGTTGATTCCTCATGCCTGAAACTCTATGCCCCTTTGGTGCTCCCTCCCTTTTATCCATCCCCCACCCCCAGTCTCTGGCCACCATCCTTTGCTGTCTTCTTCTAGTTCAACGTTCTCAGGTTCAGCATAAGTTGAGAAGTGGCAGGATTTCTTTCTGAGGTGATAGTCACATAAGCTTGATATAATCATCCTAGGGTATATAGATGTATCTACACGTAATACTGTACCCCATAAATTATACAAATATTATTTACCAATCAAAAGTGACCTTAATAAAGTGCAGAGGACACAGAAAAGTACAGCTGACCACTTGCTGTCCTGGCTCTGTGGCTGTCAGCCTCTTACTGAAGCCCCCCTGTCCCTGAGTCTGGGGTGTCTCTTTCAAGCCAGCAGGCAGCAGCATATTCTCGGAACACAGGTAGCAATCCTCCTGATCACCCACTTCCAGCCCCTGTGTTTATCACAGGCAGAGGCTGCTGGCACACAGTGGGGTTGCTCCATGGGGAGGTTTTCTTCTGAGTGTTTTCTGCTGCTTGTACAGAGGGGGCAGGGGCAGCCATGGAGCCATGCTGGGGGCCAATCTGTGAGTGGGAGTCTTCTGCAGGCATCAGGTGGGAATGGCAGGCAGGGGGTTCCTCTGCCACCTTTGTGCCCTGACTGCTTATCATCCTCAGGTAGCTGTTATTCAGAGGACAAACAAGTGGAAGGGACAAAGGGTGGGGGAGAGGGAAGGAAAGATCTGCAGGAGACATGCGAGGAGCAATCCCTTCACCCCCTTCACCCCCCACCACCAGGCTTAACTTGGTGGTCCAGGGACCCTCTGTGTGTCATGTTGGATCATGAGGCATGTGGCCATTGCTTCACCAAACTTTCTCTTTTGTAAAGGTTCCTGAGACCTTCAAAGGTTTTAATGACATCAGTCATTGTGACCATGTTGTTGTGGGGCTCGGGGAACTGGGAAGCATCTCATTAGAATGACAGGGTGAACATGCCTCACCTCGCCGAGCTATAGTGCCTATAATGTGCAGTGTGGGCTTCTGCCTGGAGTGGAAGGTTAAGAACTGATGGCACAGAATGGTGACATGGAATGCTGTACTCTCCATTGATGACATGCTGGTCCCCTTAAATTGGATGGGCTCTGTGACCATGAAGTAAAATGGGGTACTCACAGACTCCAGACATCAACTGTGGGTCTTCTGTATCACTGGCACTGTAAGAGTTCTGGCACACAGAATGGATAAGTTCCTTAGGCTCAAAGCAACTTATACCTGCCTATACATTTGGTGCCCAGGTCAAAGTCACTGGCCCTGATGTTGTCTCCAGGCCCAAGAAGATGTTGCTGGGCCTCAGACCTCTGTCTACATTGCCCTTTATGTGTCAACAGCACCCATGTACACTATCTGCCTGTAAAGCTTACAGCTACCACCTCTGGCAGTGAGCAGCTATAGCTGGTGCTGTCTCCTGACTTGGTGTTCCATCACCAGGGGCATTTCTCTGTCGGATCATCGGGGTGACCCAGCATCTGCTTAAGACCCTGTTCCTCTCTACTTTCTGCAAACTTTCACAGATATCAAGCTCCCTGTGAGACAGTTTCACCTGAACAAAGACACCCTAGAAGATGGTCCTCCAGATCCCACATTGTGCCATAAGGATCTCCTCATTGGAGGAGATGGCTGTGAGGCCATGCCCTGCTGTCACTTCACTACATTGCCTATACATCATCACTAACTATGCTACTGAGGCTAACTAAATAAAAATAAATAAATAAAAGGGAGGAAAAGCAATAAAAAGATTAAAAACTAAAAGGAAAAAATGAATGAAAGCCAGAAGAGCCTGTACCAAAGTATTCCCAGTGTTAAATGACCACAGATGCCAACCCAGATTACTATATCCAGCCAAAATGTCTATTATAGTTGAAGGGGAAAGAA
>NW_008333794.1:3431429-3431648 GCF_000622305.1 Nannospalax galili
ATCTATACTAATTGGGTCAGAGGGATACAAAGGACACTTTTTGCTCCTTGCCCTCCTAGGTCGATTAGTTCCCAGGGACTATGAGCAGCTATGAGCATCTCGCAAAATCGTGGTGGGTCATCTGACCTCTTGATCAAGGAGGCCAAGAAGACCCCACCAGATGGGCTTGAGCCAGTGTCCAGTCTATAAAGAGGAGGGTCAACACAAAGGAATTGTTTC
>NW_008333794.1:3433435-3465093 GCF_000622305.1 Nannospalax galili
GCTTCAGTGGATCATAGAGACGGATATTTACTTATTTAGAAATTAAAGACCGTCTGATACTTCAATGGCCTCTACATTTTGAATCTGAAAATCTGTAACTTTTGAATTTAAGACCTCACCATATGACACTCAAGATATCCAATTCCTTTCTCATCATACCCAGAGAGAAGGGTGTCAAAAGGATGGTGGTGCCTCGCTAACACTGTGCTACTCTAACAAAATGCTCTGTCTTCTAAGACACTGTGGGGCACACTATTAACATCTAAGGGGCTGAGAGAAAAAGCTTTCACCCTAATTCCCCCACAAGGTCCTCATCAGATTTCTCATAGGAACCTTGAACTCAGAAGGCAGTAGGTTGATATTCTCAAAGTGACGAAGGGCAAAACCAACAGTGAAGACTCCTACAGCTAGAAACAGAAACTGCCCTTCAACATCACTGAGAGATAAAGGCATTTCCAGGTACCTCAATTCCTCTGCACTGTAACACTGCCGCCGAGGTTTCAACGGGAATTTTAGAGGAACACAAACATTCCAAGCACAGCTCTAAGTCAACAAGAGTTAGCAGCATTGGCCTCCACAGTTGTCCCCTGTGTGAGAGGTGCCCTTAGGTTGAACTGAAGGACATTAGACAGGAATTGAAAGCTGAAAAGACATAAGGACCTCTGGAAAAGGTGAATATAAAAGCTAGTCGTATTTTTATGCTCTGCATGATTCAAGAGCCCAATATATAAAAATAAAACAATTACTAATCTGCTGTTGGACACCTAAAGCAAACAATGTAACTCTGTGACATCAGTAAGTAAGGACGTAGAACAAAGTCGTACAGGAGTCACATTCTGTGCGTTGTTGAAGCCACACTGCCACAGATTCACAGCACAATGGTGACCACTGCATGTTAAGCAGATCCTCGTGGAAGCCCTAAGAAATGGCTACATAACAAACATAAGATGGAAAGGAATTTAGTGTTTCACTTCAAAACTCAGCTGAATGACAGACAATTCTATAGGGAAAAAAATGATAGAAAACAAGGGGTGACAGAAGTCCTTCCTTACTGAGAACTGACTGAGCAAAATGGATTTGATTCTGAGGTCAAAAGAGAGGCAAAATATTGGGATTTGGCTGGCTGCATAGAACTGCCTGCTGAAGAGCATCCAGCCTGGGTAGGATCTGGGGAAGCATGTTCCCAGCAAAGGATATAGCAAGGAAGTCCTGGGTATCCATGAGCTTAGAGCAGGAGGATACCAGAAGCCAAGTGTGAGGACCAGAGAGGTAGAGGAGTGAATGGAAAGATAAAGACACTGAGAATGGGACACTCTTGTTTCCAGGTTGAAGAGAAGGAAACCAAGGTTCAGGGAAGTGGAGCCCTTCTATCACAGCCCATATTTTCACACATATATGACTCCAGAGTCTTCACTTCCCAAAGCCCTGACCCTGAGTCGTGCACAGGCAGAATCAACACCTGTTATGTATGTACTCAAAATATGAGAACAACAGACAAATATTCAGACAGGCTTATTAAGCACACTTAGTAACTTAGTGCCCTACTGACTACATCGGTAGGTTCCCTACTCCCCTAATCTACCTGGATCGTCTTCAGTACAATCACCAGATATTTTTCTAAAGTACAGTTAGGTTTTTTTGTTTTTTTGTTTGTTTGTTTTGTTTGTTTGTTTGTTTGTTTGGCTATCCTGAATTTGACTTGAATCTGATTTCCACAAGGTATTTCTACTTATATAAGGAATGAACCAATGGTGCCTCCAGAATTAGGCAGAACACACACATGCACATACATGCACATGTGCACACACACACACACAGAGCACCTATCCATGGTTAGTGTTGTATAGTTACTCCTCCTCATCAAAACATTCCCTCCAGGAGGGAGAAGAGCAGCTCATAAAATTTGGGAAGCTAAGGAAAGTACAAGGCTCAGGAAGTACAGAAACTTTCATGACTCAGAAAGCTCAGAAACCAGACTAAGTAATACCCTAGACTGGGTAACTAGTAGATACATGAGGCAGGCTCCATGAGGCCCTTCCTCAAGGACACATATGCAGTAATGATGACTGAGGGAAAGAAGACTGCTCAGTGGAGCTATGTGCAAGCTGTATAGGCAGTGCCAGGAATGCAGCTTTCATGAGTTGTTATCCACACTGGGATGACTGAGCTGGCCTAGAGTCACCCATGTTCCTATAAATAAACCCAATAAATTCATTTGTTCACAAAGACAGACTTGGGTGGGATAGTCTCTCTGGCCTGTTGTCAGTATCCTATCTGGAGTGAACAGATGTTTTTCCTTGTCTCCCTAGGAAAATTCATGCAACACAGTTGGAGACTAACAATGTAGCACTCTAGATATGGCTGAAAAGAGCATCAGTGAACTGGAAGCCTACCCTGAGAAAATTGCTCAGGACATAGTATCTAGAAGATAGAAAGTTAAAAGCAGGCTGTGAAAATCAAGAATGCCCCAGCAACCTCAATCAGAATCCCAGAGAGAGAATAAGAGGCATGAGAGAGTGAGAAATGGAGGCTCCCCAAGCTGTGGCTAGAAGTTCCTGTTCAAGCCACCTAGGCTTCCTCAGACACTGCTTGGACAATTGAAGAGCTCTGTCAACAGAGACTGTGGTGGGGGAGGGAGAAGGAAAGAAGAAGCACCCATTAAGTCACTGAATGTGTCACATATGGTCCCACCCCTTTTTTGCCTCAACTGGCCCACTGTCCTTGAGGATGAAATCCTTGAGCCCATGTCCTCCTGGGGCACAGAATCACTGTATCCATTGGTTTCCATGGCCTTGGTGAGAATAAAGGCAAGCACACAGTAGGAGCTCAATAAAGACTCCTTAATGAGCATGAAGGCTGAGATCTGTGGAGAATTAAGTATCAGATCCAAGTTGACAAATTCAGAATTATCTGGCCCCAGTGTCTGTACTGATTCCACAGTGGAAACAAGATCTGTATACATCCTGTTACAGTTTCACTCTGAACTATGTCCTGAAAGTTCATGTGTTACAGGATTGGTTCCAATGCAGCAGTTTTCAGAGATGGAGTCTTTGAAGGTGATTGTATCACAAGGATTTTAACCTCATCAACAGATCCATTTATGGATTCCTAAGTTAATGGTCTATTAGAAGGTGATGGGAATGCTAGTTGGAGGAAGTAGGTCACTGCTGCATGCCCTTGAATGGCTTGTTTTGTCTCCCTCCCTCTCCCCACCACACTCCCTGCCATAGTGTTCTGCCTTACCAGAGGACCAAAGTGATGGAGACAAATGATCATGGATTACAGCCTCTGAAACCATGAGCCAAGATAAACTTTTCTTACCTTTAAATTGTTTTTCTCAGGTATTTTGTCACAGCAATGAAAGCCGACTAACACACTTCTCAATACCTTCACTTGGGTACCATGGGACAAGGCTGCAGGAAAATCCTCAGCCCCTCTCTGGCATAGCGCCCTTCCAGACCCTTCCAGACTGTCTATAAATCTGAAAGCACAGATCTGTTTATGTGTCAAGGCAAACACTCCTGACCTGTCTGCTACATTCAGCATTTTCATCCCTCTTGCAAGCAAAATGAAGAGCATATTCTCATTTAAGGTTTGGAAGAGAGAGGGGGGGAAAAACCTACCCCAAGTAATTACAACTACTGTCTTGCCTATGGGTAGAGCAAGGATATATATGAAAACCAAATCTATCTTGTCCAATTGCTTCCACTTACACAAGAGCCCAGCTTCTCCAGGGGAAGCCCTCCTTTCCGGATCAGTAGGCCTCCAGCCCTGCTCCCAACCCCAAGCTGCCTGCTGCTACGTATGGAAAACATGTCACGTTTGGCGGCCCAGAGAGAAAAGACAAGCTGCATGGAACTGCCTCATTTAATATTTTCCTAAATGTCAGAAGCAAACTTTCCACACATCGATCAGCCCATATTGATGAAGTGGGTGTGTTCAACCCTGGACAAAGTGAGATGGAGCGATATTGTTTCCTTGAGAGGCTGTACATTCAGGTTGCCTGTTAGAATTATGCAAGGGTTTGTTAAATACAGACTTCTGGGTCCCATTTGCACCACCAGGTCTGGAAATCTGCATTTTCAGCAATCATCATGGGTCACACTGCCATGCAAAGGCTTTGCTGTGAGACACTCCAGTTCTACACTGGAAAGCCTTGGTATTTTAGAGAAGCTTTGTAGTATCTCTTGCCCTTCATTCCCCAGAGCTGAAGGAACAGAACAATCACAGCTGTCTGAGGGTTGGGGTGGGCTGTGCAGTGAGGTGGGTGGGTTGTACAGTGAGGTGGGGTGGGCTGTGCAGTGAGGGGGGCCCTCATTGAATGTTATTTAGTCTTCTTACTGAGAACAGTGGAGTTCATCTCAAGGGTTTGACAGGAAGCCAGGAAAAAAGAAGTACATGGTTGACCTGCAGAAAGTGCTTACATTTTAAGCAACTTTGGCCTTTTTTCCCAGCCTCCCTACATCTCTCCATTTCTTTAGAATCCAAATTCTACAAACCTCCTTCTCCCCAACCTGCACCCCCCTCAGTAAAACATCATTAGAGGATTTCAATTCGGACCCTCCAGAGCTCCCTCTAAATGGAAAAGTAGACACATGGTCCAGGGAACAATGACCAAAGTCCTGTGTTTGCAAATTTATTTTTTTTAAAAAATGAGTCATGTCATTTGTTGGAAATGAATACATCTGATCTTGCAATGTTTTCCCTGGGGAAAGTGGCACACATGAATTTCCAAACACGCTTATGGCCAAAAACAACTCCCTACTGAAGTGGAGAGCCGGGCGGGAGGCAGTAGCCTTGAGTCACAGGAATTCAGGAAAAGTGGGGCAAAGACCATCAGTTCTAAGCATTCATTCTATCTTCCTTAGTCTACAGCACCTGAGCATGCAGTGTGCAGCCCCCTCACAGTCCACAGGAGAATCGTATACTCCAAACATCAGGCCCAACTCTAGGGTCAGACAGGCACTCCTTTGGAGTCCCCTCTGCCTCCCCAGACGGTTCTTTATTTTTAGCTAGTTGTCTGAATACATAGTAAAGGGTAAGATTCCAAACTCACAGGTTTGCTAGGTGAGGCCCTGCACCTAGCCACTGAAGGGATCTTACTTGCTCCCTTATTTCCTTCCATTGCTCCTTCATACTAACACTAGAAATGGAACACCTTCTTATATCTGTCCTTTCTTGTGGAAACAGCAGCTAGAAGGCACAGTCCCCTGTGTCCTGCTTCCTTTGTTCCTTAGTATGGCTCTCTGGACTTTTCTCCCAGCAGCACACCAGGTGTTCCCTCCATCCTTTAGGGGTGGTACTGAGTTCCTGCGTGGGACACACATCAGGCCACCTCGCCATTTTACTGACTATCCCTCCAAGTTTTCCTAATCATCCACCAGGTTCCTCCATTTCCTATCAGTCTTTCTCATGTCAGCTCTCATTGCTGCCAGCCTGGATGTGGTGCTGTGTCCCCAGCTGGTACCCACACCACTACACAAAGTTCCTTTAGGACCCTCCCTTTGTTCCTCCTTTCAGGTGTGCCTCTGCTTCCTGCCAGGTGGTAGAGGAACTCTAGAACCAGACCTGTCATTCCACCCAGATGTCTCCCTGGATGCTGCCTATAAGACCAGAAGAGGCAGCTACCCTGCCCTCCATCTCTCTCTCTATGGGATGCCCAGAGGACCCCCAACACCAACATCTTGGCTCCCAGCCTAGTACAGCATCTTATCTACCCAGCCTGGCCCTAGAACCACACACCCTGAGATTTAGAGGTCCATCAGCTATCCACAGGGCTCAGAGGCCCACAGTCTCAAGCTACCTCCTTCCTCTCCTTAGCCTTACCATGCTGGTACCCATCTCCCAACCCATGGTTCCCTTGGTTCCCTGACTCCTGTGATGAACCCTGTCAGAGGCAGAGGCACTGACAACCAGGGCTCCTACTCAGTCCAGCTCTTCCCTTGGGTCCAGCTCCTGTCTCTAGTGTAGCCCTCATACTACATCCAGTCATACCCTCCTTAGTTCGGGCAGGAAGGGACAGGGGCCTCCCTGTGTTCCTTGCCCCATGGAGACACATCTATGTGGTAGTTATGTAGTGGGAGTCTGTGTCATCACTGTGCCCAGCCTGATCATTGTCAACACAGAAGCTTCTGGTTTTAAAGCAGTTACAGCTTAAGCACAACAGGTCATCAGTGGCCCTTAACAATGAGGGCTAACTACCAACACAGGTACCCCAAAGTTCACACTAAACCAGGAAAGCCTGCACCCTAAACACAGGCTCCTGTGCTCCTCACACCAGGGTCCAGAGCAGCAGCCAGAGGAGCAGCAGGACCCAAGGGGAAGAAATCAAAGCACATGGTTTCCTGAGGGCCATTCCCAGGACAGATACACAGACAGAGTGGATGAAACACATACCTGATACTGTGTGAGCTTTCTTCTTCAGACCTGCAACAGAAAGAAGACACAATTAGATGACAAGCTCTCCACTCGAGGGACCTGCAGGATGCTGTCAGCAGGACTCTCGAGCTTCCCAGATACTCTGAGTCCTGTCCCCAGCTCAGCAGACTGCTGGCAGGCCCAGCCCCAGGGTTGTTCTGCTGTTCATTTCACTGGAACTCCATCCTGAAAGCCTCCCCCTGCTGGAAACCTCGAGGCTCCAGCCCCTCTAGTACCTGGGCCTGAGTCACCCTAGGAGTCAGTGGCAACTCCCAAGGAGGGGCTTATGGCTCAGGGACTCTGCACTCTGGGCTCTGCAAGGCAGCAGCTGGGCAAATGAATGAGTAGGCAATCACTGTGTGAGAAAGGTGGCAAAAGCCTCCCTGTATCCACTGCTGGTGCTCCCAGAGCACTTCCCACTGCCAGCTCTACTCTCAAGAACTCAGAAATCAATGACAGCCGCTTCTCAAAGCAGGTAAGACTGAACTAGACAATCAGCCTCTATTGTACAAGTCTCAAAGGGACTGCAAAGCATGAGGGGCAAACTAATACCACCTCCCCTCCAAGCCCCCAGGAAAGGGGTTTCAGTTTAAATCCCACATAGCTGAATGCTGAACCCCTGGGCAGGAGAAAACAGCACAGCATAAATTCCAGATTTAATCCCTGGATTCCCCAATCTGGATTTTACTGCCAGAGAGTTTGGAGAAATAAAAACATACTTAACTAAAGTCAGACAATGTATCCTCCTGCCCAAGGCCTGTCTGGCAATGTAACAGGCAGAAATTTGAGCATCAGTGTGGGACCTGTCAGTACACATGGACACGGAGACAGCTTCACCACCAACATGCTTTTCTGAACAGCCCCATCCTACTCCATGAACTCCCTAGTAACCATGAGATGGAGAACAGGTACAGTGTCCCCTTTATCTGTGGGGGGATGTATCCTGAGGCCTCAAAGGATTACTAAAACCACAGCAGGTAGCATTCTCTATGTTATGATTAATCTTCACTACTGATTGACTAACATGAGATACCTCAGATCTAGGAAGCACATCTCAGGGTGCCTGTGAGGCTGTTTCCAGAGGTGACAAGAATGCAAGGGCTCTGACCTCATTGATGGTTTGACCCATTGATGGATTCAAATCTGAATGACCTACTGGGAGATGGTGGAGCTGGGGAAGGTGGGGGAGGGGTCTGGTTAGAGGAAGTGGGTTGCTGGTAACAGGCTTTTGAAGAGTATATCTTGGTCATGGCCCTTTCCTGTGACATCTCTTGGCTTCCTGACCACCATGAGGTAAGCAGCTCTGCTCCTCCATACCCTTCAGCCATGATGTTCAGAGTCTTACCACAGCCCAAAATAATGCAGCTGCTTACCATGGACTGAACCCTCTGTAACCTTGGGCCACATTAAATCTTTTTCCTTTAAACTGCTGGCCTTAGGCATTTGTCACACTGATGAAAAGTCTGACCCCTCCCATAATTTAGCACCTTTTCATTTGTAACTAAGCACTTAGGCACCATGGCCATAAATTTTGCAGTTTAAAGTATGGCAGCAAACACATAGATTTCTTTTTCCCTTTCCATGACTGTAGATAGAAGATTCATTCTTACCACAGATCTTGGCAACCTCAGCATATGATTTTCCTTAGTAGGTCATCTCTTTTTTTTTTTCTTTTCTTTTGGTCTTTTTGAGACAGGTCTCTCTGTAGCCCCAGTTTAGCCTAGAACTTGCTATGCAGACCAAGCTGGCCACTATCTCACAGAGATCCATCTGCCTCTGCCTTCTAAGTGCTGGGATTAAAGGCCACTCATGCCTAGGCCCTTAGTAGATTACCTGCGCACTCACAGCAAATACTTCCCAGCTCTTCAGGTACTAACATTACTACTCCCACCTAAGGGCCATTGTTAAGTTAAATGAGGGTCCCTGAACACAAGCACTGGGACAGGCCACATAGATCTGAGAACAGGACAGCTAATGAGTGACTAGCAGGTGGGTAGCACATACTGCAAGACATGCTGCAGAATAGAGAAGAGCACAGATCTCATCACATGGTCAGAGGCTATGAGACGGCTCAGTAGTTAAGGGCACTTGCTGCTCTTCCAGAGGATCCCAACTTTGTTCCCTATACCCATGTTAGGTAGCTCACAACAGCTTTAACTCCAGTTTCAGGGGCTCTAATATTCTGTTCTGGTCTCCATGGGCATCTGTACACACATGACGCATATATATATATATATAAATAATCTTTTTTTAAAAGACAGGTGGTTTTTTAATGCAATGTGAGGTTTTTTTCTGGAATTTTCCATTTAATAGTTTTGAACTGAGGTTGAGCACAAGTAACTAAATCAGAGAAAGTGAAATCTTAGATAGCAGGAAGCACTGTAGTTCCCAAAAGTCCATGTTCCAGGTGCCTAAATGTTAGCCTTTATACTAAAAGGACATTGGGCTCCCTGTCTGGCAATTCACTGTTGGGTATCAGAGCATGCAGCTTGGGTCACACCGCCCTACATGGGCAGAGGAGGTGGCCATGTGATGCAGGACTGACTAACCTGCCCAAGTGGTCTCCTTGCTCTGAGGGGCTAGGGACAAGTTCCCAATGAGCATCAGGCAACTGAAGACTTTCCAGACCCATTCGCAGCCCAAAGGCAAGCCAGCCACAGCATACAAAAGGCAGTTCCTGGAGCAGAGGCAGAAAGTATGCAGGGGGTAGTTCTGGAAGTGTGTGTGTGCATGTGTGTGTGTGTGTGTGTGCGCGCGCGCGCACGCGCGCACACGCACAAATAAGTCTCAATTCTAATCTGGGCTGTCCTCCCTGGGGAAGCCAGCTTCCTGTGCTGTGAGCCTCTAGAGATAGGTCCATATGAGGAGGAACTGAGGCCTCCTGCCAAAGCCTCTTAACTGAGCTCAGGTTTTCTACACTGCACTGCTGCAGCCTCAGCACCATGACGGCACCCTCTCACTAACTCCTGGGAAGCAGAGTGCTCAGCCATGCTGCCACTGGACTCCTGACCTGGCAGACTGATATGTAAGGTCTCCTCCCGTGTCCACCACTTTCTCTGCCCTTACTCAGAAACACAATGTTCTTTGGCCTCTCTGTAACTAACAGCTTCCTGTTTTCCCTACAGGCTGGACCCCAAGCTGGGACCTCAGGCCCTACCAGGCCAAAAGAAGTGTTTTCGGCTGTTGCTTAAATGCCAAATGCCTGAAATGTTGCCACACAGAACTAGCTCTGACTCTGTGATTCCATGTGCCCTCTGCAAACTGTGATGATTAATTTTGGTTGTCAATTTGACTGAGTCCATGTGTTGATCAGTTTTCATTGCCTACTTAATACAGCCTAGAGCCACCTGGGAACATGACTGAAGAATTTCCCAGATCAGACTGGCCATGTCTGATAGAGATTGTCTTGACTGATGATTGATGTGGGAGGCTCATCCCTACGCAGGTGGTCCTGGGCTATATAGGAAAGCTAGCTGAGCATGAGCCTGAGAGTGAGCCAGAAAGTAGTGTTTCTTCAAGTAGTGGTTCTTCATGGCAAGTAGTGTTTCTGCTTCAATTCTTGCCTTGAGTTCTTGCCCTGACTTCCCTCAATGAGGGACTGTGACCTGAAAATATAGCTGAAATAAACCCTTTCCTCCCCAAGTTCCTTTTGGTCAGAGTGTTTTATCACAGCAATAGAAAGCAAACTAGAGCACCTCCATACCCTGAGGCTCCCTAGAAACACCTGGTAGAATACTATCACAGCCCCATGTAAGTCCCCTCATGACTGCTTTCTGTGGCTTAAAGGGGTACCTGGTCACTTTGAAATCACAACTGATCTGATCTCAGGATAGTTTAGGGACATCCTTTGTGTGGACTCCTTACCTCTGCTTTTGTGGTATCTCCAACTGTGGGTGCAGTTCCACAGACATGGAGATGGCAGATATCACCAGTCTTAGCTGGTTTGGGGGTCCTTTATCATGTAGCCATAGACAACTTACATGAGGCTCCTCCCAACACTTCCCTCATATCACACTGAAGGTGACTTCTCCAGTCCCACATGAAGCTCTCTCTTGGCTGACTCTCAGTAGACTCCTGTCATGCCCACTGAGCAGCTCCAAGGCACACATAGGCAGAGACTCCTTGCTGGTGACAGAACTACAGCAAGGAGAGCACAGTTAGCTCAGCCAGGAGCCCCAGCAACCTGGGATGCTGCAAGGCCAGGAGATGCCAGGTAACCTACCAAGACTCTGAGTTGCCCTTCTCTCTGGGGTATACCCCAGTACTGCCCCTGACTGGCTTTCCAGAGTATCTTGAAGTCATTTAGTCTTTAAGCCTCAGTTTCCTCATTTATAGATTAAGGAGGAAAGTAACAATCAACCCTCAAGAATGTGGAAAGGAGACAAGCCAGGTGCCTGGCACACAGTGGTTGCAAACAAGGCTGCTTTTCTCATCCAGCAGCCTCCTGTCTGCAGGTACAGTAAGGGACTGTGGTGATACCCTGGCCATGAGGCTGCTGGGTGGCTGCTCTGAGGTGCCTGAAGAGCTTAGAGGGATGGTGGGGACATCTGGAGCAGCTGCAGCATTTGAAGAGCTGGGCCACATATGAGCTTGGCATGGAGCAAATTAGGATATGCCTGTGGTGGGAAGTTGTGACATACCTCACCTCTCATTTACAAGGTACCCTTGAACTTCATCTTGTTGCAAGGATAGAAGGAGCCAATGTAGAAACAAGCAGCAGAAAGCTGGGAAACCCAGTGTGGTGGTTTGAATGAAAATGTCCCCCATAGGCTTCAAGTATTTGGACATTTTGTCCCCAGATGATGGAGCTGTTTTGGGAGGTTTTAGAAGGTGTGGCCATCCTGGAGGAAGCAAGACACTGGGGGTGGGCTTAGAGAGTTCTTAAGCCTTGCCAGATACCCAGTCGCTCTCTTGCTCCCTGTGCCTGCGTGATGATGTGAGAGCTTAGCTTCTGCTGCTCCTGCTCCAGCCACTTCCAGCCACCATGCCCCCCTGCCATGATGGACTGTAATTCCCCTGGAACTGTAAGCTCAAATAAACTCTTCCTTCTATAAACTGCTTGGGTCAGTGTTTCTATCACAGCAACAGAAAAGTGACTAATACACCTAGGAAGATGACACCTCTGTGTATCTGTATGCAGGTGGGCATACACATGTGTCCATGGTGGCATGCATGTGTGCACAGTTGTAAAAATGTAAGCTTAGGTACATTTGTAAAAATGTACCTCTGTGGTTATGAATGTATGTCTACATTTTGCATGGGGTTATGCATGTGTGCCAATGTATGTGCATATATATGTGTATGTGATGGTTCCATGGGTATAAATACATGCATGGGGCTATGTGCTGTGCCTGTGTGGTGTGTGTGCACCTGACTAACCTGGCATCAGTGAGCATGGGAAGAGGCAGCAGAGGGCAAAAGCATCCCAGAACCCTCTAGTTCCTACTGAGGAATATGAGAACTTGGAAGAGGATGGACTTCCAAACTGAGGGGAACAGGGGTGAGGTCACAGAGACTACCCACACACCTGCTGACAGATCTTCAAAATCAGGAATGATGCACTAACTGTGCACATGCTAAGGCCCTGGCTGATATGGTCTGTGTTATCTGACATAGAGCAGAACGTGAGAAGCAATTTGAAAGGGGAAGGCCAGGGGTAGAAGAGAGAAGTAGAGGAGAAGGTGGGTCAGCCTGAGTGGTATCAAGCTGCCCACGACCTCAGAAGTCCACCACTATGGAACCAGAGCTCAGTCAAGCAGGGAGCCTAGAAAGCAGCAGAGTGTACTTCCACTCAAAGGTGCACTGCAGGCTGCCTCTCACCAGTGTGCCGCCAGGCTTCACCTTCTACACAGGCAGCTAAGGCTTCAGTGGGCAACAGGCAGGTACTGGCAGGGGGCAGGTCAGGCTGGTGTGTGCTGAGGTTCAGGGGCTCAAAGAACCAGCAGTCTGGATGAGGTGCCAGTGGCTAGCCTCACAATAACATATGAATCATCACACCTTCCTCAGGAGGCTTCCAGAAGGCTGAGGGACAAGTGATCAACTTGGGGCATACATTTCCCTCTGAGGTGGCTCCTGCAGACTGACTTGTTCACTATAGGAGCATATCTCCCCTTCTAGGCCTTATTGTACTTTAGCTCTGAATCTTTATCACCAATACACCCTGGCAGCTGGGGTCTGCAGGAGGCTCAACCCTCTGAACAAACACTTGCCTGAACAAGGTTGACACGAGCGATACAGGGCAGTAGAAACAGCCGCTGGCTGGCAGAGGAGAGGTGTCTGCTATTCCCACATCAGGGCTGGGCTTGTGTGTCACAGGCAGTGGGATTCCATAGTAACAGTCAGGGTTGGGCTAAGTGGTTCAAGCTGGGTTGTTCTCAGCTATGGGGGACCTAAACTTGGTCCCCTGAGTGCTGGCATCTCAGTCCTAACAACCAAGAATAAATTCCCCTCAGCTCAAAGTAGCAAGAGAGGGTTCTGTCATCTGCAGAGAATGCCAGGATTAGTACAAATTCAAGTCTGAAGCCACTGCCAGCTTTGTATGGTGAGAAGCAGAAAAGTCTAAGAAAAACAAGAGAAAATCAAGTGTTCTCCTACCACCTGGAGGTAATCACTGTTCCACTGTTCAAGTTCATGTGCAAGCTTGCTTTCCTAGGCATCTTTCATGATAGTGGAAGTGATGCAGTTGACAACATTCGGTGCCAGCTTTAGTCACTTGATGTGGACTGAAAGTGTTCCTGTTGCCTTGTTTCTGGGATCATCGGCCTCCTAGCACAAGGCATGCTCCTCTCCATCCACTCTGGAGTCCTGAGAACAAAATCCAAATTCTACTCCAAAGCCCACAACCCAGGACACACATGGTTCTGCCCTCCTCCCTTCCCCAGCAGCTCAGGGGTCCAATATTCCCCTGGCGGTCTGCTCCAGTCACATTCACTCCATCCTATGTCCCTGCTGCCAGGCACTCCAACTCTACCACCTTGGAAACTGTCGTTCTCCACACCTGGGAGGCCTGTGTCTGACTGTTGACTTCACTGCTTCCTTCTTATGACTGACACTCCACTTCAAATGCCACCTCCTAGGAGACAAGCCCCCTCTGTGTCCTCTAAATAGCCTGGTCCACTCAGCCATGACTGCCCACCACATTCCCCCACTTATCTTTCCAAACATCACAGTCTGAAGCCATCTTGACTGTCTGTCTGCTTACTTGTCTCTGGCTCCAGCAGGGCACCTGAGGTCTGCCTTCCGTTCCTGCTGCTTCACCTGTGAAGTGCTTTCAGAACATTTGCAGCTGCAATGTCACAGTGTACAGTGGCCACTTTCCTCTTTCTTGCCTACTCGTGGATGCATGCTGCTTTCTGACTGTAAACACACTTCAGTAAACATCTCAGTACCTGGCAGTCTAATCCCTGCCTCTGACGATTGCCTCAGTCAGCGGTCTCAAAAGTACAGTCCAAAGATTGGCAGCAGGTGGAGAGTCACAAGCATTATCACACTGCACTCCCGAGAGTTTGAATTGAAGACCTGACAGCAGCCCTACCAGCCCAAGCCTGGCATCCAGGTCAGCACTGCCTAGAGTCAGCTGAGTACAGATTCGATTTTAGGAAGCCTGGATGGATCCCGGTGTGCACTTTCAACAAGCTTCCAGGAGAGTCTTCTGGTGGCCTCATCCCTACTCTGCCTGCTCAACCCATCAGTGGTCAGTAACTGGGCTCCATAATAACATAGCCTCTTGCACTGAGCCTCTGCCCTCCCCAGGTCCACTGGCTGAAGATCCAGCAGGGGGCACAAGCTTGTGCCCACCTTGCTGCCCTGGGGGGGGCTTTATCTTCATATGCCTATGTGGGTGGCTACATATCTGTACCTATGTGTGCATAGAGACATGCATGTGAGTCCATGTGTGTATCATGTATATGTGTGTGTTCAGTGGTAAGATTTCTCAGCTGCCCCCACCTGTCACTCATTCCTTCTGCATCCCTGCTCTATTCACACTCTCCTGGTACAGCTATAATGAGCAGTTTCATATCTATAGTCTTTCCTAACACCAACATATACCAACACACACCTGGAGGCTCTCATAGTTATCATCCTCATTTTATGGAAAAGAAGCAGACTCAGAGAGGTTCAGTGGCTTGGCCAAGGCCATGCAGCAGGCAAGTAGAAGACAGGCACTCTGTTTTTCCCAAGTTTCACATTAAAGCCTGTGACCTTACTATCTAAACAAATCTTATCAACTTTGAATATAAATAGAAGTAATCAAGCAACAAAATAATAGCAACACAGACAACCACTCATGGGAGCATTGTGGGTGCATTCCATTAGTCTGGTCTTTCCCACAGACCTGTCACATGCTCTTTGTACTGACACAGTTCCTTTCCAACATCACAGATGCAAGATCTGGGGCTCCTGAAGGGACACCAAAGGCCCAGGCTGCACAGCTGGAAGTGGTGGCAGAACCAAGGTTACACACAGCCCTCTGACAAGGTTAGCCCAGAAAGGGGTGAGACTAGAGAAGCACAGGTGACCACTGACTCTTCCTGAACTCATGCAGCCTTCTCACGGGGTCTCAAACTGGCCACCTTGGCCTTGCACAGCAGTCTTTCCTCAGTTACTACATCCCTTGTGTAGCTTGATCCTCTTCAGTCCTCACTGACTCAGTGTCTCTGAGCCCCTAGAGTCCCTCTGTTTGATTCTGAGACCCAGCAGCACAGCTGATGCCTGGGGTATAGATACTGTGGGTAAAGAAATAGAGGGAGAGGTTTTCTGGATGGAGAGTCAGGTGGATGTGGACCAAGAGGTATGGACCCTAGGAACTCACTGGCAACAAGTTGGGAGTGTGACAGGATAGAGGCTGAGCCTATTGATATATGTCCATGGAGGAAATCTGAAGCCTAGATGGCACAGCACTTGTAGCTTAGTGAAGAGCCAGGTTTTGCAATGCTAAACCTGCAGAGGTGGCAAAGGCCACAACCAAATGCCTGGTGACCAGGCTGCTTCCTGCTTCCCAGTCATGGGGAGAGTCTGAGGGGAGAGCCACCTCTGTGCCTCTGCTACAAGCTGTTTGCACGGGGCCTTGATTCTCACATCCCTTGACTCTTCCTCTCCTCCCTGCTCTGAGATTTTAAGCAATTCCTGCTACAGAGCAAATCTCTGTCTCTGGCACTTACGAATACAGAAGGTAAGAGAGATGGCTACCCTTTTTCCTCCTTGCACCATGGGAGACATGAGTTGCAGACGTCATGACTGACAAGTGTTCTCCTACCAGCACCAGGGAGAAGGGACTCAGGACCACTGGAATCAGTACACCCTTGGGAAAGATGATAGTATATCCCACAAGGCCTCCTTGGCTGTCAGATCAAGCCCTGCTACTGAGTCATGCATAGGCTTGGTGTTTGGATGTAGGGTACCATGCAGAGCGTCTCTTAGGGATGCCCGTGTCATCACACAGTCACACAGGACCACCCATGTGGGTTCTTTTTGTCAATTTCAGGATAAAAGACATTTATAACAACTGAGCCAAAGGCAGAGCAGAAGCTTGGGAAGGACCTAAAATCGCCTCTTTAGACGCTTCTGGCACCATTTTTTTGAAGAATTTCATTACAGCCTTAACATACTCATTAACAGTTTCCAGTGCAAAGATACATCTCTTTCAAAAGTAGCTATAAAATTTTTAGGTTTGCTGTTGAATTAATATATTTATACACTATTGAACTCAGTATAAGCCCTGTAAGACATAAAATTGAATGATAAAATCGCCTCTTTAGACGCTTCTGGCACCATTTTTTTGAAGAATTTCATTACAGCCTTAACATACTCATTAACAGTTTCCAGTGCAAAGATACATCTCTTTCAAAAGTAGCTATAAAATTTTTAGGTTTGCTGTTGAATTAATATATTTATACACTATTGAACTCAGTATAAGCCCTGTAAGACATAAAATTGAATGAGTTTTTAACTTTACCACCTCTACTAATTAACATGATGTAAATTTCCATGTTTCCTCCTCAAATATAATTCATTTTTTTGATTTATTGATTTTTTTTGTGTGTGTGTATATCATACAGAACATCCCAAACCATCTTATTCAACTGTACACCCACTTCCCAGATGGCACCCTCCCATAGCCTCCCTCCCCACACTAGAGCCCTTATACTCTGTTATCTCTGCTACTGTCCGCTGTGATGTCGTCATCCCCAGCCGTTCCCCACTACTTGTCCATCAGGTGAATCTAGTCAGCCTATCCAAAGGTCATTGTTTTAGGAAGCTCAGCTGTTCCTCATCTACCAGCAATCGGTTGTCAATATTCCTTTAGAAAAGATCGGGGTCTGCTGTTCATTTTCCCAGTCCTATGCTGGGTTACTATCTGGGAATCCCTTTGGCCACCCTGGCCAACAGCCCCAAAGAAGCTATCTCCTATCTGGCATTGTTGCTTGTTATGTAGCCTTTAGCTATTCATATGGACTCTTAAAAAATTATATTGGCCTCTTTAATCTTTGGTTATACTTTCCTTTTGGGTGTTTAAAGTTATACAGTTGGTCCAGATAAACGAACTTATTTTCACTCTTAAGGCTGTTTGAGGATCTGTTCCTCAGGGGTCACATGGGCTTGGGTTTTTTTTTTTTGTTTTGTTTTTTTTTTTGTTTTTTGTCTTTTTGAGACAGGATCTCCCTGTAGCCGCAGCTGGCCTGATTTTGCTATGGAGATCTGCCTGCTTCTTCCTCCCAAGTACTGGGATTAAAGGCATGCACCACCACACCCAGCCTTCTGGCACCTTAAGAGATCTGTCAGCTCCTGGGGGTGGCTGATTTTCAGAGAGGTAGAATGGACTGAGAACATGGTTCATACACCCAACCAGCTCCATAGACTGAATCCTGAGCCAGTGTGTACCTTCAGGCAGAGGCCCCAGGTTCATTCATGGGCTAGAAGCTCCCTCTGGTCAGTGACCCCAAGCAGCAGGTGCGGTTAGTGAGGTTTTGAATTTCAGAACCTTCTTTTCTTCAAGATATTTCAGGCACCAAAAAAAGCCCTGCCCAGAGCTAATGACCTCACCTGCCTGAAAGGAGAGACCAGTCAGGGTGGTGGCTGGGAAGACTGGGTCCAGCATGCAGCCTAGTATGTTCTAAGCATGTGTTCTTCCGCTGAGTAGCTTCCCAGCCCTAAGCTTTCAGTACCCACAGGTATCTCAGGATGGATGACTGAGCTACAAACCAAGGTCTGGCTGGTGGAAGACCATTTCCAAGTCACAAGGCAGGGCCAGGATGCAGAGACCACGTACTCCTTCTGCCACTCCAGGGAGAACTGTGCTCTCATAGATGAGGCAGCTCAATGAGACCTGGGCTCCCATTCCTCCTTAGCGCCCATCATATGACAGGAAGTACTCCACAAAGCTGAATTTGGAGCCGGATCTGGGGATGGGAGGAGCTGATCTTCCCGATAGGGCCTTCCTCTCAGGGAACATCAATGCAAGAGTCACTCTGGCTGTGTGAACTGGCTTTCTGTCACTATGAAGACACCTGAGACAATCAACATAAAAGGAGGAAAGGTTTATTGTGATCACAGTTTCAGAGGATTCAGCCCTGGTTGCTAAGCAGTTGCTTTGAGCCTGCAGCAGTTTAGCATGTAGCTGTGGGAACACATGGCAGAGAAGTACCTCACAGAGGCCAAGAAGCTAGGGCACACCATAATGGCCCCACTTCCTTCTACAAGGCCCCATCTCTTAAGAGGTTCAGCCACCTTCCAGGAGTGTCACAAGGCTAGAGGCCAAGCCTATAACACATAGGCTTTGTGGGATAGTCAAGATGCTATAAGTCAGGCTAATACAGCTACGGTTAGCTGCTGTGAGAACTCCATGTGTGAAGCCCCTGCAGGCGCCCAGGCAAGGCAAGCACCCTGACCCTCTGGGTCACAGGAAAGTCTACCAGGATCCTGGGAAGAAACCCAGGAGCCGCTACCACCAGGAGAGCAGGAACATGCCTTCCATTCTCCAGCAGCCTGGGCTGAACTCCAAGCACAGTAGCTGGCTTGAGTTGGCCTCACACTGCTCAACATGGAGAGCCATAGGTGGGGCCTTCCCTATAGAAGCTGCTTTCCAAGCAACACTGGAGAAAAGATACATGGACACTTGTCCCTTCCTTCCTCCCTCCCTCCCTCTTTTCCTTCCTTTCTTCCTCCTTCCCCCTTCCTTTCCTTCCTTTCTTCTTTACCTCCTTTTCTTCCTTCCTTCCTTCCCTTCCTCCCTCCATCCCCCCTCCCTCTGCCCTTCCATCCCTCCTCCTCCTTCCTTCTTTCCTTCCTTCCCAGGTGAGCATTCTGAAGACAGCAGGCTTTCATCCTCCAGCACACTGTGGTAAGGGGTAAGTTGGAGGCTAGGGAGCAGATGCCACAGTGGCCAGGAAGTGCTGAAGCAGGACAGGGATCACAGGGGAGTTTGCCTTCCCCAGCTGTTGAATGAAGGAAAGGGGTGAGAATAGCCATGCTGTGTTAGCCTGACTTATAGCATGATGGGAAAGAAGACATGGCGGACTTGGTTATCCAGACAACAAGGACTCACAGTAGATCCTGAGCAGGGGTGAAAGGACAAAAAAAATACTCCTGGGTGACTTCAGCTACCTAGTAGTGAACATTGTAGTTAGGGAGAAGAACTAAGACCTGAAGCCTCCAGAGTCTGAGCCAGTTGTCCCAATTCATACCCTCATCACAGGATACCTCTGAGAGGGAGGACTGCCATTATCCTCTGTGTGCAGGGAAGGGAAGTGGTGCTCAAGGTAGCATGGCTGGGAAGTGATGGCACAGGACCCCAAACCCACACAGTCTGCTCAAGGTACCAGAGGACAATGTGCTATGGCCCTCGGTTTCCCCTGTGCACACTACTCATCTCTCAGCATCAGGGGCAGAGAGGGCTCTCCTCTAGGCAGCAGGCAAAGCCTGGCTGTGGGAAACTTGCACATGCCTTGCTCTTTTCAGGAGGAAGCAACCTCACAGGTTTTCTCTGAAAGGCCAGGTGCATGCAAGCTGCCTGCATTAGGGGCTTTCTCTTGATCTTTATTTCTGTCCTGTCACAAGAGATGTTCAGGCAATCTCTGGTGTTGACAGAATTTGGAAAACTGCCAAAGACCTTCCATTTCAGTCCTGAATCAGCCAGTTACCTTGAAACATAGCCCAACCCTCCCTTGGAATGGCCACACAGCAGGGGCTGTTTAGTGTGCCATGACCACACTGAACCTGCGTCCCCTCCACTGGTTGGCTGAGACCTAGCCTAGGCAGAAGCAGGCCCAACTGGGCCCAGCCTCTTGCTACCACAGGGCATTAGCAGTGATTACTGTCTCAGAAGCAGACACTCCAGGGCTCCCGACTCAGTTCCAGTCCCTGTCCCTGAGACCTAGTTTGGAGCAGCCTTGCTCTACTCCACAGAGCAGACTCAGGCTCTTAGAAAAGATGGTTCTTGCAACAGAGGGCTTGTCCTCTTTCTGGTGGTAGAAGTCCTTAGAAAATTCCAGAAGCCTTGTCTAGGGGAGGGTCCATGTGTCAGGCTCCTCTATGAAGATTCTTGACCCCTCAGGGAATTGTATGGTGATACTTGGCAACATGAGAGGGAATGGGTCTGGGTCTTGGATGGGCCCCATAGCTTGGGGCCTCAGTTTCCCCACCTGTCACCTCTGGGATTGGTCCAGGACACTGCTTCTGTAGTCTGGGAATGGCTTTGCCTGGGACTCTAGAAATGTGAATGTTTGAGTCCTGCAACCCTCCCGAATAAGGACCTGTAGGTGGCCGCTGTGTCAGCACATTTGGGTAGTGCTGAGCCACTCACATGTGAGAACCGTACTGCACAGGGTCTCAGGCCATTGGTCCTGTGGTCCTCAGAGGAAGCTGCCTCTGCTCACCAGGATGGCCTGTCTAGGCTGACAAGGATGGGGACATGTCTATTGGTACAGAACCCCAGGTGGTTGGCCACCTGTATGGCTCCCTAAGTCCTTCTTGCCTTAACTGCTGGTTGTCTATAAAGGGTAGAGGGGATTGTATATGTGTCCAGCACGTAATAAGCGCCCAGGACTCTGGGGCCCTCACTATCAGTTGTGCAGGAGACACCAGGCTTCTCCCATTCCCAAGATTCCACACTCCTACCCAACCTCAGTGGGCTCCAGGTGCTTTTGGGCTAGTTGGTGTCTGGTCCCAGACTCAAATCCAACTCTTTGCACACTCCTCTGAAAACTAGGCAAGGGACCACTGTGTGTGACTAGACCATATCTTGTGGGTCAAAGTGCTGTCCCCTGGGGAACTCCCAGGATGGCTTTATCCTATCGGTCAGTCAAAGGCTGGCCATGTTGCAAGGAGCCACATTGCTGTCTCTTTAGAGTCATGCAGAGGGTGCCCTCCCTCCTCCACTGTCCCTCTAGCCCAGCACTCCCTCTAATGGTCTCACTGTTCTCCCTGGTTACCTGCTCTGCTGTCTCCCACATCTGTTCCAAACACACAGATGGTTGCTCCCGGATGTCCTCCCTCGGTATCATGGCTGTCCCTCAGGCAGACTAACCCAGCAGGACCCTGGCTGAGTGATGACCCCATCTGACCTCACCTGCTGCCACCTGCCTCCCCAAGGGCCATTCCTGCCTGCAGGCCCTTGCTCTTGCTGCTCCTTCCTCCTGGACAATGTCCACAGGGTATCTCCAACCCTTCAGGTCTCTGCCCAAATGACCCTTCTCAGCAAATTTGCCCTGCCCCCCACATTCCCAGGTACACCTGGGATGGAGCAGGCTCCTCCTTCAGACTCTCAAAGTTCTCTCTTCTTCAAATTCTCTAAGTTCCCACTTCTCTCAACACATGGACCCTGTGTGGTCTGCTTGTGTACATATCGTTAAGGTTCAGATAGCCCCGCCTCCTCACCAACAGGGTCTCAAGAACTTCTCAAGCTCCTGAGAAAAGGGATTTGAGCTCATAAGCACCCTGGTCTTTGAAGTCAAGAGAAGCAGACTTTTCTCCACTGTTTGGCCAACACAGCAGGCTTCCCCTTTGATCTCTAAAGAGAACAGGTTTTAACAGCCCCGCTCCCTGCCCCCAACTTTTAAAAAAAGTACACCTTCCTGCCTTCCGCAGGAAGCAGAAGGCTCCCCCCTTAAAAAGACCCCAGCTCACAACCGGAGTCAGACATTTTCCCTGCCCGGAAGAGAATCTGTCCCATGTGTTCCTTTGCTAATAAACTCTATTCCGATGTAATTTTATCCGTGTCCTGGTGCTTTCTCCTGATCAACTGGATTCATCCATACGCTACTTTATCACATATGACACATTCAACCACCTCAGCCCCTAGAGGCTGCCTACAATGAACAATGGGTTTGAATCCTGGCCCAGCCACTTATCAGCTGTGTGACTTTGGGCAAGTTACTTAACCTTCCTGTACCTCCAATTCCTCATCTGTAAAACATACCATCAGTTCAGGATGTTGGGGACAGTAAATGAGTACAAGCTGTCTGAGTATAGCACGTATCCTGTCAGCTATTATTAGAATCCTTATGTGCCATGAACCAAGGGCTCCTGGGCAGCAGCCCAGAGGCTGGGCTCTAGTCTACCTCTCCCCATCTTTGTGTGACCTTGGGTAAGTCCTTTCCCCTATACACATGCTCTAGCTGCAGAATTTGGGTGTTAGCCAAGAAGACGCTGAGTCCCTGTATGGATTTAATGCATGCCCTGAAATACCCACCATTCTTCCAGATGAAAGGATGGCTGATCTTCCACTCCCAGAACTCAGCTGGGCTTCTCAGTCTGCTGTGCTGGGCTCTCTAACAATGCTGTGAACTGGGTGGCTGATAAACTAGGGAAATTGATCACTCCCTGTTCTGAAGGCTGTGAGGCTACATGAAGGCACCCCAATGTGTGATGAAAGTCTGTTTTCTGGTTCACAGATGGCAGTGGAGCCTTATTCCTCTGTCCTCACATGACCAAAGGGGCCAGTGTTCTCTGTGGCAGTTTCTAGTCCCATGAGCCCCACACCCCAGGGCTCTGCCCCAAATGCTGCCCACCTCCCCAAAGCCCTGCCTCTCAATGCCTTGCTTTGGTGATTAGGTTTCTACATTGAACTTGGGCTAGAAACATTCAGACCCTAGCATCAGTATCGTCAGGGAACAGAAGGTGGCAGATGTCACAACAGGCAATTTCTAGGCTAGATCACCACAGTCACTGCTGGGCAGCCCTGTTCTCTGAGATAGCTCACCATAGAGCCACTCAGGTAGGGTAGCCTATGGCCAATTCCAACTTTGACTCTATAGTCCCCCCGCAGAAGCTCCAGGAACCCCCTTTCCTAGCCAGAAGCTCCAGACCCTACCCCTCCCCTCAGGAGCTCCAGGCCCCTTAGTGTTAAGCCCAAAACTAGACTTGTTGCTTCGTTACACCTCAATTCCCCTGTCCCTGCCCTGTCTCCACTACAATGCTACCACCCCTCTGCCAATCAGGCTGGAGCCACACATTCTGGCTTCCTCTGCGTCCTTGTTCTTCACATATTCTCATTGAGGTTATCTAGCCTCCCCCAGGCCAAACCTGGGTCCTGCTTCTCCACCAGTAGGATGGTTCTGGACAATGACAGAGTTTACCTTCCTAGAACAGTTTCTTCTCAGCTGGTACGCGCTGCTCTTTCAAATCTTTACTCAAAGATGCTTCCTGGGAGAGTTTTTCCTGACAGCTCCTGATCTCCGATCATCTAGGTGCTGGATGCTCTGCAGAGCTGGCCTGTGCTGTCTAGCTGTTCACTCTGTGCCTCCCTTTCCTAGACGTCAGCTCCAGGAATATGAGGGCCTCATGTACTCAGTCCCTGCAGGGCCCTGGGCATGGAACTGGGCCTGACATATGGAATACCTCAGTGAATACTTGATTATGAAGGCACAAAATACAATGGCTGAAAAAATAGTTTGATTACTTCCATAAACAGGGAGATCATTACCTGAGTGAGGCAGCCACTGTGTGGGTAGACACATCATAGGACTATATGGAGGACTCTAATGTAGGGAAACAAGCTGCAAGAGGCAGGGATCACCTGAGGGCCAAGGACAGCAGAAATGGCATTAGAGCCAAGTGCTGTCCACAGCATCCTAGCTGCTATAGCTGCTGCGTAGTACTTGCACCCACCTGAGGTCCCCTCTCTAAGGAGAAGCATTTGCAGCTTCCCTTGGGATTCTTCCTCCGCATCAACTCTCTGGCCCTTGCCAGGTATGTTTTCTTCCATTGCTTTTCAGGATTGATCTGCTCAGGTTCCTGGCCCAAGGTGGGTGCAGTCTCTTAGAGGCACCCTCCAGAGGAGCTGATGGGCTTTGGGCGCTCCCACCACAACTCACTTCCACCTGTATATCTCCCGGGGCTGTTTCACACTCAGCAGGGTTTGGAAGAGGTGGTCAGCAGGTCTCATCTCACTTCTGGGAGGAGGCTGGGCTCTGTCCTCAGCTGTTCCACAGGCACAGTAGATAAAGTGAGGCTTACACAGCACCAAGAATGGACCTCCTGCAGTTAGTGACCTAGCGACATCTAACTCAAGTCTTCCAGGCACTAAAGTGTTCACATGCCCCAGCTGTAGAAGTCTGCCCTAAGCCCAGCCAAGGTCACCGGCACACACCTTAGACACCTTCATATTCTTGGGACAGAGCCTGGCACCTAGTACATTGTACGCACTCAGAAGGGAAACAAGAAGCTTCCAGAATGGCAGACATAGGTCAGGATGGGAGAGACAGAGAGACAGAGGCCAGCCCTGCTGAACTCATTAGAGACCTGGAATTGCCTTGGCTGCAGATCTTATCCTGGAAATCCAATCTCATTCCATGAACAAACATATCAGGCCACTCTCCCTACCTGCATGGACCCACTTTCCAGCAGTTTCCTTTTCCCAGCTCCATCCCAGCCTATCTCCCTGAACTCTCTGCCTTCTTGCCACACCTGGAATTCCCCTCTCTGTTCTAGTGTCCTTACTGGCTGATCTCAGAGCAGGGTCTTAAATGCACTGGGCACATTCCTAAGCAGGGCCTTTGTACGTGCCTGCCGCTCTGCCCACCTTTCATGCCCCTTGCCTCCTTTCTTCCTTGCAGATTTAAGTTAACCCCATCCCCCTGTCAAGGACTTAACTCCTGGGTACTCCAAGCCAAAGGGCCCCTTATATCCAAAATTCTTGCTCCTCCTTTATTCACATCTCCCTTGGTTGCACTTAACAGCCCCTGAAATTCTGTTTTGTCCAGTAACGTAAGCATCTTCTGCCATGGCTCTGGGCATCCTGAAGGCAGATAGGCCATCTCCTCCTAATGGGGCCCAGCACCCTCACCTCAGGATGTAAACTCCATAAATAGCCCCAAGTTTACATGTGAAGATCTTTTGATAGATAGGAATTTTGATCAAGGAACAGTGACAGGATCCATATACATACAATCATTACCAGAGATGAAAGTGACAAAACTAGTGCTTACAGCAGCTTAACATATGTACCACCTGAAAAGAACTCATCCAGGCAGTAAGAAATTGAGTTCTTTGGTGGTTAAGATTTGCCTACTTTGCAAATACTTTAAGATCAGAATTACAGCTTGGGCTGAATCACTCCAAGCCAACTCATCTATCAGTTCAGCCCAAACCAACAGGCAGTGTCTCTTGCAGAGGCCTGTAAGGAAACCTAGGTCCACCATTCTCTGGTCCAGCTTGGGTCACTGTGGCAGACCCTAAAAGAGTATGGTTGGCCTGGTCACTCCGGACACAGGGGCACAGTTTTCCAGTGCCCAGCACTCCAGTTCTGACACTGCCAGGCAAGAACTCCATTAGGATGTAAGGTTCAGCTGAGACAGTGTCTAAGAATGGGAAAATCCCAAACCATAGCCCCAACAGAGACATCAACAGGCAAGGAGAATCAAAACCCCAGTGAGTGAGGGGATAAACACTTACCACAGACAAAGCCCCTCCTTCAAACTGCTTGGAACGCCGCCGCCCCCCCCCCGCCGGCTCTAAACATGCAGCTGGAAGAGTACGGTTAGCAATGGAATATATTCATGATTTATTCACCTATCCCACTCATTTATTCATCCATCTAGCCATCTTTCTACCACTACCCATGTATCCATATATCTACCTATCCACACATTCATTTATCCACCCTTCCATCCATTTTTGGGGGGGGTGTTTTTGAGACAGGGTCTCCCTGTAGCCCCAGCTGTCCTGGAACTCACTATGTAGACCAGGCTGGCCTTGAACTCACAGAGATCCACCTGCTTCTGCCTCCCAAGTACTAGGATTAAAAGTGTGCACCACCACGTCCGGCAACACTTCCATCCATTTATTCACTACGTTAGTCACCTTTCCATAACTATCACACAATACCTGAAACAACTTACAAAGAGTAAAGGAAGTTTTCCTGCAAGGATGGGCAGAACCAGTGCTTCTGAGCTTGTGAGTACATCATGGCAAGAGCACATGATAAAGGAAAATAATTCTTCCTCTGACCAAGAAGCCTGAGAGAGAAGTGTTGTAAGACTTTTCCTGGGGACTCATACTGGAAACTGACAACAGAACAAAGTAACAATTTTACCAAAGTTTAACTAGACAAACCAATGAGTTTATTGGGATTACTTATGAGTATGGGTAAGGGGTTACTTACAGGAGTAGGGACAACTGAAATGTAGATACCTCACAGAAAAGCCCACCCCAATACAGGTGGTAACCTAGAACGCTGCAGCCCTGGAGCTCTTGCAGTTGGGCCAGCAGCTCCTCAGGCTGGAGATTCCCCTCTGGGCAGCTAGGGTTGTCAGTTCCTCCCCTAGCAGTAGTTTATTGTTTTTATAATCTTGGGGAGGAGCCCTCCTGAATCTTACAAGTTTATAGTTCTCCAAGGCTGGACTGGTGCTTACTCTTTGAGTTTTATGGGCCTCTGTCCAGGACGGAATGTTTTAACTGGGAGGAAGTTGCTACAAAACAAGAAGAGACCAGGGTCCCACAGGCCCCTTCAGGGACACGCCTCCAATGATTTAAGGACCTCTTACCAGGCCTCGCCTCTGAAAGGTTCCATTATGTGCCTATGTAGCACCACCTGAGGACAAAGCCTTTAACACATGGGCCTTTGGGGACATTTGAGATCACAGCCACCCACCTGCCCACAGACCATGTTGAAGTTCTAGAATCAGTGAAGCACTGATGCACCAGGCCTCTCAAGGAGCTTAGAGACTAGGCTAGTAGACAGGTCAGTTCTCCTATAGTCTGCCTGGCATCATAACAGACAGATGCAGAAGGAACAACTGCTAAGAAGGGGAATCTAGTACCTGGCACAGCAAATGCCTTCAGTACACAAATGAATTTGCTCTGCTTGTTTGGTGTTTTAAAATATGACTTTAACATGAAACATATGCTATACAAACTTCTGATTTACAAATATATTTAATGTGGTCACCATCTCTCCCACCACAACATGGCTTCCATGAGAGCAGGGACTGACTGTCCTCAGTTTATTCACTCCCATACCCCATGACCTAGAGTGATGTTTGGTACATTGTAGTGCCAATAAATGTATCTATGCCAAAGACACTGGACAGGTACAGTGGTGTATACCTGTCATATAAACACTTGGGAGGCTGAGGTAAGGGGATCATGAGTTCAAGACCACCCTGCATTACATACATATGAGACCCCATTCAAAAGAAAGAAGGAAAGGAACTTCTCCTCCGGGTTCTGTGTTTGTCAGCTTCCCAATACTATAACACATGCCTGAGATGAAGCAATTTAAAAAGAAGAAAGGTTTGTTTGAATTCATGGTTTCAGAAGTTTCTGTCCGTGATCAGTTAGCCCTATAATTTTTGGGCCTGTAGTGAGTCAGAATGTCCTGGTAGAGAGGGTGTGACACAGTAAAGCTGGTCAGCTCTTGGTGCTGAAAAACAAAAAGAGAATGAGAAGCCAGAGAGCCCCCTTCAAGGACTGCCTCATGTGGCCAGAAAGCATCAAGCCAGTCTCCACCTCTGAAGGGTTCTACCACCTCCCAGGAGCAGCTTGAGCTTTTAACATAGAGGCCTTTGGGAACACTTACTCAGACCAGAGCACTGACTGTCTCCAACCTCTGGAGCTGCTGTGTAACAGAGCACCAGTCTGAGGAAAATTTTTCACAACTCTAGAAGATGATGCCCATGAACAAGGAGCAGCTGACATTTGCTAAGGTGGTTGACCCAGTTCTCCCCTGCCAACTACAATGTCCTTCTTGACCCAATTACTTTATACACTCAGTGTTTCTGAGGAGGAAAAACAAACAAGCAAAACAAAAGCTGCTCTTTATACTTGCAGTCACTCTAAAACTATCCAGGGGTAGGCCCCACTTACAGGGGCAGCTCTTCTCAAGAAGCCAGGTCCTGGCTGCCCACGTGCTGGCTGAGTGACCATTACTCCCAGGTCACTCACTCTAGGGGACTTGGAAGGCTCTGGCATCATCTTATGCCCACACTTGCCTTGGTACACGGAGACCCTCATGCATTCTTCTACCTGTCAGGTGAGGCTGAGCAGGTGGGGCAGGGACAAGCATTTCCATGATCTCCCACTAAAGATGCACACCTCCTCCTCTGTGACCTCCCACTGCTGGTACACGTATGTACGTACGTACGTACACACACACACACACACCTCCTTGACCTCCCATTGATGGCACATACCCCCTATATGATCTCCCACAGATGATGCTCACACCCCCTCCATGTCTTTCCCACCTCTACTGGGTCCTCTCCCATGGATGATGCACATGTCCCCTCTATGCCCCGCCCCATGCCTCTGTCAGGTCGTTTTCCAACTGACAATGCACATACCCTCCTCTATCACACTCCTTCCATGACTCCTGCACTGTCAGGCCTTTCCCTACTGATGGTGCACACATCCCCTCCATGACCCCATCCATGTCTGTCAGGTCTCCATCCCACTGAAAATGTATATATCCCCTCCATGACTTCCCTGTCCCTGTCAAATCCTCTCTCACTGACAATGTATACCAATCTCCACACCACCAACAGGTTCTCTTTCTGCTGACGATGTGCACATATGCTCAGTCCTTCTAATAAAATAACATTGCTTGACTCTACTGCTCACTGCTGCTCACCACAGTTGCTATAAAGGTAGAAGGGTCAACCTCTAAGAACTTGAGGGTAAGACCCTATTGCTGAAGACAGGACATACTTTGGACACAGGACTTGGAGCAATGGAGGTGGAACTAACCGGGAAGCCTTCTCCCTGAAGACTAACTCTTATAGTTCTAGACGATAACATGCTAAGGGAGAAAATTAATCAATGGTCCAATCTAGCTCCAAAGCCTAATAACCACAATGGCTATCACAGCAAACTACTGGTGCAGTAGTGGAACTTTTATCTAGGGGGCAACCATCAGCTATCTAATTGGACTTAAAGTCCTCTCAATGGAAGGGAACTCATGGGTGACACTGTATATATAGTTAAACACACAAGGCTGGAGAGGTCATAGATCCTAGAGAAAACCCTATCTTACTGTATGCTAAATATGGATCCTTATATTTACAGACCAGTCAGTATACTATATACCACTCATCAAAGAAGCTTCTTTTTACAAGACATGGAGGCTATTACAGAGTTCCACAACTGGTCACACACAGAGAATATATGTCTTAGAGATGCCCAGCCCTAAGTGACACATCTATAGCGGGACTTCGACACCTAAGGCTCATAGAGGAACAGAGGGTTAGAGAGAATGCAAATATATCCCTCAACTCTCACCAGAGAAGCTTCTTTATACAAGAGCATGCTATGCACACAGAAGGCCACAACTGGATAAGTTTTAGAGAACAGAGATAGCAGAGCATGTGTCCCTGGATAGGACTCCTATATTAAACCTCACCCACCTGGGCTCAGGGACCATTGCAGAAGAAGGGCAGAAAGATTGTAAGAGCCAGGGTTGGTGCATGAACATAAGGAAACAGAGGCTTTCAGGCCACTGGGAACTTACTCATATGAATTTGCAACAATGGTGGCAGCATGCACAAGACCCATACTGACTCAATCAGACAAAAACCAGCATAAAATGAGGGAAATGGGCAACAGGTCCCAACCCTAGCTGAAGAACTACTGGCAACTGATTGCTGGTGGTAAGAGAGAATAAATCATCTTTAAGTCAGAGACTCTAGATAGGCTGACTATATTCCAGTGGATGAACTTGAACTGAAGGATATCTGGATACAAATGCTTGACCAGACAGGACTTAACATATATGACAGAATGCATAAAATCCAACAGGGAGCTATGGGGAGGGGGGTCTAAATTTGATTATGATCCATTATATGAAATGCACAATGAAGGGTCAAGACAGAGCTGTGTCTCAGAGATAGTGCTTAAGATGTTTAAGAACAAGAGTAGACTGGAGGGTCTATGTACAACAAGAAATTCTGAGAACAAACTACAGTTAATGGATAGCATCATAACAGGCTATACAGAGCCTCGCCCCCATTCTACACATTAAAACAGCCAATTGTCTGTAATCAGCATCCATTTCTATGCGGCAAGTAAGAGGCCCTTCAGGCAGACATGAGCCCTATAAACAAACCACTAGCCTCCCTAAAGCCCAAGGCCATAATAAGGTAATTACTGTAACCATTCTTATCGTTAATAGGAACTTGGGTTTTAATAGTTCTTTGCACTACACACACAAAAAAATCACCGCAGACATGCAGAGAGCTTGCTTTGTGCTGGCTGTAGAGAGATACCCAGGTACAGCTCACTCTTGGGGAGACAGGTAAATCCATACTTCTGAAATTTTGTGATGGATGTAGTTACAAAGGAAAAAAGTTAAAACCACCTAGAGGTGAGAGAAAGCCTCCTGGAGCATGTGGCATCCTGCTGAGTCTACAGAAGACAAGCAGGCACTCTCAAGAGAAGGGTCTGGAAAGGGATCAGAACAAGCAAAGACAGGGACAGCAGACTGTGTGAATAAACAGCAAGTTGGTCAGTACAGGTGGAGTACATAAGTCATTCCCAGGGACCCAGTAGTGACACAGCTAGGGAGGCAGCACAGAGCAGGCCACAAGCATCTCACAAGTTATGTAGAGAAACTATGAGGTGATGATGGGATACCACCAAAAGGCTGCATCTACTGTGCACAGTACACCTCATGTATGCCGCACACATCCTCTAATCTAATACCATTCGTTCAGCATCCCATCTGGGCTAACCACCCAAGGCCCCAACACTGGCTTGTCATCTGTGTAGTCTTCATTCTTAGAAAGAGAGGAAACTTTTAGATATAGACATACAGTGGGCCATCTTGTGACTGACACCCGCAGTCCTAGGTGTAAAGAAGCTGTGGGGTTCTACTCACACTCAGACATAGTTCCACTTCATCTTTAAGGAATGGGTTGAACTGTTGGTATCTAAGAACTCTGAGTTGTAGGTCCAAGTTATTTTCCTATTTGTTTTCTAAAGTTTTAAAGACTGGCATTTTTCATTTATGTTCCATAATCCATTTCTCTTTTTTTTTGTGAACATAATATAGGAATATAGTCTTTACACTATTTTTATCCCTCCCAGTCCTCCTTTAACATCTCCCCTTTCCTGTCCCCTTCTTTGATTATTATTGTTACATATACATATATAATGCACTGAGTCCATTCAGTGATGCTCCTGTGATAACCTCTCAGGGAGCTAGGCCCTGGAGCAAACTGATCCTCCCTCCCTCAGCATCCATTGATTGCCTGCAGCTTGAGGTAGGACCCCTTGAAATTTCCTCCATCAACCTTGGTATGTCAACTGGTTTTGCTATTATATGTCAGACTACCATACTGTGGAGATTTCATTGGCATAGCTTCCTTATCATGTCTTGAATGCATTAAGTAGCAGGCAGTATAATGAAAGCTATAAGGAAGAGGATGAAAAGACGAGGTTTTGGGGTTTTTTTTTTGTTTTTTTATCATCACTTATTTTTTAAAAATATTTTTGATAACTACATGATTAGAAGAAGCATTTCATTATAGCTTTAACACATTCAGTAACACACTCCAGAGCAAAAGTACATCTCTTTCTCAAGTGGCTGTAAGTTTCTAGGTTCACAGTTGAATTAATATAGTTATACAATACTGAACTCAGTGAAAACCCTGTAAGACATAAAATTGAATGAGTTTTTAACCTTCAAAAAAGATCTCCATTTCATTTTAGAATATATTGTTCCTTGCAGAAAGACTCATTGTTCTTGCTACTAACACTGAGATGTTGGCGCTTGCATCTCTAATCAGTATATGTCTGATTATTACTAGTCA
>NW_008333794.1:3465724-3466902 GCF_000622305.1 Nannospalax galili
GCTTGGGAGGAGCCCCTGGCTCCTTTCTTTTACCAGTTCCGCCTATGTGAAGATAGTCAAAGGTCCTGCTCGACCATGGCTGGCTTTGCTTGGAAGCATGGAGGAAATGATTCCTCTGTGTTGACCCTCCTCTTTGTACACTGGACACTGGTTCAAGTCCATCTGGTGGGGTCTCCTCAGCCTCCTTGACCAAGAGGGCAGGTGACCCACCACAATTACAGGACATTTTGAGAGATGCTCATAGTCCCCTGGAACAAGTCGATCTAGGAGGGCAAGGAGCAAAAAGTGTCCTTTATGTCCCTCTGACCAAATTATTATAGGCCTCAAAGTATATCTGTTAAACATCCAAGAAGGTTAGTTCCACCAATCTGGTACTTTAAATTACTGTGTGTCATGTGGATAAATCTTGGGCAGAGACGAATTGTTCTCAGATAAACCTTGCCTAGACATATATTTCTTGATCTGCTATGCATAATTTGTTATAGGTTGTAGGAGTAATATGGTTCCCTCTGGTTTTTAAAACTAGATAAGTGTTATTTATCTCTCGCATTGTCTCACCCCTCCATCATAGTTTTCCCACTTAAGGTGCCCCCATTTACCCCTTTTCTCCCTTAATAATACCTTTCTCCTATGGTCCTACCTCTCTTGAGCTCTTTATTTCCCTTTATCCCCTAGGTTCCTTGTATACCCTTCCCTCCCTCCTCCCTTAAACTAACCCAATTTTTATCCATATCTCCCTTATTAAGACCTGTTTCCTACTGCTCTTCTCTTTCAGGTTCTTTTTTTTCCTTTACCTCCCTGGTTCCTGTAGTTATGTCTGGATACACACTCACTTATCGGGGTTTGGTTCTAGGATCCACATACGAGGGAGAACATATGTCAATTTTTTTTTCCCTCCCTCCTCCCTTAAACTAACCCAATTTTTATCCATATCTCCCTTATTAAGACCTGTTTCCTACTGCTCTTCTCTTTCAGGTTCTTTTTTTTCCTTTACCTCCCTGGTTCCTGTAGTTATGTCTGGATACACACTCACTTATCGGGGTTTGGTTCTAGGATCCACATACGAGGGAGAACATATGTCAATTTTTTTTCTGATTTCTGAGTGTGTTACTTCAGTTAGTATAACAGTTTCTAGTTCCATCCATTTACCTGCAAATTTCATGATTTCATCTTTCTTT
>NW_008333794.1:3467465-3542442 GCF_000622305.1 Nannospalax galili
CAGCACCATTTGCTGAACATGCTGTCTTTCCTCCAGTAAATATTCTTGGTCCCTTTGTCAAATATCAGGTGGCTGAAATTGCATTTATGCATATTTGGGTCTTCAATTTTGTTCCATTGATCTATGGGTCTATATTTATGCCTGTAATACAGCTTAAAATCTGGTATCGTAATCCCTCCCGGCATTGCTCTTAGTGTTCAGGGTTGCTTTGGCTACCCGAGGTGTTTTGTGCTTCCATATGAATCTTAGGATGGTTTTTTCCAATTCTGTGAAAAATGTCATGATATTAATTCTTCAGTCCATGAGCATGGGAGGTCCTTCCATCTTCTGATGTCTTCCTCAATCTCTTTCTTTAAAGATTTGAAAAGACAAGGTTTGACTGAGGAAAATATTTGCAAATCACATATCTGACAAAGGAGTAGCATCTAAAACATATAAAGATGATTCACAGCCCCACAGTACCAAGACAAACAATTCAACTAGGAAATGGGCAAAAGACTTGAACAGGCAGCTCAAAAGTCACAGATGGCAAATAAGCACATGGAATGTTCCACATTATTAGCTATTCCAGAAAAGCCTGGTACTGCACAATGAGGTACTACAGCATGCTCCTGGCAGTGCCTCAAGTAAAAACCAGTGAAACATTGAAAGCTGGTGAAGATGCAGAAAAAGGAGATCATTCACACAAAAATACTCAGGGAACCACGTCTGTGCCAAGCATGGCGGCTGCTTTCTTGCAATTTCCTAAACAATATAGAAGAACAACTCTTCTAGTTTCCTTTCTGCTCCTGTGATAAAATATTCTGACCAAAAGCAACGTGGGGAAGAAAGGGTCTATTTGGCTCACACTTCCAGGCTACAGTCCATCACTAAGGAAAGTAAGGGCAGGAGTGCAAGCAGGAACTGAAGCAGAAAGCATGGAGGAACACTGCTTGCTGACATGCTCTCTAGTTAGTTCTCAGCTACCTTTCTTATATAGCCAGGCCCACTTGCCTAGGGATGGTGTCACCCCCAGTGGGCTGGGCCTTCCCACATCAATCACCAGTCAAGATAATTCCTCACAGACATGACAACAGGCCAATCCAAGTGAGTCAGTTCTTCAACTGGGGTTCCCTCTTCCCAGGTGACTCTAGGTTTGTATCAAGTTGACAATAAAAATTAACCAGCACAGACACTGACATTACATTAGGTTGTGTGAGTCATGTGAAGTTGACCTAAAGCATTTGGGAGGCTGTAGGTGGGTTTCATTCCAAGCCTATGCCCTGTAAAGGCCTTGCAAATTCTCAGATTTTATATCCACCAGGTGTCCTGAAACCAATCCTGGTAAATACCTAAGAATGAGTCTGTTGATACACACAACTCAGATGGGCCCCAAGGGCATCATGTACAGTTAGATATCAATCCCCCAAAGTGATGTACTGTGTGATCTCATCTCAATATCATTCTTGAAATGACAAAATTATAGAATGGGGGGAATGACCCTCAAAAGTTACTGTGTGATCTCATCTCAATATTATGCATAATTTTAAAATGATAAAATTATAGAAGGGGGAAAGAGATTAGCGCTTGCAGGTGAGGGTAGGAATGCAAGTGCAACTGCGTGGAAGCTCTGTGCTTTTGGAATGTTCTGTTTTGTGGTGGTAGGGTAGCTATGATGAAGTTGCATAGTACAAATGAACACAAGCAACACTAGGGAGAGTGGGAAAAAAATAAATGAATTGTGTTGATGGCTCCATAGTTCTATAAGATGCCCCCCAGAGGGCATCTGGGCACAGGACACATGAATCTCTGGTATTCTTTCTTATTGCACATTAATCTACAATTATCTCTGAATATAAGGCTAATATTTTTAAGAGGTTTGTTTTGTTCAAAGGGTTAATACAGCTCCCATCTTGTGCCTATATTATCTCTCATTCTCCCCTATCCTTCTGTCAGAACACTCACCCATGAAGCCCAGCCACAATGTCTAAGGAAGCCAAGGTCACATGGAGAGCACTGGAGGGGTTCTAGCCCATGGTCTCAGTTAGGCACTCAGAGGGTACTAGTAGAAACAGTAAGGCATGTGAGTGATAAAGTATTCATACTACCCGAGCCATGGAGTCACCTCTAGCCTTCAAGTGCTCCAGCTGGTGGGCCTGATGTGTGCAGCCCTGACCCATAGAGATTATAAAAGATGATGTATAAACCTTGAAGCCACTAAGGTTTGGGGTTTTCAGTGCCTATGGGAGAGAAGCTCTCCTTTCTCATAAACCAGGGATAAAATCTGCTTTTATCCTTTCCACCCCCTCACACCCTTCCCTTTGGTCATAGACAGCTTTAGTTGTCAACTTGACACACCTGGGCAAAGGGAATTTCCTCTATCATACTGGCCTGTGGGCATATCTATGGGGCATTTTCTTGACTGATAACTGATATGGGAGGGCCCAGCCCATTGTAGACAGTACTATTTCTCCTACTATGTCTTAGCAGGTGGGCCTGAGCAATATTAGAAAGGTGGTTGAGCAATCCAGGGGAAGCAATCCAGTAAACAGTGTGCCTCCTTGGTTCCTCCTTGAATAACTGCCTCCAGGTTTCTATCTTGAGTTTCTGCCTTGGCTTCCCTCAATGACAGACTATGGCCTACAAGCCAAATAAACCCTTTCCTTCCCAGGTTACTTTTGGTCATTGTGTTTATCACAACAACAGATCACAAACTAGAATAGAAGTTGGTACCAGAAAGTGGGCTGTTACTATGAAGAAACTGTTCGTGCTGTTTTTGGAGACATGTAGAAGAGTTTGGAGCTTTGAATTAAGAAAGTAATTGAGTGCTGTAAGCAGAGGTTTATTGGCCATTCTAGTAGGAGCTTAGAGGACAGTAAGTAGTACTGAGAGTAATGTGACTAGCAGTGATGAGGCTCATGAGGTTTCAGAGGGGAACAATAGTAGCAACTGGGCCAGAGGCTGTTTGTGTGATATTTTGGCAAAGAATCTGGATGTATTCTGCCCTTGTCCTGAGAATTTTCATAAGGCTAAATTTTAAAGTAATGGACTAATTTCTTTGGCAGAAGAAATTTCAAAATAGCATAACATCAAGTCTGTTACAGGTCTACAATGAAAAATAGCAAGTGAGAGAAATGAAATACAAAATGTACAGTTTGGAGAGAGAAATAGCACACAGAAACTTAATGTTATAGCCAATGTATGTGCTGAAAGAGAGGCTGTAATTGTTAAGATTAGTACCATTAAGGAATGGCCTCCTGCTCTGCATTGAAACAAAGGGAAGGGTGCCTTCAGCTACATTTCCAACTTGTGAAAGGAAAAGGAGTTTTTTGCTCTTAGAAAACAACAGCAATGCAAAGCTGCTGCAAATGTAATTCAAGGGGGCAGAGGTCCATCCTAAGCTACCAGCCATCTTGACCATGTCCTTCAAATGTACTGGAGTAAATGATACAAGAGTGAGAGAGTCATGGATTCTTCCTTCACTATTTCAGGGAGTCACTGAGGCTTGGAACTATGTGGCATAGTTAGAGTTTCCCTGAGGAGAGGCCATTAATGAAGGTACAGACTCAGTTGTAGTGGAAACCCCAGCAACTGGAGATTCCAGGACCATGGGATGACCACCAAGGATAATGGCAAGTGTGAAATGGGGCCAGCCTGAGCCTATAAGACAAGCCATGTGTTCCAAAGATGGCAGAACCAGAGAAGTAGAACTACCAAGTCCCTTTGGAGTCCAGAACATTGTAAGTCTCAGATGGCAAACACTGAGCTACAAAGATTTCAGAGCTATATTGCTGGACTTTGATTTTGCTTAATTGTGATTATTTTTATGCCCTGGTTCTTCCCTCTTGGAGTAAGAAAGTATTTAACTTGTGTTTGATTTTACAGGAACCCACAGTCAAGAGACTGAATATTTTAAGGAGATATTGGCCTTTTAAATCATTTGAATTTTTAAAGACATGGTACTTTTAAAGTTGTACTGCATTTTATGTGATGATACTAATGTGAGATCTTGGGGACAAACAAGAAAGGAAAGGTTATTGTTTAAAGTGATGTGTTTGTATATTAGAGTTGGCAAGGGGTGGGATCTCAGTTCACTTTAGTCAACTTGACACATCCTGGGAAGAGGGAACCCCAATTGAAGATTTCCTCCATCAGATTGGCCTGTGGGCATGTCTGTGGGGAATTTTCTTGATTGCTAATTGATATAGGAGGGCCCAGCCTACTGTGGGTGGGCCTATGCCTGGGCAGGTGGCCCTGGGCTATATAAGAAAGGTAGCTAAGCAAGAGCATGGTGAGTAAGTCAGTAAACAATGCCCCCTCCCCTCCCAGGTCTCTGCTTCAGTTCTGACCTTGGGTTCCTGCTTTGGCTTCTCTTGATGATGGACTGTAACCCGTAAGCAAATAAACCTTTTCCTCTCCAAGCTGGTTTTGGTCATGGTGTTTATCATAGCAACAGACAGCAAACTAGGACACCCTCTTTCTTTCTTCCCTCCTCTCTTCCCCCTCATACTGTCCCCCACTCCTTCACCCTTTCACCCCTCCCATCCTTCCCCATCACCTTTCTTCCTTTCCTCCCCCACCCTCCTCTGTGCCAGGCCTCTGACCTTGCAGCACTGCACAGTCAAGCAGTTGGCCCTGTGAACTAACTTGTCTATACTTGGCCCATCTCCCAGTAAGCAGCCAACAGGCTGTGTGAGCAGCTTATCAAGTCTCCTTGTTTCCTTTTCAGTGAAAAGACTGCATTTTCTACCCCCTTTGTGAATGTGAAGATAAGTCTTAATGTGACCAACTCTGTTCCCTAAGTATATCAACAGCCTGGCAAGACTCTGCCATTTAACAAGATCTCAGTTAGGGCTGGGTCTGGTAGTCCACGCCTTTCATCTCAGCACTCTGGAGGCAGGCCTGGTCTATATGGAGTTCCAGGCTAGGCAGGGCTACATAGTGAGATCCAGTCTCAAAACAAAACAAAACAAACAAAACAAAAAAACTCTCAACTAGGCAGGAGGACCCCCCTCCTTCACTCCCAGGGTCCTCCAGAGTCCTGTGGTCAGTTTCAAGCTCTACTCTTTGAGATAGAGGACAGGAATTCCAGGCTGGGTGGAAAGGTTAGAAAGCAGCAGTTACAGGGACCCATTCATCATGTCCCAGGCAACTAACCAGGCTTGTCTCATGGACAGCAGGAGTCAGGTGGGCGGGGGGTGTTTCAAGACTAGCTCAGAACCAAGAAAGGTATTCTCCTGGACAGAAATGGATAGAACAAGTGGAATGGCTGAAGATGGGACCCTCCTGTAAGGGCAGCCCCTACTCAGAGAGCCTAGGTGTCCTGGGATTCTTCAAGGCCATTGTGACAAGACCATCAAAGGCTACCTCCTCCTGGAAGCCTAGGGATCTACCTGCCTCTCTGAGAACTTACAGATATCTTACAGTTTCTTCTTAGCAAGGTGCAATAGATACAAATAAAGACAGTTTCTTTGATGACAACAGAAAATGCTTCCTCCTATACATAAAGTGGACTTAAAAAAAAAAATCAACTGGTTGCTAGAGAGATGGTTCAGCAGTTAAGAGCATCTAACTACTCTTCCAGAAGGCCCAGGTTCAATTCCTAGCACCCACATGGAGGCTAATAACTGTCCATAAGTCCAGTTCCAGGGGATCTGATGCCTTCTTCTGACTTCAGAGGGCGCTGCAAGACATAGGTGCACTTATACACATACAGGTAATATACTCATACACATTAAATAAAAAAAATCAACTTCTCTAACCCACTACCCAGGTACTCCCAACCATTTTCATGGAGGGTGGTCTCTGAAGCAAGAGACCAGTATGTTAAGAGCACTGGCTAGTCAGGTGGTGCCCACATGGCCTGCATGCAGCAAGGTACTCCATTTCTGATCAAGCCTGACAGACATGAAATTCTTCTATACAGTCTACCAGCATCCAGCATTTACCATCTACATGCCCCTGTGATGCCGACTACAGGGACTGCAGGGAGAGCAGGGAGAGCAGCAGATGTGACTTGGGAACCCATTTTGGGAGCTGGGGATGTGGCTTAGTAGAGCCCCTGCCTAATACACAAGAAGCTCTGGGCTCCATCCCTATTACATAAAAATGGGTGTGTTGATGCACATTTGTAACCTCAGCACTTGAGACAGGAGGATCAGAAATTGAAGATTGTCTCTAGCTATATAGTAAGTTAAAGGCCAGTATGGGCTCAGAGAACTGGAGGATGGCCAAGACCCCACAACTGTGCTGGCTACCCTGGCTGTCCTGTTCAGTGGCATCCTGATGCTGTCCACCACAGGCCTCAGCTTTAGGAGATAAGATGAGCCCCTCCTCACAATGAGGAAACTGTGGTTCACAGAGTACCAGGTATAGGCTGGGCATCAAGGGATCTGCTTGTCCCTTTTACAGGGGAGTACACTGAGGTTCAGAGAGGCATAAGAAGACAGTCAAGGTCACACAGCCTTGTGTAGTACAATAGGACCTGATGTTCCAAGCAGCTATGTAATTGACTTATTTAGTGGATTGGTCATGTCAAGGCTATGATGCTGAGGCAAGTCACCAGTGGTTACTGCACTACACTCTCCAATTCAAGACTGCTAGGGATGATCCACTCCTGCCCAGCTCCTGTCTCCAAACTGATCCCACTAGGGTACCAAAAGTCAAGGGTTGCCCTGCCTTCCAACCTCATGCCAAGGCCCAGAGGAGGCGAATCCAATACACTTTACCACAAGATTAGACATGAGGTTGGTGGGAGCAAGTCCTCTAGCCAAAGGAAGGGGGAACCCCAGTCGCAGAGGATTCTAGTAAACTGCCCTAGACCACAGCTGGGGAGCAGAGCATGATGCCCCAAATCTGGATGTGGGGGTTCCACCTGGTAGCCCAGGGGTAGGGCTTCTACTTCGTGCACACACATGATCTGAAATGACAAAGATGATGAGTTTCCTTCAGAGAAGAATCTACCAAGAAGTGCTGAGCTGAGGCCAGAGCAGCCGAGGGGCACGGGACTTGGCTGTCTTCTCTGATTTTGCCAATTTCCACTCCCTCCCCCAAGAGAACCTCTGTAATTTAGTCCTGTGGTCAGCAAACTCATCCAGACATTAAAAGTTCATTTACTTGCTGTGTCTTCTGCTTCTTATGGCCCATTTGTGGGATTTTCCCCCCAAAGCATAAGCCTACATCCTTGTACACATAAAACATTTAAACAGCCATTCCATGGCTAGAGATGCTGCTTACTGTTCCCCCAGAGGAAGCTCCATCCACATGGCTCATTGCAAGGAGTCAGAGTGAAGAGTAATTACAGATGTTCCTTGACTACAATGGGGTTACATCCCAACGAATTTGACACAAATTGAAAATACCATTAAGTCAAAGATGTATTTCATATATGCTCAACCTAGCCCACCTTAAATGTGTTTGGAACACCTACATCAATCTACAGGTGGACCAAACCATCAGCACAAAACTGTTTTATAAAACAGTGTCGATTATGTTATGCAATTTACTGCATGTGACAACTAGAGTGAAAATGTTTGTATGAGGACATGCCATTCCAGCGTAAAGTGAATCATCATGGGTCAGAGACTACACAGGGTAGACCCTGCCTGAGTGCACCTCAACCAAGGTACCTATGAGGAAAGGGGCACCACTGAGAGCAAGAAGCAAATTTCATGAGGCTCAGTCCTAGATGGTGTCAACCTACCAGAACACTCTGCAAGGTGGAATATCCTAGAAGTGTAATGCCCTGGCCCTGCAGGAAAACACTCATGTTCCAATGATTTGGTGATGACTTCAAGCTGGGAACTGGACAGACTTTGAATCCTGGCTCCAGTGTCTGCTGGTTGTGCTCACTTCTCAGTGAACCTGGGCACAGCATATCCATCACCTGAGCTTCCATTCCTCAGCCATGAATGGGTTAAGACCCTACCTCAAAGCATTCCATCTGAAATACCTGAGTTCTAAGCTCAGTGCCTGCCAGAGCTCTTGCCCTGGGAGTCAGGGGGACGCCTAGTAAAGAAAAGCATAACCTCACACTTCCTGCTACTGTGTGAAAAAAAAAAAAACCACAGTATGGAAAATGGACCTGTGGAAAGAGTGTCCCACTGTGATCACAGCTGTACCTGGGACACTGATGGGTCATTTTTTACCCTCTCTTTCCAAGATTTCCTGTAATACTTTCTCTTGCTTAGATAATAAAACCACATTTACATAAAAATAGTGTATTGACTCTTCCATGTATTCAACAGCCAAAAATTGCCTGCCTGTGGCACCAGGGACAGAGATTTATCTGAAGGAGCAGGTGACAAAAATGGACAGTGTCAAAGAGATCAGGGGCTGGAGAGATGGTTCAGTCAATAAAGTGCTTGTCTTACAAACACAAGGAACCAAGTTCAATCCTCAGAATCCATGTCTAAAAAAGCCCAGCATTGGGGCTGGAGAGATGGCTCAGTGGTTAAGAACACTGGCTGTTCTTGCAGAAGACCTGGGTTTGAATCCTAGCACTCACATCGCAGCTAACAACTGTCTGTAACTCCTTTTCCAGGGGATCCAACAGCCTCTTCTGTCTTCTGTTGGGCATTGCACGACACAGGTACTCTTACCTACATGCAGGCAATACACACATACACATAAAAATAATAAATAAGGGGATGGAGAGATGGCTCAGCAGTTAAGAGCACTGATTGCTCTTGCAGAAGACCTGGGTTTGATTCCCAGCACTCACATGGCAGCTATGAACTGTCCTTAACTCCAGTTCCAGGGAAATCTGAAGCCCCCTTCTGACCTCTGACCTCTGTGGAATTGCACTCACACACAAAAAAATAATAAAAAAATAAAAATATATTAAAAAAATAATAAAATATATTTTTAAATATGAAAAAAAGCCCAGCATCATGGTGCATGCTTATAATCCCAGTGTTAAGGAGGTGGAGGCAGGTGGATCCCTGGAGCTCACTGGCTAGCTAGCCTGGACACTTGGCAAATTCCAGGGCACTGAGAGATCCTGTCTCAAAAAAACAAGGTGAACGGCTCCTGAGGAATGACACCCATGGTTGTCCTCTACCTCTACCCACATGTATACACACTACACACACATGTACACACATTTGCACACATACACACACACACACACACACACACACACACACGAGATCAACCTGGTGTCACAGTAAATTCCAGAGCTGGGGCTGAAATTCAAAGGTAGAACACTTACCTAACATATATGAGGTCCTACATTTGAGTCTGAGAGAGAGAGAGAGAGAGAGAGAGAGAGAGAGAGAGAGAGAGAAAAGCTGCAGGGCTGAGAGGAGGTAACAAGCCCAGTGTGGGCTGTAGAGAATGGCAGGTGGTAAGATGACTACCTGGAGGAGATTGCTATTCTGAGATACATACCCCAATTCTTCACTGTGGACACCCAGGGGATTCACCCATGAAACTCTCTGCAGGGTAGTGGCCTCTCCCTGAACCAAGCTCCACATGCTGAACTGCAGGAACATCACACACAATCCTTCCCACAGCCTGGTGAGGTTGTTCACCAAATCAGTCACCTATTGCTCATCGTGTGCTTTCTGTCTGTCCCTGCCAGGAGGCCCTGAGAGGCTACTGTGTAAGGCTGTGAAATGAAGCCTAAGATGCAATGGAGACCCCAGAATGCTGGAGATTCCAGGACCATGGGACATAAGCTTAGGAAAACTGCAAGCATGGAGTGGAGCAGACCTAAGGAAGAGGTGTGTGCACTGAAGGCAGCAGAGCTGGAGGGCGGGGGCAACCAAGCCCTTTGGAGCCCATCATGATGATTCCATCATGATGATCCCATTATGATGATCCCATCATGAGCTCCAGATGCTGAACATGGAACTGTAGGATTTGCTGTTTGCCTTGCTAGGATTCCATCTTCCTTTGGCCCAGTCTTTCCTCCATAGTACCACCAAAATGCACTTGCTACACAAACTCATCCCATACAGATATAAATTGGCTAGTTTAAAAGTAAGTGAGGGGGGCTAGAGAGAGCTCAACTGTTAAGAGAACTGGCCTCTCTTGCAGGTGACCTGAGTTTGGTCCCTAGCACCCACATGACGGCTCAGAACTGCCTATTATTCCAGTTCCAGGAAATCTGACACCCTCTTCTGGCCTTTACAGGCAGTGTATGCACCTAGCACACTTTCATACACACAGGCAAAATACTCATATACATAAATTAAAAATAAAATAAAGCTTTAAAAGCAAGTTAGGGAATCTCTTTTCTGGCAGAGGATAAATAACAATAAGTGAATAGCAAGTGACCATGTATTAGTCAGCTTTGCATTAATGTAACAAAATACCTTAGATAATCAACTTTAAAGGGGTAAATGTGGGCTGGAGAGATAGCTCAGTCCACAAAGTGCTTGCCTTACAAATATGAGTATATGAACTCAATCTCCAAAACTTACATTGAAAAAGAAAAAGCTGGGTGTGGGTATGCTGGTGTGTAATTTTTAATCCAGTTCTGGGGAGGGAGGCACAGAAAGGCACATGCCTAGGGCTCCCTGGCCAGCCAGCCTAGCTTACTTGCAAAAACAATAAAAAGGTGGATAGCACCTGAGGAACAATATCTGAGGTTGTCCTTGACCTCCACATGCACAAGCACATGCACCCATACATACCCACAAACACATACATACACACATAAAAAGAGGTAAACACTATTTTGGCTCACAGTTTGGGAAGTTTCAGTACATAGTTTCTTAGACCATTGCCTCAGGGCCTACATCCAGGCTGCAGAAGCCCAGGAAAAAGGAAGAGCTTACCTTGTGGCATCCAGGAAGTAGACAGTGAAAAGAGGAGGGGGCCAGAGTTCCAATGTCCTCTTCAAGGGCATGTTCATATTGACTGAGCTGATTCCTCCCTACAGCCCCACTTCCAATAAAGGTTCTAACCCCCAACAGTACTAATGGTAGGGAGCGAGTCTTTAATACATGGACCTGTGAGACTGTTCTGAATCCAAACTATATAGCAGACTCTAAATAAGCTGAGACGGTAGAGCCTGCCTTTGAGCAGGAGAACACTGACAGTCACCGGGCCCCAAGTCCAAGAATGCATTCTTCCTTCTTCCCTGCCCTTGCCTCTCATATGTACTGCATACCTACTATGTGCTGGGCCTGTTGCAAGAGTCAGAAATATGCCAATGGACAGCAGGGGTGTGAGCAGAAGTCTGGGGGCTCTGAGCAAACCTTTGACCCTGGACTCAGTCTTCCTAGTCCCATGGCTTGAATCCAAGTCATACTGGGCATGGAAATGAGTTCAGAACATCTCTAGATCCCCTTCAGAGCTATCACAGCAAGCCCCACCCATCATCCTTGGCCATCTGTGAAACCCCTTGCAGGGGTGGGTATTGCCCAGCCTGGGAAAGTGAGGGGATAGGCATTTTCCATTTTAATGGGCTACGATACTAAGTCCCGCTGGTCAGGGAAGATTACAGGCCAAACAAAGTTCACATAGAGCTACAGGGACTGGGTGCTGCTGCTAGCACTCAGTGCTTGCTTGTGTGACGGTCATAAAGGAAAATCTCAGTAAGCAGCTCCTGTGTCAGAGCCTTATAGGGACATGGCGGAGAAACACAAGAATCCAGACTGAAATAAGCATCTGTGCCCACAAACTCCACTGGAAATTCAAGCCAAGGAAGAGCAACTGAGCCATGGTTGACAGCGACCTCAGTGCACAGTGGATGGCAGTTTGCACAACCCTTTCCTGGCTGTTGGTGCATGATGCATCACTGCCAGCCCTCCCCAGACCAACAGAGCAGCTGGACTCATCTCAGCCAGGGTCACAATAGGAGAGGGAGGTTCTATATGTGCCCAGACTGCTCACAGCGAGCAGGAGGGATGGTGCTAAGCCTCAGTTTCCTGATGTCTATAGTGGAATAGCAATTCTTGGCCTTCCAGAGCTTTGTACATGTAGAACAGGACACCTGGGGGGTGAAGCTCCATTTGCACTATGCCAGGCACTCTGTGAGCTCAGCAGGCCAGCTCTCCAGCCTTTACCAATTCCCTACCTCTACCCCTACCCATGAGTTCTCTGCAGAATTGTTTCCCTGCTCTTCCTAGCTACTGCCTCCCCTCCTTGGGGAACCAGCCCAGCATACACTTCTGACTCTGTCCTGAATAGTAAGACTACAGCAGTAACCAAACACATTATTTAATCTCAAAACCAGACCCCATACAACAAACACCAGGGACCATTCTGTGCCATACATTTACCTCCAGTCTAAACTAGGATATGACAGACTAGGTCATTTACTCAGCCAATCATGGAAGCATAAGACCACATTATGTACTCTTACCTGGGCCATGTCCTAGTGTTATAAAAAGTCAGCCATGCAGCTTGGGCATGCCTGTCATCTCTGTAAGATGCTTCCCAACTGCCTCATTCCTCCACTGACCTCTTCTCCTTCCATCAGCCCATCCATCCTTCCATCTACTCACCCACTGATCCATCTACCTACCCCTCTATCCATCTATACCTCCATTTATCTATTCATCCATCCAACTATCCCTCCATCCACCGACTCATTCATCTAACTATCCCTCTACCTACCCACTTATCCCTCAATCCACCCACTCATCGATCCACCTATCCCTCCATCAATCTACTCATCTGTTCACATATCCCTCCATATATCCACTCATCCATCTAATTATTTATCCCTCCAAACACCTACTCTATCCATCCACCTATCCCTCAGTCCACCCACTCATTCATCCAACTATCCCTCCACCCACCCATTTATCTATCCACTTATCTCTCTACCCACCCACTCATCCATTTAACTACCCCTCCATTTATCCTCTTATCTGATCACCTATCCTTCCATCTATCTACTCAGCAATCTACCCCTCCTTTCCTCCATTATTGTTTGGATGCAGATTGTCCCCAAAGGTTCCTGTATTAGAAACTTGGTCCCTAGTGTGGTGCTGCTGAAGGTGTCAGGACCTTTAAGGTGGAGCACAATGAGACATCCTTGAAGACACTGCCTTGGAAGGGATTGAGGTAGTTCTCATATGAATCATAGTTGGTTCTTGTGAGAGAGTTGTAAAACTGAGCCTAACCCCTGAATTGCCTGGTCATGTGATCACTCATTCCCACATGTGCTCTTCCCATTGTGATGCCATCTGTCACAGGGCCCTCATTAGAGCCATCATTCTGTTGACTGGACTTCCAGTCTTCAAAACTGTAAAAAAAAAAATCTTCTTTATAAAATAGTTTGCCTAAGGTATTCCATTATAACAAAAGATGGTCCAATATGCTATCCATTTCCCCCCTCCATCTTGAAATCCATCCCTTCATCCATCCAGCAACCTAATTAATGATCTATGTGCTGAGCACTGTTCTAAGACACTCTCTACCCTCCTGGAGCTCTCAGTGAGATGAAAGATACATAAGTCATCACAGAAATAAGCCCATGTCAGGCATCAACCAGGGAAGGAAACCTGTGGAGTGGAGGCTAGAGAATGCTTTCTTCTGGAGGCCATACTCCTCCAGCAGCCTTTCCCCTCCCTTCTCAAGTCCAGCTTTATTCACTGTTCTGTGACTTCCTTTCTGACTGTTTCTTGACTCCTATTTAGGAGTGCGTTTTCTGTCTGTCATTGTTACTAATTTATTAGCTCCTGGCTAATACTGCTTTGATCCATAGCTTTTTCCTTACGTTTTCAATCTTTCTTTTCATCTCATTCTGACTTTTATTTTAAATATTCTAATTTTGAGCTACTCAATTGGAGTTCTTATTAAGTTGCCTCAGAGCATGGAACAGTTATGAAGAAATCCCATTATGTTCTTTCAGGATTTTTTTTCCAAGATGAGCTCTTTTTATTATTATTATTAGCCCTTTTCCCTCTTCTAACATCACATTACAATATTTTTCAGAAAAAATACCTTCAAGGTAAATCATATCATATTGCTGATATGCAACCAATTTTTGACTCATAAAAATAGCAGTATCACATATTTTAAGTTAATACTAAGAACACACTCAGTTGAGCATTTATTTACTTTTTTTTTGCTAAAGAATAAGGTACAAGAATTATGATGCTTCCTAAAAATTTCAGCATGCATTTCCTAAAAAGAAGCCTGTCCTACATTCAAGATTCTATGTTGGGTTCTTTATTTCTGCTCCTTCCTTCCCTCTGACTCCCTCCCTTTCTGTCTCATTTTCAACTCCAGTGTATTTGAATGGCCTATTCTATCTCCCACGTGCCTACGCGACAGGTCTGTGCAGTGGGTCTGTGCAGGTGCTCTACTTCTTCTGACAAGGTGGGCATAGGTTCTCAGCTCTCTCACCACTAGGACATGGACCAGGCTCAGCACAACACTTTGGTACTAGCACCCAAGCCCTTTTCCCAGGTCTTTTCCAGGTACAACGCTCAAGAGAATTACGGACCATCCTTGTTAGATTCCCAAGCCAACCTCTGTTTACAAATGTCTCAGAACCAAATTCCCAAGTTACACTGGAACCCAGTACAGCAACCCTGAGTTACAGGCCAAGATGCAACTGACCCATGATACATGTTAAAGCTCCTGGGGTGGGTGGGGCATTATAGTAGGAAAATAGGGCCAGGCATGGACCACTGATAGGAGTGAGCCATTAACACACCTGAAGCATGATGAATTCATCTCATGCACCTGAGGGCCTGGGCTGGCAAGCAGGTGAGTCTTGGCATTCCCATACCTAGCTGGGAACCCCATCTGAGCTTGCTGAAGGTGAGTGTGGCTGCAAACCCACGAACCGCAAGCCAAGCCCTGATCTCACAATCCCTGGCCACTCAGACCCCTTGTTTCTTTCCCTCCTGGGCTATTTTCCATCCAACTCCATTAGCAGGTCCTGGCACCTCTACCTCTAAGACCCATCCCCAAGTGCCCTATCTCCCCACAGTCACCACCCTGGCCCAAGTTCTGCCAACTCTCTTGTCACAGGGATGCCCTCCACTCTGGCTGCTCTACGCCCAGCCACCATTTCAACTTTGCTCCAGGATCCGTCCCACAGAGCACTTTGATAACGTCACCACCTACTGCTAACCTGCCAAGGTGCAGTCTCTTCGCACTCTGCATAAAGTTTTGACTCAATCTGGGTCTGTCTCTGCCACTTGCTCTGCCCACACCAGCCTCCTGGATGTTCCTCAAGCATTCCCACTCTGGTCTTCCACCAAACAGCTCCTTCTGCTGGAATCTCTTCCCTCAGATCACTTTCAGGCTTGTTCTTGTGCAAACATTGACACTCCCAGGAGTCTCTCTGATTATTGTATCTAAGCCAACTCTTGCCACCCAGTCATGCTCTCATGCTACTCTTGTGTAGTCTTTATGCCCTGGCCACATCCCCTCTTGTCTTCTGAGTTACTGTTTACTCCATTCATCTTGTCCCAATATGATATAAGGTCAGGGGAGGTGTTCTCATTACTGTACCCCAACATGACATAGAGCAGGTGCTCAATAAATAAATGCACTATGAATGAATGAATGAATGAATGAATGAATGACCAAATGTTTCTACTGAGGATATCTTTTTAACCAAATAATTCATTTGTCAACCCTCTCAGGCAAAAGTATGTGGTAGATGGAAACATAGTAGGGGGGTGCAGCTGGATGCAACAGCACAGAGTGACTAGACACCACACTAGGGACAGGATAGCACTAGGGGGTAACTGTGCAGAGACAGCTGGACAATGACTTTGAAGAGTAAGCCTCTCCCAAAAGTCTCCCTGAAACACATCTGCCAAGAAGAGCAGCAGTTCTGAAATCCACAGACACCCTTTAGGATCTGGCTGTAGCATCTTCTCCACCCCAGATCCCAGAACTCTTTGGACCCTAACTGCAGAATTCCTCCTCCACAGATCTGTACACCCTGCTCCTCTAATCCATTCTTACCCATCTGGGACAAGCCAGGCTCAGAATCCACTTAGGGGTACCTCCCTCTCATCTCTGAGCCCAAATCCCTCAAACACAGCTCTCCCCAAATCTCTCAGATACAGCTTTCCCTCAACCACTAGGCTCTCAAACACAGCTCCCCTCAGGTCCTTCATACATAACTCTCTCCCAGTCCTTGGGTCCTGGCCCCCAGCCCTCGGGTCCTGGCCCCCAGCCCCTCAATACATAGCTCTCCTTCAATCCCTGAAATACAATTTCCCCCCAATCCCTGTTCCCTCAAACATAGCTCTCCCTCAGTCCCCAGCCCCCAGCCCCTCACACACAGCCTTCCCTCAATCCCTTAAATACAGTTCTTCCTCAAACTCTAGCCCCTCAAGCACAGCTCTCTCCCAGTCCCTCAAATACAACTCTCCCTCAGTCCACAGCCTCATTCATAGCTGGCCCAAAGCCCTCAAATGAAGCTCTTCCTAAGCCCCCAACCTCTGAACACAGCTGGCCCCTGGCACCCGGCCCCCAGCCCATGTTTTCTGGCATGGATTTATTTGTATCCCTTTTCCAGGTTGGCTCATGCTTGACTCTTGCCAGGGATGGCTAGATAATTCTGACTGAGAAAACAAATTTTCAGAAGTGAGGCAGGTGGCTGAGCCCAGGCCCCTATTCATTCCATCCTTGCTCTATTCCCCATGATCCTCTCCCCAGGATGCCCATACAAACTTAGTCTGGTCTTGTCTTGCTTCATATCCATGAGCCAGCCAGCAATACATTCCCCCTTGAGCCTTTCTGCCCTTCCCACAGGGGACCTATAGGCCCCTCAGAATGATGCCTCATCTCAAGTCACACAGGCCCACTGTGGGGTCAGACTTGATCAGGGGCTAGGGTAAAGTCAGTGTTATCCCCAAGTCAGTGATCTCAGGGTGGCCAGGCCAAGGTATGAATCTCCCATAAAGTGCAGCTCCCAAGGTTGGGGTAAGCAACACAGAGAGATCCAACAACATGCCAGTTGCCTGCTGTCTCCAGTGTCATTTGTCATCAGAGAGATGGCTGTTGTCTCCTTGGCTGAGCAGAGAAGAGGCAGTTGGCTTGTGTTCAGGATTCAAAACTTGTATCATTAGACCCTGGACTCCCATTCAAGTGAGATGCATGTAGCGCACGAAGCAGCAGGAAAAGAGGACACTCCCATCACCTGACCCTAGCTCACACGGGGCAGCATGCTCTGGGAGAAATGGAGGCAGATGGCCTCCACCATTCCAGTTGTGCATGTGTGTTCTCTCCCTCCCTCCCTTTCCCCATTCTCTCTCCTTCAATCTCCCTATTCAATGTGGTTAAATTATCAGAGATTAAACATGTCTATGCTGCAGTTCCCTGTAATGTGTTCCATCCCCTGGGCCCAAACAGCCAGCCAAGTATTTGCCGACCAGCTGTAGATCCATTCTGTAAAGTTTCTACACAAGGACCAGCTCCTCAGCATAGGCTGTGCTGGGCCTTCCTGCTAAACAGTTGAGCCTGCTCTTCCCAGGAAGGCATTGCTCTTGCAAACCTGAGGCACCCTAAGGACCTCCCTCCCTCCCATGAGCCAGGTCCAGGTCTGCTTGCAGAGAACACAGCTGTTCCTGTGCTGTCTTACACACACACCATGGACCTCTTGACGGCCCAGACTGGACATCTAATGTCATTAGGCTGGAAGCCAGGGCTTTCCAAGTCCCAGCCCTTCTCTCAGACTGAGCACACACAAGCTGCCTGCAGCCCAGTCCTGGACACTGCAGCTTTGCTAAACTGCAAATCGTTCCATGTTCACAGAGTTGAGTGCATCCTAAGTCCACATCCTAGAACTGCTGCTTCCCTCTCATGCTCCCTTGGGTTATGGCTCCCTCCTCCTGCTATCTCCACCATCAGAATGGAGAGTGGCCATTCCCCACACTTAATATCCTGCAGTAGAAGCTCACGAGGTACAGCAATGTCACACTCCTGCTGTGTACCCTTGAGCAGTCACCTCATATCCTGGAACCTCAACTCTATGGAAGGCAGGAAAGTCTAGTAAATGAACCTTGGTGTCCAGCAGCCCAGGCTTGAATCTGGCGCCATTCAATGGCGCTTGTGTGACTTTTGCTCCCCAGGCCTGTTTCCCGTCAGTAAAACAGGTATTACAAAAATATCTTCAGCAAAGAGGGCCCAGTGGGCCAGCCTGAAGGTAAGATGCCAGCATATAGTGGGTCTTCAGTTGCCCCCATCCTTCAAGGACCCTCCAGTTTGCTCTCATCTAACCTTGCACACATCCATCCACCTGGAGGCAGTTGTTTTACCTGGCTGAACTTCCCAATCCCACTCCTGTCCACAGAGGTACCAGCTGTCTGGTCATCTGCACCTTTTTGGGACAACTAAATGCAATCCTTGAGAAGAGGGGGTTCATTAGTATTTGTGGGGGTTAACCCCAGGAGCCTTAGTAACTGCTCTAGAGAATTCCAGTTCACAGGGAGAAGCTGCAGGCAGATGCATCACAGCATCCAAGGCCTGAGAGTTGAGGGTCAGTATCCCGCTCTGATTTCCCTAACAAGGTCTGGATGCAGATGTCTGAGGAGCTGAGCAGGCATTCAGGTGTCCTGGGGTATCATGTAGTGTGTTTGCCTTGCTCTGTTCCCAGTGGGAATATTCCTAGGTAAAGAGGGGGTCAGATACAGGCCCCAAAGCCCTGTAAATACATGCTGTCTTGTGAGGAGGGTGTGGTCTGCTGGGAAATAAAAGGGAAGGAGAGGGAAGGAGGCCTCAAATCCATAAATACCATGCAAAGACCCCAGATGCATTCCTCCTAGTAAGAGTCACTCAACAAATATTCTTATTGTCCCAGGTGTTGATGGGTTTGGCCTGAGGCTGGGCACTGAGACAAGAGTCCCCTAGAATCTAGGAAACTTGTGTGCTATGCTAGCACAGTGCCTGGCACACAGTAGGTATGTAGTAAAGTTTGTTGAATGATTCAGTGACCTTTAACTTCAAGGAGTTAATAGTCCCTGCGCAAAACAGAGAGCAGAACTTCAGTACTATATGCTAAGGGTATAGCCTGGGATAAAGGAGACCTATGCCTTCACACTATGGAGACAAGGGGCCTCACTACCTCCTCAGTAGCACTGAGTGAGGAAGACCCTCCTGGCACTAAGCTGTTCATCTGCTCTTTCAGAAGCTAGAACTCCCAGGAAAGTGTTCACAACCCTATGGGTTAGGGAGGGAGGAACTGCCCTGCTGGGGTCCCACCATTCTACAGGCTTCCTCAGACCCCATCTCTCCTGGCACCACATCAACCTATTAAGACTCACAATCAAAGTCCAGGGCCTTCCAGGCATCCACCCCAAATCCCCTTTCAGGAGCAAGGTCTTCAGCCATCTCCATGGACACAGCCACCACCCCCTCCAAGAAAAGCCGTGGGGTGGCCAGGTCACCTACTCCTTGTAACTCTCCATGACCCCCAGGAGATCTAATCCTTGAAGGCCAGACCTCTCCCCAGACTCTCCACCATCTAGCCCTGCTCAGTAGCTACATTCAGCCCAAACTGAGATACCCAGCCACCAGGCCTGGTCCTTGAATTTCCTTCCTCCTGGGATGTCCTTCTCTCTCTCCCACTGATGACTGACACAATCCTTGAAAATTTATCACAAATACCACATCCCCTCCAAACGCTCATTACTGGAAGCCACAGTCACTCCACTCTTGTTCCAAGTGCCCATGTCCCTTCACTGTATGGCCAGAGGACCTCACAGGACCTTTAGCTCTCATATGACTCCCTGGGACTCTGCAGTCATGTGCTCTAAATGAGTACTGGGTTGGGAGTCAGCCAGTTTGGAATCTGAATGTGGCTCTGCCCCACTGGTGCTTTACAACCTCAGGGCCAGGTGCCTTAACCTCTCTGAGCCAAGTCTGCTTGTCTATAAGGCAAGGAATAATCACATTTTCTTATAAAGATTGTTGCGGATTAAAGGAAATGGTAGAGATACTTCTGAGACATAGCCTTGCATAAAGAAGGTCCTGATAATTGCAATTATTAATAAGAACAATAATGATAGTGATAATATTCTATATACACCTGGTGAATTTAAATAAAAGCAAGTTAGTTTTGCAGCAGCCCAGACAAACCAGTTCCTGTGAAAAGACCAGGTGGCCAGGGAGACCAGCCATTGCGTAAGCATTCTAGATGGATCCTGGCAGCTGACCAACATGCAGGAGGGCAGAGGCAATGAGGTGCCCTATCTTGCAGGCCCCAGCTCAGACTCAGGACACAGGAGTTTCCCCAACAGCTCAACCCTAGCAGCCCCACGCCACAACTCTACTTCCCACAGGGGGCTCTACACAGGTGAGTGGCAGCCATGGACCTTCCTGACTAAAGGACTCTGGAATGGCAGTGACTCCCAGCTCCCAGGACCCTTTGCTGCCAACAGACCCCATAGGCCTGCCTGCCCTGTAGCCCTGGTCTAGCACAGCACATCAGTGCCAGGTCCACTGGTGCCAGTGAGATAACGGAAACCAAGACATGTGCTTGCTTTCTGGAGCTGTTCTTTCACTTTCTTTTTTTAAATTTTTATTTATTATTTTTATTTTATGTGTGAGTGTGCTGCCTGTATGTATGTAAGTGCACCCCTGTAGTGCACTGCCCAAGGAGGTCAGAAGAGGGTGTTAGCTGCTGCCTCCATGTGGGTTCTGGGAAAAAACCGAGGTCCTCTGCAAGAGCAACTAGTGCTCTTAACCACTGAACCACCTCTCCAGCCCCCTTTTACTTTCTTGATAGCACTTTAAAAAAAATTTATTTACTATTTTATGTGCATGAGTATAGTGCCTACATGTAGGCAAGTGCACCCATGTTGTGCAATGCCCGAGGAGGACAGAAGAGGCTGTCGGATCCCCTGGAACTAGAGTTATAGACAGTTGTTAGCTGCCATGTGGGTGCTGGGAATCGAACCTGGGTCCTCTGCAAGAACAGAGTTCTTAACCACTGAGCCATCTCTCCAGCCCTTGATAGCACTTTTTGAGGCACAGGGTTTGACTTTGACAGAATTCAATTTAATTTTTCTCTTTTCTTTGGTCACTCGTGTTTTTGGTGTGATACCTAAAAATTCTTTGCCAAATCCAACATCATGAAGATTTACTTCTGTGATTTCATGCAAGAGTTTTAAAAATCATTTTTAGCTTTTATGTTTACAGTTATACTTGGAAGTTTATGCCTAAGAGTCTGTTCTAGTTTCTCCATTGCTGTGACAAAATACTCTGACCAATACCAACTTGGAAAGGAAAGAGTTTATTTGGTTTACATCTCCCAGATCACAGTTCATCAGGGAGCCCAAGGTAGGAACTCAGGGAAGGAACCTGGGGGCAGGAGAGAGCTAAGACAAAACCCTCAACCTAGGGAAGGAAAATTTCCAAAAGAAACCATTGGCCAAGGTGCAGAATGGCTGCCTCAAGGACCTGCCGGAGGACAGAGCGAGCTGAGCTGCACATCAGCTGCCTGATGGAATCAAGAAGGACACACCAATTAAATTAGCAGCAATCATCAGCTCATGACCAGAATAACCTCCCAGGGTCTGAGCACCAAGTACAGAAAAGCAGCTGTATCTACCTTCCAGCTTCCAGCTGCCAGAGATGTCCATGAGGTGGCTTGTGACAACTACAAAGGTCACCCTCAAATTCCATCAGAAAACCAAGGAAGGATGACAGAGGTCAAGAGATCTTCATTTTTCTTTTTTGTATGTATGTTGTGTACATATGTGTGCTAACAATGTGAGTGTGGGGAGGCTAAGGAGGACCTCAAGCACCCTCCATTGTGCTCAGCCTTATTCCCTTAGACAGGATCTCCTGGAGCTCCTGTGTTTTGGGCTAGGCTGGCTGGCCAGCAAACATCATCAGTCCTCTGTACTACCCTCCGGCTCTGGGGTTACAGGTGCATGCAGCCACACCCAGCTGTTATGCGGCTGATGAGAATACAAACTGAGGCTCTCACAGAAAGCTCTTTCACCCACCAAATCATCTCTCCAGCCCCTAAAGAGTTTTATACCATAAAATATTGTGATCCTGTGTGGCTTCAGAGACATAATTAGCCAGACGGCAAACTCTCTGTATTAGAGAAGTTAATAAATGCCTCTTTGGGGCCAGGGAGGCAAATGCACACCGATAATAAAGCGGCAAGACATTATAAAATGTCCTCAACATGGATGATTTATCAGTGTGTCGATGGCGCCTGGAAAAGGCGAGACATAGCCGCTGTATTTCACCCCCAGTGCAGGCTAAGTGGTTTGCACATTCAGATTTTTTCAGCCAATCCTGTGCCAGCCCACAGCAGACAACTTTGGGACAGCAGAGCTCAGAGAGATGATAAGACTGGCATAGATGGAGAGGGGCAGAGCTGGGATGCAACATATGGTTCAAATATGTTGGACCAGGGTATTTCAGGCAGGGCCTGCTCAGAAGCTCACAAAATAAGCATTGTCAGGGTCTAGAAAGCTGGCTTGGTAGTAAAGAGCACTTACTGCTCTTGCAGAGGACCTGGGTTTGGTTCCTGCACCTATATCAGGAAGCTCCTAAGTCCCTGTAACTTCAGGAGATTTGATGCACTCCGGCCTCTACAGGTACCTGCACACACAGACACACACACACACACACACACACACACACACACACACACACAAGTAAATAGATGAGCATTGTCAGAGTCCCAGAGACTCTTGGTCTCCGGACCAAAGTGCTACCTTCAGCTCTCGCAGTCAAAGGTTTTCTCCTAAAAGATTCCTCAGCATTCTAGAAGAAGTACCCTAGAACTGGGGAGCCATACCACTTCCAGAGTTCTGTCCAGTAGCTCCTGGAAATCCATTTAACAGGGCAGGTCCTCTGGCTATGGACAAGAACCTATCCAAAGGACACACTGTGCTAATACAAAGCAGTATCTGCAGTGGCCAAGCACTCAGCAGCAAGAGGTTCCACTCAAAATCAGGTCCTACATATGACTCAAGAGGTTCTAAAGCTGTGAAAATGCTCCTGGAGGCCAATGTCCCAGATGGGTGTCCCACAGGCCACTAGCGCTCTGTGGCCTCCATGAGAAACACGTGGTCAAATACTTTAGGACACACTTCCAGCAGGGAACAGAAGCCCCCAAAAGATCACTCAGCAGCATGGACAGGGTCAGGCCACCAAGAAGAGACCCTGAAGTACCCGGCCTGGCATAGCAAGACCAATTCACCCCTTCCTAGAAGACAGGGGAGTGAACATCTACTCAGACCCAGAAGGACTACATGGAGACAGTTGTGGCTGGGGATAGAGGGACAGCAGAAATGGGGCTGGGAGAATGAAAACCCAGCCCCCATCCATCCTGGTGAGCTTCCCTCCCACCCGTGAACTCCAACAGCATAAGTGCACAGAAGGGAGGGTACCCTTTCAGGGCGCAGAGCCTGCAGAGCAGCAGACAGCAGATTCTGAAGAACAGGTGGACGTGACACCCTGACACCCGATACACTTTCCACCCTTGAGCATCAAAATGCACACCCACTAGCAGGCCACACACAGTTAATTCTGCTCATCTGCATTCATCCCCAAATTTACTAACCTTCTGGGTTACACTGGCCTTGAAGAGTTAATGACAATATAGGACTTTGGGCCTGGGGGGTGTGATTCACTGGTAGGGCACTGGCCTAGCATATACAGGATTCTGGGGTTTGAACTCCAACACTGAAGAAAAAAAAGCACAGACATAACAGATCATTAAACTGGTGAATGAACTACAAAACCTAACTGACTACATGGGCTTGATGTATTTGTACATGGAGGAAAGCCCAGAAGCAAATTCTCCCATAATACAGATGATTACAGACAATTTTTATTTTATTTTTAGTGTTTTAAAACTGTCTTTTCTAATAATCACAGTGAACATGACTCAGGTTTTTTTCCTGTGTTTTACAATCTGTGGTGTGTGTGTCTGTGTGTGGTTGGTGTTTTTTGAGAGGTTTTTTTGGTGTTTTTTTTTTTCCCCCTTTGTGCTAGTGATAGACACTAGAGCCTCAAGCATGCTAGGCATATGCTCTATCACTAAGCTACAGTCCTAGTGAGTAACCATCACCACAAAACAGCTCTGAAACATTTTCTTTCCCAGATAAGCCCTTCATGCTTGTTGACATATGATACACTCGCTTTTCAATCTCTGACCCCTGGCAAGCAATCACTGGCTCCTGTCTCTACAAACAGAACCTTCTAAGGAAGCAGTCTTGCAGCTGGCTTCTCTCCCTCAGCACCGTGTCAGGTTTACCCATGATGTAGCGTAGCTCCTTTTTTCTTAGAGCCAAGCAGCATTCCACTGTTATGGATGCGCTGCACTTATAGATCCAGCCACACTGTTTTCTAGAATGTTCCTGCCTAGAAGCCAAAAGGGATCCACTCTCCAGAAAGGACAGGAGTAGAGCATCTCAGCACCCATCTGAAAGCCTTACACCTGACCAGCTCCAAACTTCCCCAACTTGATTCCTCCTAGCCCTCTCCCTGGGGTTGTGCCTGGCCATTGGCAATCATTTCATATTTATGTTTAAACAGACTCACCCTTTCACTTGAGTTTATTCTGAAAAGAAAATACTTCTTTATTTATATTCGCATCTTAAATATAAATATGACCATTTGCCAAAATGAGAAAAGAACAGTGAAAATAAAAATCCTGAAAACTCAGCAGTATGGCTATATTCTTGCAGACCACTGCTCCATGGAGCCCAGGCCCGAAGGAGGCCAGCTACAGAAGTGCAACCAGACTGAGCTGTGTCTCCGGAGCAATGACGATAGCTGCAGAGGGCTGGGACAAGATGACCTCTGACCCAGGGATCAATGCCTCCAAAATCCCTCACTTGCTCCCCACCTAAGGTAAGGGCACATATTTGCTTCCAAGGCCCGGTGCTACAGAATTCCTGGAATCCCAGGTGTGAGACTCAACTTCACAAGGGGAATAGGGGAGGCCAGCAGAGTGTTAGTCAGCCCAGCACCCCAGCAATGCCTTCTGTGTGTGTCTACAGTGTTTGCAAGGTGCAGAGTGTACGCTGAGCCTTTCAGAGAGCTCAGAGAATGGCTGGACCTCCCCATAACTTTGGAGTCCTTGAAGGCTGGGTCCATTTCTTTCTTATTCTCCTTAAGTCTTTCCAGGCCTGACTCAGGGCTAGTTGTGTAGCAGGCTCCCATGAATGCAGAATAATTAACTAAGATGTGTGAATGAATGCACCACAGGAAAGATAATCTGAACGAACTGGCCAGAAATGGGCTAAAACCATAAGAAATGGACTGCTTCCTGAGAACTGGGGTCTTTGGGAAGGGGGTAGAAATCCCTGTGCGCCAGAAAGCAGCCTGTCTGAATTAGTGCACAAGACGGTTTGAACACAGGGTGATGGTGGAGGGAAGAGCTAAGAAACAAAAAGGCACAGGTGTGGTCAAAGAGGCTTGCTCCTTATTGTGCACAGGTGGCAGCGAGGATGGCAGCCCAAGCTGAAAGAACTGTGCCTGGGAGGCCTCAGAAGTGTGCACTGGCTCCTGCAGGCAACAGAAAACCATTGAACATTCTTGAGCAAGGCCAACTGGGCTCTGACATGGCTCCTCCAGAAGCAGGCATACAATGGGGGAAACAAGAGTCAGAGGGACAACTCCCCTCCTATGACCTCTGCCCTTGCCTAAACTATCCCAGAGTCACATGAAATGCCTCCCTTTCCTCTTACCTATTGCATTCCATTTGCCAAGTATGCTGGCAACTGACTCCAGCATGCCCTCACTGTCTCCATGGCTACCCTGGGTCCAGGTCAGAGGGACAGCTGCAACCCTCCATTGCACCAGCCTCCCAGCAAGTCAGACAGCACCCTCTAGCCCTTCAACAATATGGCTTCAGGAAAAGTCCTTTAAAATAATGTCACCCTGTCCTATGCCACCCCCGCATAGCCCCCACCAAAGGTTTCATGAATACAAGAGACCACGCACATCCTCTCAGCTCTGGCCTGGGGTCCCCAGGGTCCAGCCAGCCTCTATTCTACCTTTACCTTCAGCCAAACACAGTCCTCCTCCCTACCCTGGAACATGCTGGCCAGATCACCAGCCCCCTGTTGGTCCTTTGATTCCAGGCCATGGCCACCTCCCCACCCTATCCATCTCAGCACATGTGCTTCTGGAATACCTGCTGGCAATCTGTGCATTTCTCTTTCTTGGAGGCATAGACCTAGGTCAGGCATGCATAGCCCAGGTCCACCTTCCTCACCAGCCACCCTTATTGAACTGCTCTTCCCCACAGGGGCGACACAGGTGCTAAAAATGCCCTTTTCCAAATTTACTGGAAGGCCTGAGACTCAAGAATGGATCACTACTCATTCAACAGACAACAGCAGAGGCTATTTTGACCAGGGGCTGAAATCCCCTAGGAGTTGCTCACAGTAACAGAAACTCCCCCAGAACCCTCCCCATGCTAGGAAATTATTTCTAGTACCTAGTTGGCTATAAGTTAGGATGAGCAGCCCCACCCCACTGGGAAGAAACATTAAGCTGACACGCCACCCCAATGGCTACATTAATATTCATTGCAACTTTACCAACTGCCCTTCCTGCTTTCCCCGAGGACCAGTGGAGGCTGTGAAAAATGGACTCATTAAGACATTAAATAATTCAATGACAAGCGGACCCTGCCAGACACCCAGCAGTTTTGCACTCACTGGGCAGCGGCATTATACTCATCCAAGAACTGGCTACCTCTACAGGACTGCACAGTGGACAGTATTGCTGGCTTCTGGTCATGAAGAGGAAACAGGCAGTGAACAAGTAGGGATGGTCACTCTCCCCACATGGCTTACTTCATCAACACCAGTGCTGCCCATGTGCCTGGGGGCTTAATTTTGGGTTCTGCCTGTTTCTGTCTTTTCTCACTTCTAGCACGGTGACTCCTCACCAGAAATCTGAAAAGAGTCCAAGTCATTTGCAGCCCAGTACAGAGAACTGGGAACCCCAGCAGCCACCTAGGCCTGTACCTCACACCCCTCCTAGGGCACTGTTCCTAAGCTGAACACATGTTCATGCTATGAGCCCAATTTAAAATCTTCAACCACCCTGAGGCACCTAAGGCTGGGGTTTACCACTCAAGTGCCATCTGGAAGGGGTCATGAGAGAGGTCCTGGCCATGAGACCCCTACAAAAGGCCGGTTCCACTCAGCTTACCTGGACTTCTGAGTGTACTGAATGTCAAACTTGGAAATACCACATGGGAAAAGGGCAGCCTGTGATCAACACTGTCAGTCTGAGACTCAGGTCGGGGAAGGAGAGCTCCACACAAAGCCTTGCTTTCTCACCCAACTTCTGTTTCTCCACATTTCTACTGCTCATCCCACATTCCTGCTAGAGGTTTCTTCACCCTGTGACTAGCACAGCATCTTTTGGTGGGTTTAGACTGGGAGTCCCCCTAAAGTCCATTTGTTCAGGGGGATGCCTAATACTCACCGAATTCCATAACTAACACTTGAGTCTTTTTCTGGTCAGAAGCAAGACATCTTCCAGCAACTCCTGACATACTCTGTTTTACAAATGACCTCAGGAGCATGTCCTCCACCTGGCACTCCTGAAATGCTGAGAGGTGCCACCCCTTGCAGAGGTGACCATGAGGATCATGTCCACTTGGATACCCATATCCTGGGCCATGTAGTACCAAGGCTTCATTCACAGTCCAGTCTATCACGCCTCTCAGAGCCACTGGCATCTACAGCCTCATGGTCATAGTCCACTGCCAAACGCTGCTTCTATTAATAGCTCCCAGCTCCAGGGCTGCTCCTCAGGGCCTGATGCCAGTTATTTCATGAACTGGCTTTTCAAGATGCCCACTCAACCTTACAGTCACAGAAAGGGCATTAGAGAGAGAGAGGCAGAAACAGGGTCTAGGTTGGCCTGGGAGTAGAGTAGCTATAGTTTTGGGGGCCACGGCTCATACCCATCCCCACATCTGACTGCAGGAAGAACCCTCTAGAGGACTAGCACAGGAAGGCCTTGAGTGAAGATGCCAGGAAGCTGGGGCACAGGCAGACAGCCTTTCTGCCTCTGAGGCCACTTCCCCAGACCCTGGTCATGGTGAGATCACCCTATACTCCTTCCTAAGAGTGGACACAAGGCCCCTGCCTGGCCTGCTGCCCAGCTGGCTTCATGGCCACTGGCTCCCTCAGAGGATGCCACTGTCCCTCCAATAGGCCCAAGACCCCTTTTGGGAAAAGCCAGGGGGAAGGTGAAGTTAGGGCAGGGCCTCAGGACCATGCTTTGTGGCTCTGTCACACAGGACACCTCCAGGCGACCACTATCCCCCAGGAGGCCTCTGAAGAACCTGCTAGGTGAGGCCATGTAGGAAGCCCACCTTCATGGATCCCCACCCCTGACCACCCCACAAGCACTCTTTGCCAGTGAAGACCTACCAATACCATACTGGGTCCCAAGTCCCTGGAGCCACATGCCTACACTCTGCAGTCTCCCAGGGCCTTCCTTTTTCAGTGGAAGACACAGCACAAGCTTGAGTGCAGTTCATGGCATTAGGCACATTCACTGTGTAAACAGCCGCACCCCGACTCCAGACCCTGGAGCTCACCATACTACTTTCTGCCCCCATGAATCTAACCACTCATGTAAGTGAAATCACACCGAATTTGTGATCAGCTTATACTGTATAATACATAGATTTCAAGGTTCATCCATGTTGCAGCATATGCCAGAATTTCTTTCTTTTTAAAAGCTAAGTAGTATTCCACTGCACAGAAGGACCACACTTGCCTTTCTTGTTCATCTATCAGAGACACCTGGTTTCTCCCACCTTTTGACTACTGTGGATAATGCTCCTGTGAACATGTATGTGTCGGTACCTGTTCTAGATGTCAGTTCTGAGACTATAGCCAAAAGTGGGATTGCTACACAAATGGCAATTCTAAATTACATTTTCTGAGGAACTGACACACTGCTTTCCACAGTGGTGGTATTGTCACTAGTTATTCCCACCAGTGGTGCCCACAATCCAAGTTCTCTGCACTCTCACTCCCCAGGAAAGGGTCCCCCGCAGTTGACTGGGGCATGAGCTCAGTGGCAGGCTGTCCAAAAGCATGCCAAGGTCAAAAAGACCTGGGAAACAGAGGGCAGGTCTCCCATTGGACTCCTCAGAGCTGCAGATGTGCTTATGAGGGCAGGGACCAGCAAGGGACAAGGTGGGTGGGACTGCCACAGGCCCTCTGCTGGCTCCGAGGGTAGCCTGGAGGACAAGCTAGCCCTCTGTGCCATAGAACTGCAAGAACTTCTGCTCCAGATCGGAGAGTACCCTAGAAGAACTCTTTATTTAAGACTGTATTTTGATTAGCATGTATAACTGTACAAATTTATGGGTGTCCTAGTTTGCTTTCCTGTTGCTGTGATAAACAACATGATGCAAAAGCAACATGGGGAGGAAAAAGTTTGTTTCCGCTTACACTTCTGGGGAACAGTCCATCACTGAGGGAAGCCAAGGCAGGAACTCAAAGCAAGGGCTTAAAGTAGAAAGCACAGAGGAACGCTCCTTACTGGCTTGCTCATTCTCATGCTCAGCTATCTTTCTTACACAGCCCAGGCCTACCTGCTTAGGGATGGCACCACCCACAGTGGACTGGGCCCTCCAACATCAATTAGCAATCAAGAAAATGCCTCACAGACATATACACAAGCCAATCTGCTGGAGGAAATTCCTCAATTGAGTTCCCTCTTCCCAGGTGGCTCTAGTTTGTGTCAAGTGGATAATAAATACTAACCAGTACAGTGGGATGTAGTGGGATGAAATCCATTTAAATGTGAGTGATCAAATCAGGACCACAAGCCTTCCCTCTCTTCAGACATTGATAGTTTGTCAAGAAGCCTCTGACTGTTCTCTTCCTATTCTTTATAAACTATATATATGGTCACCTTTAGTCACTCCTGCCCCACCCCATGCTATAGAACCTCAGAGCTTACTCCTCTCTAATCTCACTCTGTCCTTTCCCTTCCCAGCCTCTAGTGACCCCTATTCTGCTCTCTGCTTCTGTGACATCAACATGTTCAGCTTCCATGTGTTTATGAGAACATTCAGTGCCTGACTTACTTCATCCAGCTGGTCCACCCATGGCCTCAGCATGCAAAAGCATGTGCAGGCTCCACACCTCCAATATCAAAGCGAGATTTTCTGTTTTACTACGGTATCAATCACAATGAACTGGGAATAACAGAAAGGGCTTATCCACCAGAGAAGAGTTAAGAACTCTTATTCTATAAGGCTGTGGCATGGGGCAAGGCTGGGAGGTACAACCCTCTAACCCCACCCCAGGCTTCCCAGGAAGTAAGCTGGCCTGCTTAACCCTCCATGTAACTCCCAGGAGGCTGTCTCTGTGCACCAGCCCTCCTCTCATCTGGAGCCTGAGACTGCCAGAGCACATCCTGGGAGGACAGTAGTTCAGGAACCCTAAAGGCCCCAGTCTTCCCAGAGGAGCACCTGGTTCTGCCCACTCACTCTGGTAACAGGGAGCTTGCACCTCTGTACAGCCCTGGGAGGAGACAGCACATTCTGCACTGAGCAGAATCTTCCCTCTGTAGAGGGCCATGGCAGAGTTCCCTGAGGCTGACAGTCCTTTCACGTCAGGGAGATGGAAATGGAGAAGTGGCAGGTCCAACAAGTCATGCAGAAGGTGGGGAAACTGGCCTCCACACACCCCCACAAATGTCCTCAGCTGTCACACTGTATCTGAGCACTTGAGATACACTGAACTACTGGAAAATCAGGCTGTACGCAGAGGAAGTCACAACAAAAGCATGAGAGGGAAGAGGAAGAGCTTATTAATTTGGGACCCATTTCAGACTGCACACCTGGCCCAGTTCAGTATTTCTGAACTGACAGACTCAGACAGAAGGAGGGAGAAGGGGGACATCTTGTGCCCTAGAAATTCAATGCCCAGAGCAACCTCCTAAGGCGGCCTTGATGTGGAATCACAGGACATTAATTAGCTTTGGAAGGGAACTAGAGGTCCGCATAATACAATGAGTCAGTGCCGGGTTCTAGGGACAGGTGATTGGGGATGAATCCTCCCTTGTCCACAGACCTGCTGGGTGACCTTCAGCAAGTTACTTCACCTCTCTGAACCTCTGGCTCCCTATCTGAGAAATAGAGATGACAAGAAGGCTCCTGAGGCAGTCAGGATGTGGAAGTGGACAAAGGCAGTGAGGGCTATGTAGTCAAGGCCTGCTACAGAGTGAGTCTGGCAGCTGAGCCCAGGCAGAGGAAGGGGAAGAAGTCCCAGCTGCCAGGCCTCACAGAGTTGAAGGGCCCCAGGGTCAGGAATGAAACCACAGTTCTCAGGCTCAGTCAAGGTAAGGAGTGCTTGCTCTCTGGGTGCCATGCAGGGAGTCTTCAGCTTTGGATGGCCTGCACACAGCCCATAGCTGTCCTCCATGTTCCTACATGACATACGCACCATTCACTTTCCCTGGAATGCCAAACCAGGCTGACACTGTGTCCTGTTCCTGCCATGGCCACCAGAGAGTATATGGGGTTTGACACACAGTCAGAAGTATGTGATTATCTTGGGCCACTAAGGTCAACAGCATGCTTATGCTGGTAAGGGTAGTATCAAGGATTCTTCCACAGAGCTCACATAGTCATCTGGGAGTAATCTCACTATGGCCACTTCCTCCATGCAGCCCACTCAGGTACAAGGAGATCCACAACACATCACACAGGGGATGGGAGCAACCCTGCCCCCTCCAGTAGCAATTCCACCATCCATGTGTCCAGATACCCTACGCATCCAGCCTAGAGTCAGTATGCTCTAAGAAGCCCAAGTGTAGTGGCCACATGTGCCAGTCACCAGCCAGGACCATTTACCATTAACACTGGTGAGCAACAGGTGGCAGTTACCTTCCACTGGCTCAAGGAAAACAACTGGAAGGAAACATGCCGGGGTGGAGCACTGGTTCCCACAGTCCTTATGATGCTCTTCTGCATAGAAATCAATGCATCTTATGACCACTGCTCTGTACTTCCCAGTGGCGTGTATGGCCCGGACTTCCCAGTGGACCTTCCTTATGGCTAGATTTAGTCCTTGCCACATCTTTTGCTCCTGGTGATGTCACATAACTGCACACCAGAGGACATTAACTGCTTAACCCTCCAGACATAGCCTTCCCCAGAGACCCCTGCTCCCCAACAATGGCTTAGGAAGTCTCAGTCAGATGTGATTGCTTCCCATTGTTTAGATTTGGTCCCGTGCTCTCTCTTTGGAAGACAAAAGCAGAAAGAAAATGAAGGTACACTCTTTAAACAGCGTCTGACAAGCATACTGCCACTCGGAGCAGGTAAATGCCAGGAACACTGTAGTTACTCACTCAACAAATATTTATTAGGCCCCTAACATGTGTTAGGCACAGGCTGGGAGAGATTAAGATGACAAACAGGCCCCTGCCAGCGAGAGACTCAAGGCCAAATGGTGATTCAAAGAGACTTGAGCCGGGCACGGTGGCCCATGCCTTTAATCTCAGCACTGAGGAGGCAGAAGCAGAATATCTGTGAGACGGAGGCCAGTCTGGTCTACATAACGAGTTCCAGGCCAGTTGGGGCTACAAGGAGACCCTCTCTCAAAAAAAAAATAAATAAATGGGCTGGAGAGATGGCTCAGTGGGTAAGAGCACTGGCTGCTCTTGCAGAGGACCCAGGTTCAGTTCCCAGGACCCACATGGCAGCTAACAACTATTCTTAACTCCAGTTCCAGAGGATCTGACACCCTCTTCTGGCCTCTGTGGGCACTGCACAATATGAGTACATTTATGTACATGCAGCCAAAGCACTCATACACATACAAATAATAAAGAAATTTTTAAAAATGTTTTAAATCAAAAAGACATGAAAATAGATTTTAAGGACAAGTTATATCCACAGGGCAGTGGAAACAAGGAAAAGAGAAAATAAACTGTGTCTAGTGGAGGAGCCATTCCAGGTAGGTTTTAAAGAATAAATAAAAGTTCTTTATGTGGAAGGGCAGCGTAATCAGAGGGAACAGAATGTGCAAAACGATGGAGACAGAAAAGAAAATCAAAGTAAGAAAAGACTTTATGGTCTAGGATAGGAGAAATTGGAAAGACTGTGCAATTCATTAATTCTTCAAATTTCAATTAGAGAGAGAATAGCTTAGGAACTAAGAACGTGCATTGTTAAACCAGTCTGCTTAGGTTTGAATCCCAAATCTGCCATTTAGCGTTTGCATAACCCTGAGCAAGTGCCTTAATCTCTCTGTGCCTCAACTTGTTCACTTTAAGCTGGCAATTATCACATCCAGCTCAGCTCATTGCTCACTCTTAGTCAACAAGTAATTACCAAGCACCTCTGATGGGCCTGGGATGCAGGGAACAAAAGAAAGGCTCATTCCTTCCTGTACCCCATATTCTAGTGGGGGAAGTGGAGCAACAAAAGGGCAGGGTGCTGTGGCATCAGCAGGGTGGTGGGGATGGTGGATCATGCTGGATTTTTGAGGTTCCTAGGTGAGGTGGGTACCATGGGAGGGGTGGAGCAGAGAGGTACATGAATGAGCCATCCCCTTGGGACTCACCAGCAACATACTGGTGCAGAACAGATCAGAGGAGAGACATCAGCAACTGTTAGCAAAGCACAGGTAGGAGCCAGGCAAGGTGCAGGTGGATGGGGCTATGGAATGGCCAGTGCTGAAGGGGAAGTTGGTTTCCAGGACTCGCTGACAGCTGAAAGGTACAAGAGATGCCACTGGGTAACAGAAACCAGTACATGATGAATGGGGTAGAAGGGGCACCACAAGCTGCAGGGCATGGAAGGCCAATTTTATGATATGGTCTGTTCTGAGCAGACACAGCTGACTGGTGGGACCCCTTTAGGAGGCAAGGGCAGATTTCTGAGCAGACTATGATGGGCCCAAAGGGAACAGACTCAGGGATGCCAGGCAGCAGGCTGTGGCCACAGGACACTTAGTGTAACATGGCACAGGAAGCAGGTCAGTCAGGAGCAACTGTCCAGCCTCAAAGCATGAAGGCAGATGGATGCCAAGGCCTGCAGCCCCAGTCTGTGATGCCCAGTGAGGAGTCCCTTCACCTTGGAGCCCCCAACAGCATGACCTCAATTTCTGAACCAGACAGGGTCAGGTGCTGACCCACTGCTGTCAACTCTTCACACTGTGTCCACAGCTTCTGGCTCTCCTCGCTGTCCCCACTCCCCCCATGCTGGGTCACAATGGAAAGTGGAGACATAGCCTCCCTTGAGCTGCAGGCAGCCCAGCTCCATCAGCACAGCAGCTCCCAAGTGAACTGCATGGTTGTCTTCTTGCAGGGAGCTGTAGGGAGCATCCTAGGCACATCCTCTGGGAACAGCTGAGGTTCTGATGAGGTGCTAAGCAATTCAGAGCTGTTCCTTCTTTACCATGCTCACAGGAACACATCACAGTAGGAGGTGCCAGTTGCTTCAAGTTCACTAAAGACCTGCATGGAAGAGGCAGAAATCATAGAACCAGGAAGGAAGGACCTGACAAGAGGTGAGTTGGAACTGGAGCTCTGTCCCTCAGTCAAGTCACCACTCCACCTCCCCATGGACAGCCTCCTGCCTATTCAAGCTCTTGTTTTGAACTAAACTTGATTGTGTATGCATAAGATATGAACATGATACAGGCAGTCAAGATAATGAAGCAAATTCATATATCCATCATTTCACACTTCACTCCCATCAGAAGCCCTACACCTCTATTTTGTCTTGTTTGTGACAAGAGCAGCTAAAATTTACTCATTACGAATCCCAAATACAGTGCAATTTAATGACCTATGGTCCTCATGTTAACAAAGATGCTGTGGTATATATACATAACAGAATATTATACAGTGCTAAAAATAATGAGACCTTGACCTGTGCCACAACAGAGATGAGCCTGGAAGACATTGTGCTAAGTGAAAAAAGCTAGGCACACAGGGGCAGATGTTATACAATCTCATTTATATATGGAACAACAACAACAAAAAATCACAGTCTACCAAAACAGAAAAAAGCAGTGAGTAGGGTAGAAATGAGGAAGGGGGGGGGGCGTATACGGTACAGAATATCATGGGTAAGACCCAGTCCAGAGAGTAGTGGTTCATGCAGAAGCTGAGGAGCAGGCAGCCTCCACAGCCCTAACCCCAGGGTGTGATGGAGTGGCCTGGGCCAAGTCTCTTCCATGCTCCCATTCCCAGAAGCAATAGATACCTGAGGTTGCTAAATTCTAAAAAGAAAAGGTCACTTACCTTACAGTCTCGGAAGTCTGAAGTTCAAGATGATTAGGGGTGCAAACCCTAGCTTGGACTCTGGTGAGGGCAGAAGGCGATGGTTCACCATGGATGGCATGGGGGTGGGGGCTCTTATACACACACCTCTGCAGGCACACCCCCATGACTCAAGCATGCTCAAGCATGTCCCTCTAGGCTCCACCTCCCAAAGGTTCTACCACCTCCCAGCAGTACCTGCCCAGAGACTGAGCCTTTCTTCACAACAGACCCTTGGGAAACATTCAAACCATGGCAGCCCTGCACTAGTCCTCAGTCTCCCCATTACCCCAATATGAACAGAAGCAAACAGAGGTCCAGAGGGACAAGAAAGAAGCCAGACCACCCAGCTAGCAGCACTATTCTGACCTATTTGGGAGGGAGGACTCCAACTGCAGCTCATCTCCAGTGCTCTCAGTCCCTCAGAGGTGTGAGGGGGCTGTCTCAGGAGAGGCTGGTGATGAGAACAGTCACTCTCAGGTACAGTGTCACCCATGATTTTTGAGCAAGGCAGGAAGCTGGTAAGGAGGCCTTTGGGAGGGGAGTGATCTGGAAGAAGAAAGTCCAGCCTGGCCAGCTAAGGGTCTTGCTACACAACAAGTGGGAACTCAGGCAGAAGACAGAGGATGAGCTGTGGTCAGGGGCTCGACAGAGAGACAGAGACAGAAAGATAGGCTTATCATACACAACCTGGGAGAACCACATTGGCAATTACATGTTCAGTATTTTTTAATGTTTTATTATTTTTTAAATATTTTTTATTTATTATTTTTATTTTGTGTGTATGAGTGTATTGCCTGCATGTATGTGAGTGCACCCGTATCATGCAACACCACGGAGGTCAGAGAGGGCTTCAGATTCCCCTGGAACTGGAGTTAAGGACGGTTCATAGCCACTATGTGGGTGCTGGGAATCGAACCCAGGCCCTCTGCAAGAGCAGTCAGTGCTCTTAACCGCTGAACCATCTCTCCAGCCCCTATATTTTATTTATTATTTTATGTGTATGAGCGTTATACCTGCATGTTATATAAGTGCACCCATGTTGTGCAATGCCCACAAAGGTCAGGAGAAGGGGTTAGATCCCCTGGAACTGGAGTTACAGACAGTTGTTGTCATGTGGGTGCTGGGAACCAAACCCGAGTCCACTGTAAGAACAGCCAGCATTCTTAACCACTGAGCCATCTTTTCAGTCCCAGTCCATCTATACACTGGAATCTTGCTCAGCCAGAAGAAAATTCTGACACGCCACAACGAATCAGCCCTGACAATGCTGAGGGAAATCAGATTTTGTGAAAGGACAGACAGTGTAAGATCCAGCATCTGTGAGGTCCCTAGAGTATCAGTTCAGACAGACTTTCAGAGGGGCAGCTGCCAAGAGCTGAGGAGGGGAAGGAATTAGTGTTTATGGGGACAGAGTCTCTGTTTAGGAAGTAGGGTATGTTCTGGAGGTGGGCGGTAGGTACAACTATATGTGGATGTGCCTCGTGCCAGTAAATGATCAGCGGGTTCTGCAGCCCCAAGACAACCTGTAGGGTGTCCATACTGTGACTCATCACAGCACATCTGGCCCACCACTGTCCAGAACCCTCCCCCAGCCCCCAACTGTGGCTCAACTCCCTCCACACAGCAGCCCCCACACTTCTTTCCTGTCCCTGTGTGCCTCTCCCTCATTCTTCCTGACATCATGGCCTATCCTCTTTACTTTCAGCCCTTGACCTACAAATTTCTCACCCTCTCCTAGAGAGAGTCATATGCCAGGTGTGAGCAAGGGCCACAAGGCAGCTTCCAAGGGTTTGAACCCTGGCCCTATCCTTTTGAACAAGGAGGCTTTAGGCATGGCACTTGCTTCCTGGTACCATCCCTGTAAAATGCAGTGATTCTAGTGCCTAACTAACCCTTGCAGGTGGCTAGACAGATGGGACAAGGTGCTAGTGCAGTGCTCCAAGCTGAGGCTGAGCTGGGTACTGTTTCTTGACTGGCACCTGCAGTTGTTACCAAGGACATGAGATGGACTTTTGGTCTGTGCTGCTCAAATATGGACAGTGTTTTCAAAAATGATCAGCCTCCTCTATCTTAAAAATGGACTTGTTTCATTTTACACATCTAACCACTGGCACAAATTGTGTACATATAAGTCTGTATGTGACTTTGAGTGCACACCCATATGTCCCCAAGACCGAATGTTCACTTGGCATCCTATCTACAAACTGGTTGGATGTCTATCCTTAGGACAGACAGCTCTGGGGTGCACCTAGCACTGGCAGAACTAAGACTGCCACTGTGGCTCTTCCTCAGTCTTCCAGGACCGAGCATGGATATCTTCCTTCACAGTCATCTCCTGAACCCTCCACCCTAGAGCCCCAACCCCACATAGACTGGGCCACACAGACTTGGTGGACTGTGCTGGTGCTGTGATGGCCTCCAGCTTGAACTCCTTCCTCTCTCCTGGAAGAGCCCAAATCATTCTCACCCCTCCCAGGGGCCTCCCAGGCTGCCCCTGACTGCTGCTCTGAGCGTTCTCTAAGCACCCAGATCAGCCCCTCCTCACATGTCAGGTGTCACTCAGCTGGTGATTATATGGCCCCTGTGCTGTGCTGCAGAGGCCAGCACCCACAAGCATAGCAGGCCCCATTGCCGGTCCCAGCCCACCTGCCCTCCATACCCAGGTGGAACCCAGGCTGACACTGTCTCATGCTACCTTTGACCACCTGAGGCAGCAGCTCCTTGGGAAGGGACAGAAACAAGCAGAGAAAGCACAGGCTCTACATCTCACCAGGAGACCCTTTCTGCCCTCCCTGCTAGAAACATTCTGGATTTCCTCTAAGTTTATCTTCTGACATGGAATATGATCTTTTTGCTGTGGACAGGCTTGCAAGACTGGTCATTCGGTGACACGAGTTATGTCTGGAACAACTGCAAGAACCGTGTGGAATTGGCTGGTGGGCGTCTATCCCCAAGTTCCATACATGAGCTAGGCTTTTCTTTCTTTTCCTTTCCCTGCACTTCACAACAACCCCCATGGTGCTTAGTTCAAGACAGAAAATATTAGTGTTCCTTTAATTCTTTTCCAGCGTTTACAACTAATGAGAAATGTATCCTATTATTCTGGTCCTTGCAGTCTCTCACCCCATGAAAGCCAATAAATCTCTCTCCCTCGACCACTGAGCATGGTGTTTATTCTGAAATGTGATTTGAGCTCGCTGGCAATCAGTTATGAGAGGCAGATTATTGCTGAGGTCCTAGGAACAGGCAGAATCAGAGGGGGCAGCTGTGCAGAACGGGGCTCCCTGGGAGTCCACGGGTCTGGGATGGGCTTTGTTTGATTTTTGTTGATGGAGGAGATCCATTAGTTTCCTCTGTGAGGTCTAGGACCCAGGATGAGCAGGAATGGTCCCCTTGGGGACTAACTGAAGTCACTTCCTTCCATTCTCCCAAATTTTTCGTTTTGGTGTCACATCCATGACCTGCTGTAGAGAAGTGCTAAAGGTAGTCCTGTTGCTCCACCATGGTATCTGCATATGCATGATAAGGTAAGCATGACTGATAGTCAGAAAGCCAGGATCAGATTTTGACTCCTGCTTTGCTCCTTAAGCAAACAGCTGGAACTTACTCTATCTCGACATGCTAATCTGACATTTGAAGTATAAATAGGCCCACCCAGGGGATTGCTATACACAGGCTGGTCCAGTTAAAATACACACAGGATCCCATCACTCCTCTACATAATGTTCCAAGGCTCCCAAATCTGAACACACACATCCGATGTTCACACGGGCCCTGGGTGCCTCCCTTACATACACCCTAGGCTCCTGCCTCAGGGCCTTTGCACTTCTGCTCCTTTTGAGAGCAGGGATGCTCTCCTGACACCCTTGCAGTATACCCCTCTCCTCCAGCAGGCCCCTGCCCAGCCACAGTCTCCTCAGAGAGGTCTCCACACTCCTGGCCCATACTCTCTCTGCTCTTATCGCTCTTATTAAATGCTGCCTCCTGCCAGGATAGCAGGGCTGGGTCATATCCTCCCCACAGCCCAGAACCTAAAGCAGTGCTTGGCACAGGAGTGTTGTTTCATCAACACCTGTGTGGTAAGTCAAACATCCACATCCAGGAAGCTGAGCCATACTCTTTCCCTGCCTTAGCTTCCTGATGCCCCAGCTGTAGACTCCCATGCCAAGTCTAGTCCAGGTGGGGTGTTCTTTCTCCCTAGGTTGTCCCCAACCATGTGGGTCTGCACCAGTCCCAAGCATAGACTCACAGAGCAGGCCTAGGGTCTACAGAGGCAGGCATGGTGAACTGTCCAACATTCATCATCTCTAACCCTGAGAGAGGAGAGTGAGGGTCTTGCAAGAAGATGCTCTACCTACCAGCCTCTCCTTCTCTCTGACCCTAAGGATGTGAGGCCCTTGGGAGAAAGTCACTGCTCCCTTACAGATCTTCCCTGCTGGGGCAGAGACAAGCAACACAGTGTCTCAAAGGAACAACATTGGAGTAAGTTATGAATTTCTTGCGGTTGCATTACATTAAAACTGTGGCATTCCCTGGAAACCCTACAACCCATTGGGAGGCTCTAGATTATACCACAGATAATAGCTCAGTCCCAGCCTGGTGTGCCACCAGGCAAGCGTGGGTCCTGTACAGCATAGGTACCCAGGGGCCAGCCAGGAGCTTGGGGCTTCTTCACCCTGAGCCCAAGTCTCCCAACCTGGGCTTCAAGGAGGGGCAGGTGAGGGACTAAACAGATCTGACAAAGTTAAAGAAACTGTCCTCACTGTCTCAGGGCCTCTCTGTTCTCCTTGACACAGGATTCAGGAGACAGGACTCCTTGAGTCCTGAGTCCTCCTGGCCATGAGGTCTTTGGGAAGAGCAAGGCAACTGCTCTCATGCTTGGGACTTAGGGCATTCACTAAAGCTGCTCACCCCTTAGGACATGCCCCAAAAGGGAATCCAGAAGGGAAGAGTGGCTGAGGCTGCCAAGTCTGAAGCACCATGGGCTGACAACAGACCTTCAGAGGGGCTATCCTAGGTGTGACCTCTAAGGTAAAACTGAGGCATCGGATGAAATCCAACACACACACACATATACACACACACACAAAGACACGAGCCTAGAGGGCACTATGAGGTGGCTGTGGAACACTGCATAATTCCCCTAAAGGAGGTTCCAAAGAGGCCAGTTCACAGAGACAGCTTAGTATGGAGCATGTCCATGGCAGGGGTAAAGAATAAGTGATTAAAGAGGGCAGAGTTTCAGCCTGCAATGATAGAATTTTGGAGATGGACTTTGAGGGTGGCTATATGACACAGTGAGTATGCCTCATGCCACCGGATAGCACATGGACAAATGGCAAACACGGTCAACTTTAAAGTTAAGTATTTTACAATAATTCAAAATAAAAAGTTTAAATGACAAGAAAACAAAAACAAAACCATCTGAGGCACTATTAGAGATTCTCCAGGGCTGGGGAGTAGGAAGGACATTTAGAACACAGGGAACAAACTGAGCTACCACTCAGAAGTCCAAGGGGACCTGGTAAGCCAAGGAGACACAGTGATGTGGGGTGATCCCAAGTCAGAAAGACAGAGAGCCTGACAGGAGCCTGGGGCCAATGGATGGGGGTCTTGTGGGCTATACTGAGTTCAGACCACAAGGTACCCACTTACCTGCAATGGCACTCTTCCTCCCAAAGAACTAGGCTATGAGTGCCCCAAGGGCAAGCACTCTATACTCTCCACCTCCCCATCAGAAATGCAGTTCTTGACACTGAAGAACTGCTCACAAATGAACCAAAAAAAGCATACTCCCCATAAATGACCCAGGAAAACACAATCCTGGTGGGCAAGTAAGAAGCACAGATCTTAAATATTTGCAACCCAACACATTGTGCAGATGCTCCTCACCCCAATAAACCCATCGTAAGTTGGATTGCATGAGGTTAAAAATGCATTTAACCTATCTAACTTTAATGTCACAACTCAGCCTGCCCTACCTTAAATGTGCTCAGCACACTTATATAGACCTCAGCTGGGCAAAATCAGTTTGTACAAAGCCTACTTTATACTAAAGTGCTGAAGACCGTGTGTAATTTCCTAGATGCTATACTAAAAATGAAACACATAATGGCAGTATGGGTATACTTTTGGCCTTGTGAAATCAAATTATCTTAGTAACTGAAGATCATCTGCAGGTAGAGCACAGAAACCGTCCTCCTTCCCCCTAAGTAATCAATGCTGGTAGCACTTTCCAGTTTCTTCTCAGCAGCACACAAGTGGCTCCAGTAAGGTGACATCTTCAGAAAGACACCAGAACATGCTGCACAGTCCATTCTTCCCTGTGGATTCTCCCCATCCATTAGCTCATAAGGACTCTGAGAAAGCCTGCAGCACAAAAATCTGATGGACCCAGCATTCCCTCAGCTTCCCTGACCATGAAACATTGGTCTCACAGGCACCTGGATTTGGAAAATGCAAAGCAGCCAGCAAGAGCAGGCAGGAGAAAGCACGTTTGACTCAGCACCGGAAGATTTCTAAGGCTGACTTGAAGCCCTTTGCTGAGGTGTCTGGGATGGGAACTACAGCAACTGCCTTTCTGTCCTTTATCAATGCCAGGGAGTAGGTGTGTCCATTCTACTGTCTTTTGGTAGTGACGCAAGCAACTGTGGCTTAGATGCTTGCCTGAGCCACCTTGCTTGGCCCCTGAAGTCACAGCCTCTCCTCTACCTGCTTTCCAGGCCAGCGAGTCGTTTGCCCTCATCTTCCCAATTAGCAAAGGGATCAAGGTGCATCCTCCTTGCTCATGAGAAATATGGATCTGTGAGATTCAGGACAGAGTAACCTAATACCCAATCCAGTTCCCATGGCTCCATATTTCAGAAATGGGGCAACAGTTCCTTTACAAGCTGGGCTCATCTGAGGCAGCATCTGAATGGGGGGCCCACCAGCCAGACCAGATTCGTCTCATTGTATACCCTGCCCTTTGGGAGTATGGGGTAGGAAGAGTGTGAGAAGTGGCTATATGTGGCACTTTTACCAACATGGGGCTGGGGGTGTTGCCTCAATGGCAAAAAACAAGGCAAGGCCTCATATGTTATCCCTAGCACTGCAACCAATAATAAACTATAAATAAAGTGGAAGAGGAGGCTGGTCAGATGGCTCAGCAGGTAAAGGCACTTGTGACCAAGTCTGACAACCTGAGTTTGATCCCTGGACCCCACGTGCCCCAGGTTTTCTCTGCCCTCCAACTATGTGCTGTGGCATAGCTGTGCCCACATATACACATAAAACTCACACACCTACACACAACACACAATAAATAAATAAGGCACAGAGCTGCTGGTGGGGAAATTCAGTTCTGGAGGTGGATAGGCTGAGGGGTAACTATAGCACAGTAATATGACTGGGCTTAATGCCTCTGAGTGGGACATCCAAAACTGTCATGGTGTCAACTCTGTGTTGTGCACACTTTACCACATGTTAATGAAACTACCAACATGGGCAAAAGGCAAGATTGTGCCATATCCATTCAAGAGTCACAGGCCTGGTGGGTCCAAGGCATGGGGACACCAGGAAATATTTATGAGAAAAAAGAAGTCAAGGGCTGCTGAGTTACAGTCCTGCTCGGCATCTTGGCAACTATGAGCTGGGCGAGCTGAATCCCAACCTACAGACTGTGGAGATGGGCTGGCTATCTTGGGGTGACCAAACATGAAGTGGTGGCCCTTCTGGTACAGAAGTTTCCAAAATGCCTCTTGGCTGCTGTGTTGCCCCAGAGGCATGGTTGGCATATGGGGAGCCCCTCAGGTTGAGAGAGTTTAACTAACTTGCCTAGAACCACATAACCCGCAAAGCCTGGCCAAGTCCTATGGTTGTACGGGCCTTCCACCCACCATGTTGGCTCCTCCATGACTGAGCCCCTGTTCACCCCTGTGCAGTGTCTTCCCTGGTGGGGGTGAGGGATGTCAGTCACACCCTGATCCATGTCCTGGAGAGGTTCCACTAGCACAGTAACTTGTTTTTTGTTTGCTTGTTTGTTTTTTTTATTGAATTTTTGTGTACTTCATACAGAAAATCATCTGTACACCCCTTCCCCCTTGGCACACTCCCATAGCCCACCCCCACTGGAGTTCATACCTTCTGTCATTTGTGTCAAGGTCCAAGGTCCATCATGTAAAACTAGTGTCCCCAGAGTGCAAGTTCATCCACTAGGATCAAGTCCATCCAAAGTCCCTCCCCTCAAGAAGATCAGCTCAGGGCTAGAAAGATGGCTCAGTGGTTAAGAACACTGGCTGTTCTTTTAGAAGACCTGGGTTCGAATCCCAACATGGCAGCTAACAACTGTCTGTAACTCCAATTCCAGGGGATCCAACAGCCTCTTCTGTCCTCCACGGGCATTGCATGACACAGGTGCACTTACCTTCATGCAAGCAATAGACGCATACACATTAAACAAAAATAATATTTTTAATTAAAATTTTTTTAAAAATTAAAAAAAAAATCAGCTCATTCTCACCCAGCAGTAATCAGCTGCCAATAATTCCTCGACCAAGATTGAGGCCTGCTGTTCACCTTCACAGTTCTGGGCTAGGTCCCTTGTCTGCTTAAGCCTACATGGGTCTTGTGCATGCTGACACCATATTTGTAGGTTTGCATGAGAAGCATCCCAGTTGCCATTTGATCATGCACCTTCTCCCTGGCTCCTACAATCTTTCTGCCCCCTCTTCTGCAATGATCCCTGAGTCCTGGGTGGGTGGATTTTAATATGAGTCCTATCCAAGGACCCACACTCTGCAGACTTATTCTCTATGTTTTGGCCATTTCTGACCTTTTGCTTTCCTGGCCCTCTGTTGCATGAGGGAGCTTCATGTGATGAAAATCGAAAGATGTATTAGTGTTCCCTTTGTCCCTTGTTCTATGTTCCAAGAGTCTTAGGTGTAGAGGTTGCATCCTAGATGTGCCACTTAGGCTTGGGCTATTCACAATCTCTGTGTGTGACCAACTGTGGAACTCTGTAACTCTCTGTCTCTTGAAAAAGAAGCTTCTTTGATGGGTGATGACTGGGATACTTGTCTATAGATTTAAGGATCCATATTACATTTGTCTATGGATGTAACAGCCTTGGCGTTTTCTCTAAGATCTATGACCTCTCCAGCTATGTGTATTTGGCTAGGTTTACAGTACCACACATGAGCTTCCTCCCATTGAGTGGGCTTTAAGTCCAATTAGGTAGCTGTTGATTACTCCAAAGATAAAAGTGCCATTACTGCACCAATGACGTTTGCTGTGCTGGTCACTGATATGGTTTTTAGCCTCGAAGTTGGGGTTGGACATTGCAGCTGCCATGGTCCTGAGACTGGGGCTTATGTTTCTGGATAGATGTTTGACTGCATGCCTGCAGAAAACAGTCCCCCCTCCCTTTTTAAAGCCCTAGGAGGGAGGCAAAAATCATGTACAATGAGCCCCAAGAGTCCCTAATAACACCATCTGTGAGCTTAGGAAGATATAACTAACCTATGCATAGGACAGTAAGATCCACTCAACTGGGACAAAGGGAGAAGGAAAGGAGAAGTCAGAGGAGGGGAGAGAAGGAGGGCTTCTCTTAAGAACATTTGAGAGTCCACTGACCTTTAACCTGTATGTCTACTCCTGCTGGGTAAGCTGGCTCTCACAATTGTCCTATACATGTTCGAAACTGGTCTCCTAACTGAAGTGCTCAAGAGAAAGCACACATGAACCCCTCGCCTACCACAACTGGGCAAAGGATGTAGAGAAATGTTTCTAACTTGAAGTTACATCTTGCAGGACTAGGACCAGCATCACACCATCCTCACCAGTCTTCCCTACAGCACTGCCTGTACATCCCTGGGCAGGGTACAGGTGACATTCCCCACATCCTGTGGTGCCAAAGCTCTGCCTACTATGTTCGTTAGTGTTCTCCACAGGCCCAGAACCAATGAGAGGTGTGTATAGAAGCTCCCATGGTCAGAAACTGATAGTCTTGTGTGGCCATCTACAGGTTAGAGGGCTGGGAGACCAAACGCAGCTCAGTCAAGGGGCAAAAAGCGACACACAGCACAGGAGCTTGATGTACAGGTATGAGCTCCTTGTTCTGTTGATTGTTCTATTCAGGCCCCAGCCTAGTGGATGCCTCTGCCTACATGCAGGGGCACATCATCCCCATTCAGTTCCCAGATACTCTCAGCAGTATGCTTTACCAGTTTTCAAGGCATCTCAGTATAGTCATGTGGTCAGAAAAGTTAACCATCAAACCATGAGCAAGCTACAATATGTCCAGCAATGGCTTTCATGCCAGCCCACCAGACATGGTACCAACCGGGACTCTGGGAGCCTGCCAGGGCCCCTAAGTCACAAGCTGTCCCCTGCCCCAGGAAAGCAAAGAGCCTCTTTGAGACCACACTCCACACAGAGCCTTCTGTAATGACAGCTTCCTCCTGTGGGTGGCTCTCCACTGCAGATGGCTGGAAGGAGGTGCTGCTGGCCTACAGCCCACTTTGCTTTGCCTCTGTGCAGCTGCAGATACCAAAGTCAAGCAAGTGTGCTTGGCCAGGAAACAGCCTCAGGGGCTGAGGGCTTCATCTCTGCAACAGATCTGTCCAGCAGGAGCTGTGACACCCTCTGTGGTCAAGGATAAAGGAACAGGGTGGTTCCTTATCACCCTATGGTCTTTCTAGTAGCAACATCTGGATTTGCAGTTGCTCTCAGGGCTACCTGCATTTCTGGAGAAGGTAGTGTGGCTGCATGGGCAGATGCTGAGAGCTCCGGGTTCTCTTTCTCTTTCCACATCCTTACTGTGTGGCCCCTGGCAGCTCCATTACCCCTTGGGGCCAGTGCCTCCTCAGCTGCAGAGCAGAGACAATGGCCACATGGCACCAAGGAAGATTGGATGAGGTAGGTCATTCTTTCGTTTGCTCAGCACGTATTTGTGCTGTGCCAGGCATTGTTCCAGGCAGAGTAGTGGTGTCCCTTTGTGACCAGAGCTGAAAACAACCCTCGCGCCTGTCTGACTCCTACATGGACTGACTCCACTGTGCACATCACTTTCCAAAAAAGCAGCAGATTTTTTTAAATGCAAGTCTGAGTGTAGTGGTGCACGCCTGCTATCCCAGCAGTTGGGAGGCAGAAGCAGGAGGATGGAGAGTTCCAGGCCACCCTGGGCTACACAGCAAGACCCTATCTCAAAAACAAAATAGATTTTTTTAAAAGAAACTGGTTATTAAATTCAACGATGTCTACTTTAAAAAAAAATAACAAAACACTTAGAAATCACTCCTCTACAAAAGTGCAAAGTACAGGAACTAAAATGGTCACACTTATCCATCAATGTCCTAGTAATTACCAGTCAGTGTAATTCACCTGTCACTCATACATGGCACCCTGTGCTTTACAAACACTAGTGCTAAATAAATATTTGCTGAGTAGACAAAATAGGGAGGTCTGCTGTGCTCAGAATAACATAGTCCCTAAGAGTAGAGCGCCCTATTGATTCTTCAAGCATCTGATCCAGGCTTCTAAGATGGTTATGAGCAACTTGCCCAGACACTGCATAGTGATCCAGTTCCAAGTCTTAGCAGATGGGGCACGCAGCAAGCCAGTAGCAAAAGAAATATCCTCTTTTAGCTGGGCATTGTGTCTCATACCTGTAATCCCAGAACCTGGGAGGCTGAGGCAGCAGGATTGTTACAAGTCTGAGGTTAGCACAGGCTACATAGTGAGTTTCAGGCCAGCAAGGGCTAAAGAATGAAAACATTAAATAAATAGTATTGTAGCAAAGTGTCTATCCCTGAATAAATGGAGACACACAAAATGCAACATGTACATACAGTAGTGTCATTCAGCCCTACTAAGGACACTCTGGCACATGCTACAATGTAGATGTGATGGTTAATCTTGGTTGTCAACTTGACACATCTGGGAAGAGGGAACCTCAACTGAAGAACTTTCTCCATCAGATTGGCCTGAGGCCATGTCTATGGGGCATTTTCTTGATTGCTAATTGATGTAGGAAGGTCCAGCCTGTTGCCAGTAGTGCCAACCCTGGGAAGGCGGGCTTGGGCTATATAAGAAAACTTGCTGAGCAAAGCAGGGGAACAAGTCAGTAAGCAACATTCCTCCATGGTCTCTGCTTCAACTTCTGCCTAAACTTCCTGCCTTGACTTCCTTCCATGATGGATTATAACCTATAAATCTAATTAAACTTCCTGCCCACAAGTTGCTTTTGGTCAGTGTTTTATCACAGTAACAGAAAACGAAACTACAGTACATGAGCCTGGAATATATTACACTGAAGAGAAGCTAATCACAAGGAGGTGCTAATCCCAGGAGGTCCCTAGAGTAGTCATTCATAGACAGAAAGTAGAATGGTGATCACCAGGCTGGGCAAGGGTGAGATGGGGTGTCAGTGTGTAATTAAGAGTTTCAGCTTAGGAAGAGAAAAAGGTCCTGGGACTGTACAGTGAATATGTTTCATGGCACTGATCTGCACTTAAAGATAGTTAGGATGGAGACTAGAGAGATGCTGCATGAATAAGAGTAAGCACTGCTCTTCCAGAAGACCCACATCAAGTGGCTCGCAACTGCCTATAACTCCAGCTCCTTAGGGATCTGATGCCTCTAACCTCTGTGGGTATACACACACACACACACACACACACACACACACACACACACACAGCTAAATAAAAATAAATCAGACGCACACACAATTTTTTTTTTTTTGGTCTTTTTGAGACAGGGTCTCTCTGTAGCCGCAGCTGGCCTGGAACTCACTATGTAGACCAGGCTGGCCTTGAATTCACAGAGATCTGCCTCCTGAGACGTACAGTTCTTTAAAAAAATCTTTTTAAAAGAAATTTTTTTTCGGTCTTTTTGAGATAGGGCCTCCCTATAGCCCCAGCTGGCCTGGAACTCACTTTGTAGACCAGGCTGGCCTTGAACTCACAGAGATCCGCCTTCCTCTGCCTTCCGAGTGCTGGGATTAAAGGCGTATGCCACCACATCCGGCTTAAAAGAAACTTTTAAAGATGGTTAGGATGGTAGGTTTTACACTAGGCATATTTTACAATTAAAACCAGAGCAGTGCAAAGCAATCAAGAATGGTGAGACTGTGGTGCAGCACAGATGCTTCTTGCTTCAGTGTCTGCAATCTACTTTGAAGCCTTCAACCTGGACAGTCTGTTACATGTATGACAGGGTACTTAAGCTGTCCTCTGCAGGTAGTCCCTCAGCCCTAAATCAGGATCCCATAGACAGAATGATCAGCTGGCAAACAATCAAAAGTTATCCTCCTTAGGCAGCTTATGCCTGTGATCCTGCCCTGAGCTCCAGCTCTGTGTCCCTAGTCAAGTTCAGAGGCTGTGCTAATTAGCATAATGCATGTTTACGAACAACAGGTTCTCATGGAGGTGATGTGTGTAGCTTGTTAATTACTATGGCTGGCATATAGATGGCTCTAATTGGCCATGTGGTGGTATTTCACTACAATCCAACAGGTCCCTCTCCCCAGACAAAGCAAGGCAGCCAGTGAGCTTAAGAATGAGTTATTTCTGGGTCCCCACTCTCAGCCTGGCAAATAAGAAGAATTCTTGTATTCCTGGTTTCCAGAACTGATTAGGGTATCCTGTCCCCAGAACTCTGACCCATGCACCCCAAGTGAGCTTTTCCTGAAGGGAGACATCAACGCTGGACATGCTGGCATGTACCTGACTTCCAGGCAGGGTGGGATTAGGGAGACCCTGTCAAAAGGGAGAAGGGGAAGACTTCAGACACCCAAAAAGGCCTCCTTGAGTTTAGAGAGAAGCTGGGGGGGGGCAGCAGGCACCTGCTTACCAGTAGCTATTTTACTTAAAGCAAATCTTGGTCTGGCACCCGTTTTTCTTAGAACCTACTGGAAGTCCAAGAGTGAATGGGTTATTAACCCACTCATCACCACTTTTACTCCCTACACTGCTAAAGATGTGGGCCTAACACCCTGCCTCCCCATGTGGGCTTGGGATAGGTCCCCACACCTGCCTGCTGCCATAAGAGGCACTGGAATTGCTTGTTGCCATTCTCCTGGGACTTCCTGCATGCTCTCAGATCCTCTGTGGGACCTCCCATGTCCCCACTTCAGTTCAAAGGCAGCCACAAGTGTACACTGCAGTCCCCTAGGTGAGCATTTGGGTTCCTATGGTCCCATCTCCCTGTCACCCTCTTTTGGACTGTGGGACAGCTAAGAGTGGACCCTGCCTTTGCCCTGTCCGTGGTCAGCCCACCTTGTCCTCCCCTAGGACTTGGCTTCCTTTTCCTTTTCTCTAACCACAAACCGGAGCAGATATTTATCTCTAATAATTTTCACTTAGAGAGCCTTTGCCCAGCAGCACGCATGTCAACATTACTTACAATCTTGATTCCATCACATTAGCAGCCTTCTCACCTTCTCAGTTCCATGTCAAGTGCAAATGTGATAAGTGAGCTGATCTGAAGGAGCTACCAGGGCATCCTCTGGTGACACCCTGCCAATTCTAAGGCCACACACAGGTGCTGTTAGTCCCTAGGGCCTTTCCTGGCCTCAAGGGGGAGCTCAAGACCCTGTGGAAATGCTTCCAGGGTGGGGGTGGGAAGGCCTTCCATTCCCAGGAGATTGCATTGACCCTGTAGCATTTTGTACCAGGCCACAGGTCATATGCTCAATAGTCCTTCACATCATTGTGTCTGAGGTCAAACATAAGCTTATGAAGGCACAGGTCTTCATGTCATAATGCCCCTCCCATGTTTTTAATTAGCTAAATGTTTGTTGAGACAGGGTCTCGCTAGGTTGCCTAGGTCACCTAGGATGGCCTCAAACTTGAGACCCTCCCTACTCATCTTCCAAGTGCAGGGATTATAGGTAAGCACCACCATGCATATCTCCCTTCTGGTGTATTTTTAAGGTCTTCTCATAGTTGTCAAGACTATCTGTTCCTCAAACGTTCAAGTAGAAAGTTTAATCCCAAAGTCATATGTTGATGGTCTCCAGAGGCAGGGAGGGCCACTGGGAGGCTAGATGAGGTTACATAGGTAGGAGTCACGTGGGTGGGGCTCCGTGACTGAGCTAGTATACTGCTTTATCTCACCATGTGACACGACTACCTACCTATTCCCACCATGTTGTAATACAGCATGAGGCCCCTGCCCAAGAGTCAATGCTAAGCTCTCAGGCTTCACAGTCCCAGGACTGTGAGGCAGACTCACATGTCCACTCTGAACCTGCTCCCAGTCTCTCTACCGAAAGTCCGCCTCTGTGCTCTGGCCCTCTCTACCCTGTTCTCCAGGAAGCCTTTCCTGGGAGCTGCAAACCTCCTCAGAACCCTGGTGACTGGGTACAATGATGGCTAACACTAGCTGCACATTTGCATATAAGTGTATCTTATAGACTCATTTGATCTTCACCATCACTCTATAGAGCACCTTTATTATCTCTATGCCATGGATGAAAAAATGTAAGCATTTGGGTTAACTAACTTTCCCAAGGTCCCACAGCTACACAGAGAAGTTAGGTCACTTTCCTGAGGCAACACAGCTGGTCAAGGCACTCTAGCTCCAGAGTTTGTGCTCCTGATCCCTTGGGCCCCATTAAAAAAAAAATCTCTATTTCTGACTTACCCTGGGCAGCAGAGTCTGTCTGGCACTCATCACTAACATTCCTTATAGAGTCTCTGGTATTGTCCGCTTCCCAAATGTGAGACTTTAATACAAAGTATAAAAAGGAAAGAAATTTCCTTTTGGAATTTCCTTGGTGCTTTCTAATAGTTTCACCACAGAGCATTCAAGACATACCCCTTGGAGATGTGCTTCCCCTACACTCACTCATTCTAGTTGATTTCAGGAACCAATCTGGGCCTTTGATGAAGATCAGCCTTGGATTTGAATCCCAGCTCTTACAGCAACCCTAGGTAAATCACCCCATCCCTCTGGGTCTTAATTTCCTCCTCAGAAAAATGGCTGAAGGGCCTTGGTCACGGAAGTGCAGGACAAGATGAGATGGAGCACAAGCTCCAAGGAAGTCCTGGGACAGATGGCCACTGCCATCATCACTCCATGGGACAGGCCTGATCCTAGAAGGGCCACACTGAGATTTCTGGGTGTCCACAGCAGCTCTGCTGCTGACAAGCTGGGGTATGAGAACAGACAGACACTTTGGGGTTCAGTTTCCCACCTGAATACTGAAGGGCCCAGCTCCGGGGTTCTTAAGGCTCTGCCTGGGACACACAGTGGTACTGTGTTAGACTTTCTGTTACTGTGACAGTTTAAAGGAGGAGAGATTTATTTGGGCTCATTATTTCACATGAATGGTTAGATAGCTGGCTGCATTGTTTTGGGGCTGGGGTGGGGCAGGAAATGCAGGTAGAAAGGCCTGGTGGAACAGAGTTGCTCACTACATGGCAGCCAGGAAGCAGAGAGCATGCCTGTGCTAGTGGCCTTCCTTCATCCCCTTTAATACCATCATGATCCCCAAACAATGGGAAGGTGCCACCTACATTCAAAGGGCTGTAGTTAATGCTCTCTGGAAATGCCCTGACAGACACACCCAGAGGTGTGCTTTACTAATCTCCTGGCACTTCCCAATCCAGTCAAGCCGACTTCAAGACTAATCATCCCAGGCATCATCTCCGTTGCTGCCATGGTTACTGTTTCACAGCCCAGCTCACATTGCCAGAAGCACAATGCAGGTATGAACGTCCTTCTTAGTCCTTCTAGGGCTTGTCACAGGCTTTCAGGGGGCATAGCAAACAGAAAAAGATCTGATGATTCAGGGAAGACAAGCCAGGTTTAGATCAATCATGGAGGGGAACATAGAGTGTGCAGCAGGAAGCAAGGAGCAGCAAAGCAACATGAGGACACAGGACACACCTGGTAGCAAATGAGAGCTGGGACAAACTCGGGCCTGCCATGAATGGTGACCACAAGATCAGCAATGCTGCAGGGGCAAGTGAGTGTGACCACCATCAGCCCAACTGCTGATACCATGCCACAAGACATCCATAACCCAGCCCCTGCTCCCCACCTCTGGTCTAGCCACTGGTATCTCTTTTTTGGATTTTTTTTTCTTTTTGAGACTGTCTCACATAGTCCAGACTGGCCTCAAACTCTCTGTGTAGCCAAGGACAATCCTGAACTTTTGGTCCTCCTGCCTCTACCTCCCAAGTGCAGGGTCACAGGCAATGTGCCACTATACCTGGCTTATGTGGTACTGGGGATGAAACCCATAGATAGCTTCATGTATGCTAGGTAAGCATTCTACCAACTGAGCTACATCCCCAGGCCTCTTTCCCTTTAATTACTGCAATGGCCTCTCTGGTGACCCCTACACCCCTCAAACTCCTCTACCCTCCAGCAGCATTCAAAGGGCTCCTGATCTAGGTCATGTCCCTCCTATGCTCAGCAGAGGCTCTTGCCACCAAGTAAGGATAAAAGTCAGAACCCAGAAACTCATGATAGAGCCACCAGGAACCCAGGAACCCATGTGAATTACCTATCTCCCTTGACCTGTGCCTAGACAGGCAGCCCTCTGCCTCATTGCACTCTCTCTGGATATGCGCACTGCTTATCTTTACTTCCTTTAGGCTTTTGCTTTCACTCTAAAATTCCAGTACCACTCTCCCACCCCCAGCTCTCCTTGCCCTTGTTCTGTTTGTCTCCTAAGCATACTTCCAATCAAACACACTAAATATTAGCTCTATTCATCTCCATTATGGTCTGTTTCTCCTCACTGCAGTGCAAGCCCATGAGGATGGGTGTCGTCTTTCCACACAGCAGTAAGCTCTCATCAACTGGAAGAGGGCCTGGCATGGGTAGAAGCTCAGTAAGCCTTTCCTGAGTGAGTGAGTGAGTGAGTGAGTGAGTGAGTGAGTGAGTGAATGAGCGATGCTTGTCAGAGCCTTCACATTCACGAATACATCATGAGCTGTATTCCCTGTCAGCAGGACACAGAGGAAAACCTTGAGAAATCACCACAGACAGATCTAAGAGGAAGAAAACCACAGAGTATCTAAAACACACTCCCACTCAGAGCCCAAGAAGGGCCCAGGAGGGCAAAGGGACTGAGGAGGACCACAGGGCTGAGGAAGACCATGCCTACAAAGGCCACCTCTGAGTGCTGGGGCCAAGACCTGCATCAGCTCAGTAGCACTCTGATGAGACAGTCAAAGCACAACAGATGATTCCTGAAACAAGGCCAAGCCAAGGAGGCCTCCCCAGCTCTTCAGGGGTGGGCAGTACCCTGACTCCCCGCTTTAAGACTAAAGGCCAGGAGGCTCAACTACTGAAACCATCATGCCCAAAGAAATGGAGTTTGGGGCCCCACACAACCGGAAAACCCACAAAACCCAGTGCTCACTGTGAAACACATATTATTTTTCCCCCAATTTTTTCAATTGTAGTAAAATACAGGTAATGTAAAATTGGCCATCATAATCTTTTAAACTTTTTAAATGCTACCTATTATTATTGTGAGTATATATGGTATATGCATGTGAATGAGGGTGCTCCTGTGCCATGCCATGCAAGTGAAGGTCAGGGATAACTTATAAGAGTAGGGTTCTTTTTCCACAGTGGGAGCTGGGAATTGAACTCATGTGAACCTCTCTACCTGATGAGTTAATTCACCAGCCCACAGTAATCATTTTTAAATGAGAAGTTCTATAGCATCAAGTATATTTATTACACCATACAGCCATCACCACCACCTATCTACAGGACCTCCCATTTCCAGGGCTAAAATTCTGTCCCTTTTAACACACCCCCTCGCCTCCGCACCTGGCAGTCTCCATGCTGCTTTCTACATCTGTGACTGTCACCATTCAAGGGCCCTCACATAAGTGGAATCAGCACAGGCCTTTTTGTATGTGGCTTATTTACTCAGCATAGTGTCCTTAAGGTTCATCCATGTGTAGCCAGTTTCAGAAGTGCCTACCTTTATTACGGCCAAATATAGTCCATCCCGTGGTCCATATCTTGTTCACTCATTCATCTGTTAGTGAACATCTGGGTTGCTTCCACCTCTCAACTGCTGCAGATGACACTGCCATGGGTGTGCAGACAACTCTCCAAGCCCCTGCACTCAGTTCCTCCGGCTGCATACTTGCATGGGCTTGCTGAATTACATGGTCATTCTAGGTTTAACTTTTTATTAGTTTTGATGTGCTGGGGATTCATCCCCGCACCTCACACACACTAGACAAGTACTCTAACATCGAGCTACACCTTCCACCCCTGCTTAATTTTTTGATGAAATCTTACTGTTTTCCAAAGTGGTTGTACAGTTTATATTTCTTTTTTGTTTTTGCTTTTGGTCTTTTTGAGACAGGGTCTCCCTGTAGTCCCAGCTGGCCTGGAACTCACTATGTAGACCAGGCTGGCCTCAATCTCATAGGGATCCACCTGCCTCTGCCTCCTTAGTGCTGGGACTAAAGGTGTGCACCACCATACCTGGCTATATTTCTACCAACAATGCACAACATTTCTGGTTTCCTCACATCTTTATTTCTTTCAGAATTTATTTTTAATTATGCATATGTGTTTGTTGAGTGCAAGTGCCCTCACAGGCCAGAAGCCTTGGATCTCTTAGAGCTGGAGTTACAGGGGGTTGTAAGCCACTCCTTGTGGGTGCTGGAGACTGAACTTGGATCCTCTAGAAGAGCAGCAAGTGCTCTTAATCGCTGAGCCATTTCTTCAATCCTTCTACACATCTTTACTGACAGGTTTGTTCTCAATGCTTTTTAAAAAATATTTATTTTTCTTTTTTATTATTTTTATTTTATGTGTATGAGTGTACTGCCTGCATGTATGTGAGTGCACTCGTGTTGTGCAATGCTGCGGAGGTCAGAAGAGGGCTTCGGATTCCCCTGGAACTGGAGTTAAGGACGGTTCGTAGATGCCATATGGGTGCTGGGAATTAAACCCAGGTCCTCTGCAAGAGCAGTCGGTGCTCTTAACCACTGAGCCATGTCTCCAGCCCCTATTTTTTTCTTATTTTAAGTGTATTGCCTGTATGTATGTATGTAAGTGCATCCATGTCATGCAATGCCTGTGGAAGTCAGAAAGAGGGGGTTGGATCCCCTGAAACTGGAGTTACGGATGGGTATCAGCCACCATGTGAGTGCTGGAAACCAAACCTGGGCTCTCTGCAAGAGCAGCCAGTGTTCTCGGCCACAAAGCCATCTCTCCAGCCCTGTGTCTTCAAGTTTTTGACAATAGTTAGTATATGTGAGTTGGTACCTCACTGTGGCTTTGATCGGCATTTCACTAGTGATATAGCACAGGACCACATTCTATTTAAAGTGTTTTGCAACTTATTAACTCATTCAGGTCCTACCCTAGTTTGTTTTTTCTATGATAAAATTCTGACCAAAATCAAGAATTTATTTCACCTTACAGATTACAATCCATCATCAAGAAAAGCCAAAGCAGAAACCTGGAGGCAGGTACCTAAAGGTAAGAAACCAAAGGCAGGAACCTGAAGCACAGACCATGGAGGAACGCTGCTTCCTGGCTTGCTCCCCCTGACCCATGCTCAGCTATTTCTCTTATTCAGCCCAGGCATACCTGCCCAGGGATGGCACCGCCCACAGTGGGCTGGGCCCTCCTACGTAAGTTAGCAATCCAGAAAAGGCCCTACAGATGTGCCCAAAGGTCAGTCTGATGAAGGAACTTCCTCACTTGAGGTTTTCTTCTTCCCAGGTGACTCTAGTTTGTGTCAAGTTGACAAAAACTAACCAACACAGGCCCCAGAAGTACAGTGGGACAGATGCTGCCATCATCTCATTTGACAGGTATGCACACTGAGGCAGAGAGTTTAGAAATTTGCCTTACAGTACAGAAGACATTAGCTGTCATAAGCCAGGATTTGAACCCAGAGTAGGAGCCTCCACTGAGAGGGAAGGGGCAGAGCACCCACATGTCAGCTGATTTCTCCCCAAGAGTAATCACCTCACCCAGGGGTGCATTAAAATGTAGATCTAGGCAGCTCAGCCTGGGTGGTGCAGTTAGTGAAGAAGGAGGTGGAAAACTCATAGTAAGGTTAAATGAAGCTTCAGTAATTGTTATAAATTCATCTTTATGCTACCACAGAGAAAATGAAACTTAACTCTATTTTCATAAAAATTCCATCCATCAAAATATTAGATAAGGAAGTCAGCATCTGATTTCTAAGACGCAAAATGTAAGTGCACACAAGGGCGATAGATGTAATGATACTCTCAAGCAACTCCGCTTTTGAAGTATCAATAGCCTCATTTTCTGGGGAGATTACTGCAGGTGGAGCGATGCAGAAGCCTGGAGCTCAGCTGCACAACAAAAGCTAAATTAGGACAGAATCAAAAGCCAGGCTTTACTGGACTGAAAGGCAACTCAACACCACACTTTTCCATGTGAGGCAGTGGTCATGACACACAGACAGGGCTGAAACCAGGAGCTCCTGAGAAATGGAGCCATGAAGACAGGGCACTGAAGGCAGGGAGATATGCACACAGCTAGACAGATGCCTGGCTATCTCGCCCTTCTGCTCACCTCCTCAGGGTAGCCCTCCTGCACAGACCCTCCACCTTGTTGCCCGAGGATGAAGGAATGGGTTCTATATCCAGAGGATCAGTCAGACTTCCTAACAATGCTCTTTGGTTTTGTTCTATCCCCCTTTGTTTTCCACACTAGGAAAGAGATGCTATCAACATAAGAATACACGGTAGCCTCGTGTGATCATTCATGTAGTAGATATTAATTTGACCATACTCCCTTAGAACAAGGCTGCATGTGTCAGGGGAGGTACCAGGATTCCCTGGCCTCTGTTAGGAGATGTTGGGGTAGAGCAAGGGTGACTGGCTGACATCAAGGTATGATGGGTGGGAAGGCCCTGACTCTGGTGCCCAGTGACCCCCTCCTTGCTCCCCATACCAACTGAATACCTGGCTTTGCCCAACAAGGAAGACCTCCCCCGACACACCTGCCATCGTTCTGAGCACAAGCATGGCCATACCTCCCAGAAAAAGAGAATGGTAGGATGCCAGCTTCAGAGAGCAAAAAGTGGGGGCTGCATTCCCACAGGTCACATCTAACTGGGAACAAAACCAAAGTCAAAACCAAACAAAACTTAAGTCCTGGTACAGTGAGAACAGTACAAACTCTAAGAGTAAATGCAATCACATGCCATGTGACAATGTCTCTCAACAATGGGCCACATCACCAAAGCCTGAGATTAGAGCAGAACCTGACAATGTTCTCCTGCCTTGTAAGGCACAGTGGCATGAGGCCAGAGAGATGCACTGCTGCCCTGCTGTGATACTCATGGTCACCCCAACCTGCCACACAGGTAGATATGCTGTCAGTAACATCTGGAAGGTCTATATAATCTCCATGTCAACACTGGGCATTTTAGAAGCTAGGGTTTTATCTCAAAGACTGGTTTTCTGGTACTGAAGATGGTATAGGAGCAGGTTCTTTTCTTTCCATACCAGCTGAGCTTGACCAGTCAGCTTTCCATCACTGTGACAAAATACTTGAGATAATCAACTTGAGGAGGAAAGGCTTTTTTGGGCTCAGTTTCTGAGTTTCTGTCCATAACTGGTTAATTCCTTTGCTTTTGGGCCTGTGGTGAGGTAGTGCTTCATGGCAGGAAGATGAGGTAGAGCAAAGCTGCTCCCTACACAGTAGACACAGCATCCCCCAGTTACTTCACTTCCTTTTGCTAGGCCCCACCACTTAAAGGTTCCACCACCTTACTATAACACCAAACTAGAAACCAAGCCTTCAACACATGGGCTCTAGGGGACAGGCCAACTCCAAAACAGAGCAACCAGAGACCACACAGTTTTGGGCTGTTCCAACAGCCCAAGAAAGTGGACAGTCATGGCATCTCTCTGCCAGAGGAGGCAAATAGGACATCAGGAGTCAGGTCCTCAAGGAGGCTCTACCTTATAAGATGGGAACATTTCTCATAAGGCAGCCATGTGTAGCCACAGATGTAGCTAGGTCACCCACACTCAACACCATGTGCTTGAAAGGTAGAATGTGTGCCTAAATTCACACAGCTGCCTCACCGAGTCATCGCATACTGTGTGATTAATTCAAGGCTAAGTACTTCACCTAATAGAGGGAGTCTTGAAGACAGACAGGTGGCCTAAGAACCCAGTAGTAACTGGTGACTGTAAAAGTGTTATGTTCTTTTAATGTTGGGGTACTTGGTTTTTTAACTTGCTTAAAACTCTTAAACCATGGGCTTCTAATCAGAGGGTTTGCAACTAGACTCAAAGGATAATGGACAATGTCTGGAGACATTTTTGTGTGAGTTAGGGTTATAAAGCAGATGTTACTAGAGTCCACTGGCATTTAGGTGCTGCTGAGCCTTCAACACAGTAAGCCCCTCAATAAAGAATGGTCTGTTCTGAAAGGCCAGTGGTGCTGAGGTTGAAAAAAAAATCCCTCAAACAGGTAGACTCACCTGTTTTAGAGGGAAAGTTTTAGAGGGAAAAAAGCAATATTAGAGGACAAATGTTACTATGTATAAATAGTACATGTTTGTTTAATGGGTAGATTTTCTGGTTGGAATGGTAAAAGCATGCCACAGTGGATAGTAGTGATGGTTACAGGACACAAAGTACAGGACCTGTATCAACAGGACATTGTGAATATGCTGGTCCAACTTGTCATTATAGGAACTTTCTGACTGTAGCATGGGATAGGTTTTAGGGAGGTGAAGGGAGGCTGTGACAGGGCTTGAGTGAGATGTGGCTGAGCTCATGAGGGAGGAGATGGAGCCGAGCAGAAGCCTGGGTGTGGGACTATTGTGAAGCAAGACCAAGAAGCCCCCCAGATGAGATGGGCTTGTGTTATGGGATCATAAGGACCTCACAGTTTAGTGGTGCCGGTCACTGCCAGAAGTGCAGTGGGCACGTGGTGTTAGGTGCTTAATCTTTCCTTATTGGTTATGCTTCATACTGACTGATGTCCTGATTCTGACATTTTTGGGTTCTAGAGTCTTAAAAGGTTTTTTTTTTCCAAGTAGATTTTATTTTATAAAGCACTTTAGTTTTATAGAAAAACTATATGGTAAGCCCAGGCATCTCATACACTCCTACCCTCTTCCCTTTTTTCCTCCTTTCCTCCTCAGTTTACAGGAAGACTCGCTTTTGGTGTTGGACACTCTGTGGACTGGACAAATGTATAGAGATGTGTCATACAGCATTGCACAGAATTGTGCCACTGCCCTAAAAGCCACTTGCTTCTCCTGCACCCTGACAACCATGAATCCTTTTACTGTCCTCATCTTTCTCATTTTCTAGAATGTCAGAAAACTGATGGTATGTAACTTTTCAGAGTGGCTGCTTTCACTTATCATGTGACCTAAGGTCCCTCTGTGTCTTTTGTGGCTTGATTGTTCATTTCTTTCTAGTGAATGCCCTTCCATTGTCTGGACACATTGCAGTTTATTTCTCCATTTACCTGCCCAAGGGCATCTTCTTTGCTGGTTCTGGCAATCATTCAGTGAACATCCATGTGCAGATTTCCATGTGGACCTGAGTTCATAACTCCTTGGGGTAAACACCAAAGTATGATTACTGATAAGAGGCTGAGTTTTGTAAGAAACTGCCAAGTGTCTTCTGAAGTGGCAAATTCCTGAGGTTCTAGATGTTGGACACTTTCTGGGGCTCCAAGTTCACAGAGCCTTCACTGACCTGAATGCCCTTCCCACACATCCTCAGCCTCCTTAGACCTGGAGGAACATGTGCCACCCTCTGGAACCTGAGCACACAAAGATGTCCACAGGGTCTCTGAGCTTCCCTGGACACCAGGCTGGGCAGGATGGACAGGAGGCTGAGGTGTCAGCTAGTCTGGGTTTAGTCATGCTGGGAGCTGAGGCTAGCATGTTTGGTCCAGGTAGAGTTGAAAACCATCATCTGCAATCCAGAAACAAGGAAACCACAGCCTAATCCAAGATTACTGTGTTCACAAATAGCCCAGTGGCTGGCCTACGTGAACTCCAGTGCCACACACACACAGGCAACATCTTGCTCCTAGAGGCCAAGCGTCTCATTCAGGGAACTGCAGGCAACTCCAAGCTTGCGGAGGCAGGCTGATGGACGGAGTATTTAAAGCCATAACTGTTTTCACTAAGCACACGTTAACTTGATGACTGCAGAAGATCAATTAGGTGGTTCTGTTACTGTTCAATGTGGGCTGCTCTGGGGCCATCTCCACAGGTCCACAGTCCTCCACCCCTTTTTCTCCAGCTCATCTACAGGAGCCTCCACTGGCCACTAGCACTGATCAGCAGCAGATGCCAGGAAGGGGGCAAGTGGAATGATCTCCAACAGGGAAATGCCACAGACGGTCAACAGGCCCATTTGTTGTAGCACTTGGTGGGAGAAGTTTCAGCATATACTGCTATTAATGACTTTATTTATATACCAATATTTAGTACTGCTTGCAATTAAGGAGATCTGCTTTCAAAATATGACTAATTAGAACAGTCATGCTGGCAGGGAGACTTCTGGAAGGAGCCACATCACTCTAGCAAAGTTGGTCCCTGCCAGAGGCAGACCAGGTGCAGAATCTTAGGGTACAGCTTCCCTCTCTGAGCCTGGAGGGTAGATGGGTGGGGGGTATAGAAGGGGGATTGCAGGAGTGTGGATGGGGTGGGGAGCAGAGGAGAGGGAGCAGTCCTCAGACCCATAGGCATAATGTGTATGATTCTAGTTAACTAGGTTCTCTGGCCTGACATTTTCTGCTACATCTTTGAAAGGCAACTGGAAAGGCAAGAGGCTGCCTAATTCCTGAGTTGACATTTCTAGGGGAGCCGGAAGAGGGGTGTCTATACAATGATGTGGAAACTCAGATCGATAGCAATGAGTTGTGTGTGACACTTGGCATTAATTACCAATGAGCTTCTGTCCCATGATCTTGCCAATTTCTACCCTGTAAGAGCAAGACTTCCAGGTTTTCACTGAAGGACCAATTTTATTCAAAGCTGGTACATCTGGAAAAGGCAGCCAAAGCCCACATCTGTAGGTGGGAATTGTACTAGTTCCAGTACCTACACCAAAGGTCAAGGCTCTTCTTCCTTGACTCCAGCTCAGATTCCTGTTTTGTTTTGTTTGTTTTGGTCTTTTTGAGACAGGGTCTCCCTGTAGCCCCAGCTGTCCTGGAGCTATGTAGACCAGGCTGGCCTTGAACTCACAAAGATCTGCCTGCTCTGCCTCCCAAGTGCAAAGATTAAAGGCATGCGCCACCACCCCCAGCTCAGATACCTGTTTTTATACCAAATATTTGTGAGTGGGTTAAGCATACACAGACACCAGGAGCCCAAAGGCTGACCTTGACCCCTATCCCGAAGCCCTCCATGAGCAGGAAAAAGTCAGCCACTCTGTCCTGTGACTAGGGGGAAAGGGCCCAGCTGAGGAGGCTTAGCTGAACTCTGAAGGAGCTGCCCTAGGCATGGACAGGGCTTCCTCCCCAGGTGAAATTCATGTCCAGTGTCTAGTACATATAGAGGGACTCAGGGCCAATTCCCTCACTGAGAGTAGGGGACCACTCTACAGGGCCATTCCAGCTCCAGAGATTTGGGGGCATGGGCTGAGGAGCTTCTGCTGAGACCCTTATGCCTCAGTGTCCCCTTTCCAGAACAGGTCTGTGCTGTTTCAGGAGATTCTCAATGAATCCTCTTTCCATCCAGTCCCATCTCAGATATAGTGCCCTCAGGCCCCCCATAAGAAATAAGCCCTCTGCTCTCTGCTCACAAGCCTTGTTCTCAGCTGGGCTACAACAGCCGAGTGTCCATGTGTCTACCCCTGGGATTCTGGGACAGAGCTAGGGCAGAGGAGATGACATGGTGCCCCAAGGATTTCACCCCAATATTCCAGATGAATCTTCCTGAACAACAGATCCATGAAATTTATAGCTCAATTTCCTCTGTAATTTTAGCCTTGTTAGGTATGACCCCAAATGGCTGTATCCTGGACAGATAAGACAGGAGCCGGCCCAAAACCATCTACTTTAGGACTTTATGGATTTGTAGAGGCTCTGGCCAGTTTTTTCTTAGGCAAATTTCATAAGTCAATGCATTTTATATCTTGAGGAGAGCCGCAGCTCTTGGAATTACATGAAGCTGCTTTTGTACGCATTGCTACAGACAACAGGTGACAGGAACAAGACTCTCTTCCCACAGTCATACAGCAGGACCTCAAACAGGCCCGCCCCTTGATGTGCTGGGTACACAAGAGCAACAGGCCCTACATCTGAATCCTACTTCCTTTGGTGCCTAGGATCACACCAGTAAGCAACAGTAACAGTAGCAGTTCCAGCAATTATGGTAGCCAATAGTTACTGGCCACACTATATGCCAGGGTCACTGTGCTCAGCATTTTGGATACTGTCACTTCCAATAAGCCTCAAAAGAACTCTTGTCATCCCCACTTTGAAGATGAGAAAACTGAGGTACAGAAAGGCCTTAAGTGCTTAGGCCACATACTGGGTTACAGATCCCCAGCAGTTTAATGATAAAGCTTGTGACGTTCAATCACTTAGCACCACCCTAAACCTAACCATCCTGGGGTGGGAAAGGGTGACTATGTGCTGGTACAGAGGCAGGGGGATCAGGCCTTGTAGGACAGGGCCCCCCGACACTCTCTAGAATCCTGAAAGGTGGGTCATGTACCCATTTCATAAGTGTGGAAATCAAGGTTCCAAGAGGACAAAAGACCTGCAGAGGACCAGGATAAGATGAAGGTCCACACCTGGGCTTCCTGAGCAAGGCGCAGACTGGAAGTTGATGTTACAAAGATGAAACCCCTTTGCCCAGAACACATACAGTTCCCAGGAACAAGCAGTGAAAGAGGTAGACATAGAAATCCAAATTGCAGGCTATCCAATCTGAGCCTTGGTGTCACTCTAGACAGGGCCCTTGGGATGGCTTCCTCTCATACTGCCTCCTGAAGGAGCAATGACACTGCCAAGTGAGAGGCAGAGAACAGATACAAAGCTTTCCTCATGGAAATGACTGGACAGAGCCCCACAGGCCTTGTTGCTGTTTACAGACAACATGGGTCTTAGAGGAGGCTGAACTCCAGTCCTTCAGTGTCACCACATGCCCACCACAGCACGTTCTGCTTGAACAAATCAGAATTAGGAAGGCTTTCCAGTGGATGTGACATCTGGGCTTAGTTACAGACCACAGGCAGAAGGGAAAACAGAGGCACAGCCCACACAAAGGTAGAAGAGCAGAGTGTCACCAAGGGAAGGAAGTTATCACCCTGGCACTGCAAAGAGAAGCCCAGTAGGAGGACTAGGGATTATGGACAAAAGTTGAGCTGCGGTAGCAGCTATCTCCAGAGAGCTTGAAGGCCAGAAGAGCCAGCACTTTGCCCTTGATGGAGTTGGGGTGGCAGTGCCATATGTGGGCATGACATAAGGACACTCTGCTATAGCAGGGTTACCTGGTAAAGTTTTTCAACAGGATGATCCATCTCAAGTAGTTCAATGGTGACCAGCTGCTGCACCCAAGGGGCTCTAAGGACATCTTCACACAGGGGCCTGTGGTAATATGCAGGAAGAAGCTGGGCAATAGATATAACTCATGATGGAGGCAGCCTGGGCACCTGTCCCTGAAGGAATGTATTGTATATATAGTAGGGTGATACCCCACCCTAGGGCTCCAATCAAGGAGAGGCAAAATAGTGGATCAGAGCCTGATCAGGATGACCTAACACACACCTGTGTACACAACACACATGGGACATATGAGGGGCCTCAAGAAAGGGTTCCCTGTGGACTGAGGAGCGCCATTCAAGAGAATCTAAGTGGGAAGGCGCCCATGGAGAAAGTCTATCCAGGCCTGAGCCACAAGGACTGGAGAATAAGTTCACAAGAGATGTCCTGCCTATGGGCAGACATTGAGGTCTTATGGCCCTCATCATGGTTCATTTGCACCTGAGGTAAGGATATAAGTTCTGGACCTAATTTGGTGAGACACCCATCAGTCAAGGGCACCCATCAGTCAAGGTCACAATCACACAATAGCCATTGGGAACAACAGTAAGTAAAGGGGATATAGCTCATAGAAAAACAAAATACAAATGACAATGTTCACTAAGTGAGAACACGAGGAACAAGGACACTGGAGCTGCAAAAGAGAAAGTCTTGACGTCAGGGGAGTAGAGCAGGTGAACTGACGGTGGGGAATAAATGACCACACAGGACTGGAGAGGCCTTGGCAGGGCTGCAATGATGAATGCCCTAGTGCTGGCCTGTGTGATGAGCTTGCTCCTCCACACCAGGGGTCATGGAAAAGGAGGGATATGGCTGTAGCTATCACTTGCTGTAGACAGTGGGAGACACCTGCAAACTGCAGCTGGAGGTCACAATATCAATAAAGCTGCCACCACCCTCACAGAGAGCCCTGCTAGGAGTGGCCAGAGCCCCCGCAAGCCCAGCTAATAACTGCAGTGCAAGGGGAGACTTTATCACTGTCAGCTTGAAGTACAGGGCCAGGTATGTTGGGGCAGGAGGCCACCAGGCTGGCCTGTCCCTTGTGCAAGTCAAGGTCATGCCAAGGTGCCCCTCAGATCCTTGGCTGCAGTGCAGGAACAGAAGCCATGCAGAAGCAGCAGGGAAACAAGTGAACAGCCACATGTCATCATTCAACAGCTGCTCTGAGGGCCTACTATGTCACCTTCTGAGACTATGGGAGTGAGCAGGACAAGCAAAATGTCCTCCAGTGGTACACATCCCCTGGAGAGATAGCTGATAAACAAACAAATCCACCTGAAGCTCAGGGATAAGACTGAGAAGGGAGCTGCATGAGAGCTGGGCCTGGGAAAGGCCTCAGGATAGCCATAGCCACACAGAAACCCCAAAGGGGGTGGGGGATGACATGGGGACAGGGACAAAGGAATAAATGAAATAAGGTAAAAGTCCGGCAATGGAGAAGCTGAATGACAATTCCATAGATCTCATTCTATTTTTGCATCTACTCAAAAATAATTTTTCTTGGGGCTGGAGAGATGGCTCAGTGGTTAAGAATACTGGTTGTTCTTGCAGAAGACCCAGGTTCAAATCCTAGCACCCACATGGCAGCTAACAACTGTCTGTAACTCCAGTCCAGGGGAGCCAACAGCCTCTTCTGACCTACACGGGCATTGCACGACACAGGTGCACTTGCCTACATGCAGGCAATACACACATACATATAAAATAAAAATAATAAGCCAGGCATGGTGGTGCACGCCTTTAGTCCCAGCACTTGGGAGGCAGAGGCAGGCGGATCTCTGAGTTCAAGGCCAGCCTGGTCTACATAGTGAGTTCAGGTCAGCTAGGACTACAGAAGACCCTGTCTCAAAAAGACAAAAAAATAAATAAAAATAAAAATAATAAAAGTTTTAAAAATAATAATTTTTCTTAATAAAAAGACATAATGAAAGGTTAGGCTCAGGCCTTTAATCCCAGCACTGGGAAGGCAGCGGGAGACAGATCTCTGAGTTCCAGGGCAGCCTGGTCTACACAGTGAGTTTCAGGTCAGTCAGGGCTATACAGTAAGACCTTGTCTCAAAAAAGGTCATAATTAGTGTCATATTCAAGAAGGAAGTGAGGGAGTGAGCTACACACTTCTTAAGGGAACTTCTCACCCACTGACCAGCTTAGTGGCTGTCCTGAACCCACTCTTATCCTCTCCCACCATTCCTCTGTCTCAGTTTCCTCATCCTGAAATGCAGATAATACCTGCCTCAAGAGTTAAGTAAGGATGAGTGACAGCTGACATACTTGGCATATTACCCCTGACATGCACTCCCATTCTGGTACCTACCCCAGAACACTGAAAGCTAGGCTTGGAAAGGGGTCTGCATCCACCTGCTCAGATACAGCATACCCAGTCATAGCAAGGTGGGCACCCCCAAGAGCCACTAACAGTAGATAAACAAATTCAGGTTCAGGGACATTATGGAAACTAACTCAGTTTGTTGGGTTTTGTTTTTTTGTTTTGAGTTTTTTTTAATTTATTTACCTTTATTTTACGTATAGGAGTGTTTTAACTGCATATATGTAAGTGTACCATGTCACACAATGCCCACAGAGGCCAGAAGAGGGTGTCAGATCTCCTGGAACTGGAGTTATAGACAGTTGTTAACTACCATATAGGTGCTGGGAACTGAACCTGTGTCCTCTGGAAGAGTGGCCAATGCTCTTAACTGCTGAGCCATCTTCCAGCCCCTCACTGACTGACAAATGCTACAATGAAACTTGAGGATATAAGTTAATCACAAAAAGGCAGGTGCTATGTGATTCTGTTTACATGGTCCCCAGAATAGTCACACATAGTAGCTTAGTGGGTGCCAGGAGGTAGGAAGATGGAGGAGGACCGGGGGGGGTTAGTGATTAATGGAGAGTAAGTTTCAATTTGGGAAGATGGAAGCACATTGGAGCTAGATGGTTGTGAGAGCTGTACAATGTGAGTACAATCAATGCCACTGAACTGCACACCTAAATATAGTGAAAAATTTATAAATTATGTGTTAGATAGATTTGTCACTATATTTTGTGTGTATGGTATATTGTGCAGATTCATATGTGTGAATGCAGATGGGTTCATGGATGCCATTGTGCACATGTGGAGGTCAGAGGATAACTTTGGCACTTTCCACCTTGAGACAGGGTCTCTTTTTAAGTAACTTTTTATTGAATTTTTGTGTATTTCATACATAAAATCATCTTTATACCTCCTTCCCCCTTCCCCTCTGGCACCCTCCCATAGTCCCCCCCAATGGAGTTCATACATTCTGTCATTTGTATTAAGTCCTATTATATAGTGTCCCACGATGTCCCTCAGTGCAAGTTCATCCACCAGAGTTTAGTCAGCCTATCTGGAGTCTCTCCCTTCAAGAAAATCAGCTCTTCCTTACCCAGCAGTAATCAGCTGCCAATAATTCTTCGACTAATATTGGGGCTTGCTGTTTGTTTCCACAGTTCTGTGCTATGTTTTTCCCTGCCCAAGTTTGCATGGGTCTTGTGCATGCTGATACCATTGCTGTAGGTTTGTATGAACAGGGTTCCTGGCACCTATAGGCCTATTTCTGTATGTACCTCCTCCCTGGCTCTTACAATCTTTTCTCCCGCTCTTCCACAATAGTCCCTGAGCCTTGGGTGAGTGGACCTCAATATAGGAGACTTGTCCAAGGGCCCATACTCTGCAGACTCTTATTCTCTGTGTTTTGGCCATTTGTGGCCTTTTGTGTTCCTGGCCATCTGTTGCATGAGGGAGCTTCACTGATGAGAACTGAAAGATGCATATTCCATGAGTCTTAGGTGTAGAGGTTGCATCCTAAGTGTGTTACTAAGGTCTGGGCAATTCACAGAGAATCTCTGTGTGTGACCAGTGGCAAACTCTGTAATAATCTCTGTCTGTTGAAAAAGAAGTTACTTTGATGGGTGGTAACTGGGATACTTGTCTATAAGTTTCAGGATCTATATTTTGCACATAGTAAGAAATTACATTTGTCTAGGGATATGAAAGCCTTGGGTTTTCTTTAAGATCTATGACCTCTTCAGCTATGTGTACTTAGCTAGGTTTACAGTAAGAGACGTGAGTTTCCTCCCATTGGGTGGGCTTTAATTTACGTCCAACTAGGTAGCTGCTGATTACCCCCAAGATAAAAGTGCCACTACTGCACCTATGACATTTGCTGTGCTGATCATTGATGTGATTTTTAGGCCTTGAAGCTAGGGGTTGGACATCAATTGATGTACCAGTTTGTAGTGTTCTCCAAAACTATGAGAGCTAGTCTTCAGGGGAGGTGCCTTCCAGGTTCAGTTCCAGATCCATTGCTCCAAATCCTGTGTCCAAAATATGTCCCATCTTCAGCGATAGGGCTGTACCACCAAGTTCTGGGAGGCAATCAAGGACTATGGCAACAGCCTGTGTAATTTTGGAAGTCTCTTGGACTACTCTGGCCAACAATTCAAAGGAAGTTTCTTCAAGACAGAGTCTCTTTATTGTTGTTTTCTGCTGTGTACACCAAGCTAACTGGGCCTCAAGCTTCTGGGGAGACTCCTGACTCAGCCTCTCATTTCCCTATAGGAACACTAGGACTACAGACATCTGCATCATGAATCCAGCTTTTACATGGATTCTGGTGATTCAAATTCAGTTTGTCAGAATTGTGGGGCAAGGCTTTTACCCAAACACACAATTTTTAAAATTAAAATAATCCTCCTTTGAGGGGGAAAAAAGTACCTGTTGAGCAATAGTAGGTCTTCAACTAATGCCAGTCTCAGCTGGCGACAGTGACTCGCTGTCCTGAGGACAGAAATGCTGAGTGGAAAGTGTGCATGGAGCTGAGTATGCACTGGCTAGCCACCTGGCCAGGCTCTCAGCCATCAGAGCCAAGGTCCTGAGCTTAGGTGTGGACAGGAGGCCTCCTGGCCTTGCTGCTCTCTGGATCCTGTCCTCCTTGCACATGACAGTCTGGGAGGCCAGCATGCAAAAGTCAATGCCATGCAGGCTTTGCCCAGGATCATCAAGATCAAAAGATTTGCTGGAGTGGATATAAATAGTCCCAAAGCTCTGCTTCTGAGCCAGCAGCAGGGGCTGGGTCAGGGTACAGGGGCCAGGCCAGCTGAAAATGCACCTTCCTACAAGCCCAGCAAGCACAGCCAGTCGCAGCCTATCCTCTTCACCATCTCAGGCTCAGGCTCGCTGCCTGTTACTGCACTACCTGTCACACTTCCTCTTTTGAAACTCAAATTGGTTTTCAAACTCAAGCAGCAGCAGCAGCCCCAGCCCTGCCCATGGAAAGCTTTAGGTTTTAGTATAACCCATGGTAGGACAGAGTGGGCACCGCTGGGCAGCAGGAGGAAAGGTCGAGCACAAGGAAAAAGCCAAGTCTATGTGTTCTGTCCCCACCCAGATCTTACAGGTTCCCATACAGATTCTCAGTCAGTGTCAAAATCAACCTGCGCACGCATCACCTTCAAATGTGTGGCATTTTCTGCCCTATGACTCGCACCCTCTTCCCCTCTCACCCACCTCCTTCCTGCCCCACCAGCCTGGCACCCCGAGAACTGATGGGGCCTCACCCTGCAAGAAGGCTGGCACTTGGAAGTACTCTGCAAGGGCTTGTTAGGTAAATGAATACATGAATACATTAATGATGAATTCAGCATGGGGGAAGGAAGGAGGAGAGAAGGAAGGAGAGAGGGTGAACAGCCTGTCAGCATCAGCCTCTGCCTCTGCTTTGCCCGTCTCCCGTGCTGTGTCTTGTCTGTATCCTTGCCTGTTTCTTCGCTTCTGTTCTCCCTCTCTTTTGTCTCTCCTCTGCCTCTCCCTTCTTGTCTCTTTCCCTGTATTTCTTTCTTTTGCTCTCTCTCCTCTCCTCTGCCTCTCCAGCTCTCTCTCCATCTCTCTCTTTCTCATGTGTCTTTCTTACATACAGTACACAGACTTCACCTGCAAAAAAGTCACCATATTCTTATACCCACCCTCCATATTCTTATACCCATGCTCCAAATGAGGAAGCACCCCTAGGCTACTCGGGATGGAGTCGGCCTCTAGCCCCAGTTCTGCACATACTCACCCACCCCCTCTCGGCAATTCAAGTTTCAACCAAACTGCACTTCACAGATTATAATCTGTGAGATGACAGTGTTAACGCCACCACCTTTCACCTCTAAGTGAAATCAGAGACTGAGCCTGAGACATCCCTGAGATCTTGAAACTGGGAAATATCCAAGGACCAAGCACACATGTAAGCAACTAAGCCCCAGCCTTTCACAGACACAAAGTGGAACTCAGCCTGCAGCATGGCCAGGTGGGGTGAGCTTGCAGGCCTCCAAGACCCAGACCCTGATAGAGATGTGCTTTTTAAACGAGAAGACTCTGGGGATCTGTGAAGGCTGTGCAGAGCAACAGCCCCAGCTCCTGTGTGGGAGAGGAAGTGATGGATGTCAATCATTCTCATGCACAGAACCATTCAGGGAGGAAAACTGTGAACTTAGGTGGAAATTCACCTCAAGAAGTCAAAAATCAACACCTTTGAGGGGGTCCAGGAAATTCCCACAGACTGAGCTTACTAAGTCCCCAAAGGACAGGGCAGCAGTAGGAGCCGAGACTTTCTAGGGTGCTCTATCTCTGGAAACCCCTTTGCCTCCACAGCCTGGACGGTTGTTCCAGCAAGCTTCACCCCTGACCCCTCCCAGGGAACAGGTTTAGGGCAGCATCTACTACCCTACCAGGTAGGGAGGCCAAGGGACAGGAAGGTCACTAGATGCAGCCCAGCCATCCCCACTCCCAGGTACATAATAACTAGGTTGGGCCCTGCCATGGTCTGAGTGTTTGCATCCCCTTAAATTTTTGTTAAAATCCTAACACCCCAGGTGATAGGGTTAGGAGTGTGGTCTTCAGCTAGTGATTAGGTCAAGAGGACAGGCCTCTTTCAAATAGGATTAGTGGCTTTATCAAAGAACACAGAGACCTCTCTTGCCCCTTCTGCCACTTGAGGACAGCAAGAAGTTGCTGTCTATAAACTAGAGAGCAAGGCCCACCAGACACCCAATCCATCAGAGCCTTGATCCAGCCTCCAGGGCTGTCAATGCAATCAGTGTCTGCAGTTCAGAGACTGCCTGGTCTTCAGGGTGCTAGTATAGCAGTCTGAAGGGGCTGGGACAGACCTGGAGGCCCAGTTTAGTGCAGAGATCAAAGAAACTATATTTCATAACAACAGTCTATCCAAGGAAGACAGGTTGTCATCCTGATGAAGGGAGACCCATCTCGCTGGTCTCCAGTAGAGAAAGATGGAATTTTTGGTATGTGAGAAATAAAAATCTAGGGGAATGGTAGTGATCCAGGTCCCTACCAACCCACCCCTGTGCCCTGAGTCAGACCCTCACTAGATTCCCCCAGCCATGACCTTGAACTCTCCTGTTCAGGAGCTAAGATTTCTGGGAAGGCGGGGGTTTCTACAGGGAATGAGACCACTGATATCAGGACCATTCTCTGAAGAAGTCACAGAAACAGAGGCCAGCTCCCACCCAGTCACAAGCAGAGTCCAAGAGCTTGGCTACAGGTGTGAAAAGGGCTCTGACATGGCCAGAATGCAAAGAATGCTCAGCTGAGAGTCTCACAGACCAGGGCCACATCCAGCCCAGTCAACAGGGAGGCTTCACAATTTGGGTCTAGTTTTCTCATCTGTAAAATGGAGTTGCATGGGCAAAAAAGATCAGCTAACACAGGCAGCACTCAGTATACGATTGAGTCCATCTCTAACGATACCCACAAGCCAGAAAAGCAGCTGCCATGAGGGAGATGGAAGCACTGAGCACTCAGCTGCGGTCAAGGCTATGTTGAGACATCATTATTATTAATATCATTATTATATTATATTATTATATTGAGGACCAAATGTAAGAGCTTACCAGCTGTAGAATTTTTAATGAGGCTCTCCTACCTCCTACCAGAAGAAACTTTCAGGACATAATCCTATGGTAAGTGAATTTATGTATTTCTAAATAACATGCAGATATGACATCATACGTATCATCAAGGAACCCAGCAAAGAGTGAGGCTAAGTAATACATGGAAACAGAAGTTCTAACCTGTTTTTATCCTGTTCCTCAAAGAACTACATTTTCACACCAGGGACCCACACACACCACCTTGGAGACCCCTGGTCTTGTGTACAAACCATCATAATGAACTTGAAATACATTGCAGAAATGTAGGCCATTTGTTGGGAGGGACTTGAAAGTGAGCAGAGTATGACTGGTCCCTACTCCAGAGAGGGACCAGGCAGGCAAACAGGGGTAAGACCAGTTGGGAAGTCCCCAGAGGGACCCAGGGCTGCAAGAATAAATAGGGTACATATAAAGAGGGGACTTCATACATGTCAAAAATCAGGAAAGGTCCAAAATATGGAGCCTGTCCTTCAAAGAGATACTCAAAAGTCAGGAACAGGAGCTGGAGAGATGGTTCAGGAGAGCAGTTAGGAGCACCTGCTACTCTTGCAGAAGACCTGGGTTCAGTTCCCAGCACCCACATGGCAGCTCACAACCATCTCTAACTCCAGTTCCAGGAAATTCAATACCCTCCTCTGGTCTCCACGGCCACGAAGCATGCACTTGTATACATGCAGGCAAAACACTTATATACATAAAAATAAATAAAAATTTTTAAAGCTGTGGTATAGGGCTTCTAGGGAGAGGAAATGCGTGAGGCACAAAGGTGGCACACATCTGAGACAAGTGACATGTAGGCATGTGGTAAAGCACAGACCAAATCAACCAGCAAACATGGCTACTTAGCCCCAGGCAGGTTTTCAAGCAAGAGAGGAGCCTACCAGCAAATACGTGTGTCTGCAGCTGACTTTTCCATATCTATTGCTATCAGCAAATGCCTGAAATTGGGTCACTTATAAAGTATAGAGGTTTATTGGGCTCAAAGTTCTATAAGCTGGGAAGTTCATGAGCATGGTAACAGTATCTATTGAGGGGCTGTGCTACATCATACATGGCAGAGTACATCACATGGGAGACAGAACAGCATGCTAACCCACCTCTCTTCCATTCCTGACAAAGCTTCTATTGCCATCAAAGGCCCACTCTCATGATCTCATTTGACCCTAATTACCACCCAATGGCCCCACCTCCACGTACCAGTAACATAGATGCCTTTGGGGATTATTTGCAGCACTAGAACTTTTAGAGGACACATTAAAAGGATGGCAATGGCCAAGATAGACTATAAAAAAAGAGTGGGAAGAGGAGGAGGACGCAACCTCCTGCTGCTTACCTCATGGTGTGCCTCAAGTCAGGAAACCCCACAATATGTCCCTAAGAATTCAGGATCCCACTAGCACACATGGCTACTCTCCCCTGCATGACGTCCCCCAGGTAGGCCAGAGGCCTATGAGACATTCCCTGTGTCCCCAGCGGGATGGCAACTGCTCATGATGAGGGAAGAGGTAGGAATGAGAACACAGGACCCTCATGGTTGACATTATCAACATCACATCCACAAGTCTGATTTTCCCCAGACTCCCTCCTGGGTGTTTTGGCTGCTTTGCCATATGTCAGGAGTTAAAAATACAGCTCCAAGTAAGGAAAATGAAGATGAGATGGGCAAGCACTCTGAGTAACTGGGGGGTGCAGAGGATCTCGCCTACTCCAGTCCATCTTTATCCAGAACACGGATCAGACCTCAGTCGTGGGAAGCATCCTCAGATCCCTGGGTATTGGCCTCTTCAGACACACGACCAGCCTTTCTGGGTGGCTATTATAACCTGAATCTGGAATGCCCCTCAAAGATCATGTGTTCAGAGCTTGGCTCCCAGCCCATGGAAGGCTTTAGTAGGAAGAACCTAGTGGGAAGTCTTCACATTGAAGGTATCCACTAAGAACACCATAGGACTCGGGTCTCTTCCCCTCTTATTATGCTTGTCAGTTGTTATGAGATGGCTTTCTCTACCATGAGCTCTCACCGTGATGTTCTGCCTTACCACAGCCCCAAAAGCAATGGGGCCAAGTAACTGTGGACTAAAGCCTCAGAAAAAAACTTGAGCCATAATTAACCTTTCTTCCTTTAAGTTGATTATCTCAGGTACTCAGAGTCACAGAAAGCTAACTAACTCAATGGTTCTACACAGAAGTCCCCACAATAGAATAGGGATACACCACACTGCACAGAAAGGCAAGAGCTGTGTCCCACCTGAGAGTAAGCCACAGTGGAACTTTCATCTGCCTCAGATAAAAGAGGTGACAGGGTGTGTGATCTGAACAAAATGTGGGGAATTAAAAACCTAATGAAGGAGGGGCCAATTCCCTTGCCCACAAGTCTAGGCTGGCCTTGCCACCTGCTTGACTAACAGGATTTAGCAGAAATGACAGGACTTGCAAGCATGTATTACAAGGAGCCTCACGTCTCCTCCCAGGCCTTTCAGAACACTTCTCCCCTGGATGACCATGTGAGCAGATTGACTCCCCAGAGTCTACCATGCTGGAGAGGATTCATGTAGATACTCTACTCAGTAATTCCAGCTGAGCCTGGCCTTCTAGACACTTCCACAGGAGCTGGCATGTGAGTAAAGGTATTTAGTATCCTCCAGACTAGTTCATCTCCAACTGAACACCACTGAGCAACTTCCCTGGGCAACACAAGGAACAGAATAGTCTACCTAAGCCCTGCCCAAACTCAGGACCCCCAAATCCTGAGATACAATAAAATAATGTGTTTTAAGACTTAATTTTAATTTCTTTCACAGCAACAAACACAACATTCAGAGTAAGTGACTGACTAACACACTAAGTGGCTGATTCTTCCATCTATTACATCATTTATTAAAACCTAACCTGAGGGGCTGGAGAGATGGTTCAGTCAGTGAAGTGCTTGTCATGTAAGCATGAGGACCTGAGCTCAATCCCCAAAACACATGTAAAAAAAAGTCAGGAGCAATACCTATGCCTGCAATCTCAGAGCTGGGAGGTGGAAACAGGAGGATCACTGGCCAGCCTGCCTTGCTGAGATGATGAGCTCTGCATTCAGTAAGAGACACTGTGTCAAAAAACAAGGGGAAAGGATTGGGGAAGAGACTCAATATTGGCCTTTAGCCTGCATGCATGCATGCATGTACATACACATTGTTCTAGTTTGTTTTTCATTGCCATGACAAAATACTCTGACAAATACCAAATTGGGGAGGAAAGGGTTTATTTGTCTTACATCTCCCAGGTCACAGTTCATCAGGGAACCCAAGGTAGGAACTCAGGGCAGGAACCTGGAGGCAGGAGCTGGAGCACAGGCCATGGAGGAATGCTGCTTACTGGCTTG
>NW_008333794.1:3543104-3555405 GCF_000622305.1 Nannospalax galili
TGCAGATCCAGGCCAGCTCCATTCCACACTTACTGCTGTCCTTGGTGGTGTCCCATGGTCCCGGCATCTCCAAAAAGCTGGAGTCTCCACTGAAACTGAGGCTACACCTTCACCAATGGCCTCTTCTTGCTTCTTGGGGTGCAAAGCCTCAGATTCTCTCCATGACCCCTTCAGTCCTGGGGTCTTCGCTGCAACTGAAGCTGCACTTTCACCTATGGCCTTTCCTGGCCTCTCAGAGTGCCAAGCCTCAGCTGCTCTCTGTGACCCCTTCATGCTTTCAACACCAGAACCATGCAGGAGACTCTTACACATTACCAAGTCCTGCTTCCAGCTTGAAATAGAGGTGCGGGTCCCCTCTGTGTGCTGACCGGGAGGAAATACCTCCCAGAAGACTCCAGAGTGATGTTCTCTTGTTACTTACAGTGAATTTTCAGCCCCAGCTAACCAGCGTCAATTGTCCCAGTAAAGCAAAGGTTTTGCTTCAGGTTCTGGTCTCTTCTTAATCCCAGCTGACTCTTCAGCCCCAGCCAACCAGAACCCCCAGATTCTCAATTCAAAATCTCACATGAACTCCCCTGATAGTCTCCAATTCCCTTTGAAGCTTCACAAGCCAGGCCTCCCACATCACTCATCAAGAAGATTCCCCACAGATATGGCCACAGGCCAGTCCAATAGAGGCAATTCCCCAATTGAGGCTCCCTCAACCCAGGTGTGTCAAGTTGACACTAACGCTATCCAGCACACACATGCACACATACATGAACACATGTACATACGCATGTATGTGCACATGCACAAAGACGTATACATATGCACACATGTACACATACACACAAAACCTAACCTGGGACAGGGTCCCATTACAGGAACAGCAGAGACAATTCTTGTCCCCGTGGAGCTTCTGGGTTTCACAGATCCACATCCATGCTTGACAGCTTTCTCTCCCAGGACCAGGGTTTCACTATCATCATCCTTGACCAGTTCCCACCACTGCCCTCATTCTCTCTGGATAAGGTACGTATTCCAATTCTGGTACAAGTTTTATTAAGCTCTAAAAAAGTCTTATGAATGAGCAGGGTATGGTGGTACATGCCTTTAATCCCAGCAAGCAGGAGGCAGAGGCAGGTGGATCTCTGTGAATTCAAGGCCAGCCTGGTCTATATAGCAAGTTCTAGCTGGGGCTACAGGGAGACCCTGCCTCAAAAGGACAAAAAAGTCTTACAAATGAAAGCCATAGATGAATAAAAGAAAAGAAACAGGAGACATATAAAGAATAATAAAATTATATCTGTAAATCCCTCTTTATCAACAATTACATTAGATATAAGTGAATTAAATGTTCAAATCAAAAGGCAGAGACTGGCAGGATGCAAAAAAAAGGAAAAAAAATCCCACACAATCCAGTTACATACTATCTATAAAATACTTTAGATCAAAGACACAAGTAGGCTGAAAATAAAAGGATGGAAAGAGGTATACCGGGCAAATAGTAACCCAGAGAGTTAGAAAGGCTTTATTAATATCAAACAAAAGAACCTTCAAGAAAAAGATTGTTAAGGCTAGAGAGACAGCTCAGCAGTTAAGAGCACTGGCTATTCTTGCAAAGGACCCACGTTTGGGTCCCAGCACCCACATGGCAGATAACAACCATCCTTAACTCCAGTACCAGGGATCTGATGCTCTCTTCTAGCCTCCACAGGCATTGTACACATAGGTTCACTTGCATACATGTAGACAAAACACTCATGCACATAAAATAAATAATTCAAAAAAGGAAAATATTTCTGTTGTGAAGAAAGAAGGAAATTATAAAGAAAGTCTATCCACCAAGACAACATAACCATAATATACACTAACATGTACCAAACAGCAGAACCCCAAAATATACAAAGCAAAAACTGACAAAAATAAGGGAGACACAGACAACTCTAGAATAATAGGTGAGAACACCGATACTTCACTTTCAATAGTGAACAGAATAACCAGGCAGAAAATCAATAAGAAAATAGAAAGAAAAACAATACTGCAGATCTACTAGACCTAATCAACACTCCACCCAATAAACAGAATGTATATTCTTCTCAAATATACATGGAACATATGCCCAGGTAGACCATATCTTAGATCTGAAAATGAACCTCAGTAAATTCAAAAGAACTGAAATCATACAGTATGTTCTCTAAACAAAACTGACTGAAATTCAAAAGATCCCCTAAAAGTGTCTAGATGACAGCTCTGATTTGGATATGCTTGGCTGATTCTTCCTCAAACCACCTCCTACCTCATCACCCTGTCTTTCTGTGCCTCAGTTTCCCCATAATGGAAATAATTATGGTTCCTACCTCACAGAGTTGTAGCCAATGCTTACAAAATGAGCAGTCAATCAAAATAGCTCATTACTCATTGTGACTAATGGTGGTAATAATAGTTCCTTAAATTCCATTTTTTAAAGATTTTATGTTTTGTGGATGTTTGTGCATGTATGTGTGTGTACACACACACATGGATATAGGTGCCCACAGATTCCAGAATAAGGCATCAGATCTCTGGAGCTAGAGTTATAGGTGGTTGTGAGCCCCCCAACATGGGTGCTGGGAACCAAGCTCTGGTCTTCTACAAGAAAAGCAAATGCTGGTAAATGCTAAGCCATCTTCCACTCCCCCTTTCATTCCATTTTTTTTTTAATAAGGAAATAATACAACCATACATTGGTGTTGACTCTAAGAATGTCTTTGCTCGCATTATTTAACCTGGTCCTCCTTGCACCCCTGCAGACACCAAGGAAGCCTTTAGGTGAGAACCAAATGTAGTAGTCAAAGTTCCCTGGATTTCCCTCAAAAGTTAGAGGTGGTGAAAAAAGGGTCTTAGAAGGTTAAACAGAGATGTACGCATGTGGTAGATTGTGAGAGGGGAAAAGAACATTCTAGGTGCCTCTGCTTTTTTTCTTTCAGGAGTCAATTCAGTTTTAATAACATTAAGTCGCTGACACTTTAAAATGTGCAAAGACGCTGTAACCAAGGGCTAAACAGATGAAGACACTGTCTTACAAAGTGCTTGATTCAAAATCTGCTAAATATGCAGAATGGTAAGTAGGTAGTTAGATAATAGATATAGGCTACAGCCCTACTCATTTCATTCTAATCCCATGACTTATGTTGCACATAAATTTCTCAGCCCAGGAAGAATGAGCAACACTAACACAAATTAGCAAGTCCACCCTATACATTCATGTGCAGTAAAGATTTCCCACTAGGAGGTAAGTGGTGTTTTATAATACTGTTTTCAATAAGGAAACCAAAAGCATGGTAAGGTAAAAGCACTGGCCCAAAGAAAGACAGTCAATTCATGATGGAGGGAGCTGGGATTCTGCCAGTAGCTTGGCCAGAGTGTCTTGACCACAGTGCAATCCACATCCTACACACAGACGCATCCAGGAGCCACCTGGAAGCCCTAGCCAGCCTGGGGACAGCAAGTGGTCCTACCTGGGCTGCACCTTCAAAGAGGCGAGTAAATGGAGCTCCCCTGGGCACAGATAGCTGAAAGTGGGTCCAGGCATATCACCAGCTCCTCTCACCATTCCAAAAGCCTCTGAAGGCAACAAAGCCCCATGTGGCAGCCTCCCATATGGAGACTCTCCCTCCTGGTTGAGCTGTTCTTTCCTCTTCCCATCTGGGCAGACGATAGCTGGGGGTGGAAAGATAGCAGGGAATCACGTGCCTTTATCCAAAACACATACACCCCTGCCCACCTCTACCAGAACTATGGACCAAGGTCCAGCATTCCTGTGTCCTGCACATCTGCTATAGCCTGGCTCCCTGTCTGCCCAGGTCTTCTCCATACCTAAGTCCAGTTATGTCCCTCCTCCTCTCAAGACCTGCCAAGGACTCAACTCCCATTTCCCTCAGATTAAAGCCAAAGTCGCTAATGGGCTACATGACCCTACTGCCTCTGCCCCATCATCCCATCCTGCAACCCCATTCCGCTCACCCTCCCAGCACATGCTATCCCCCCTCCCACACTGACCCCTTCCCTGTGTCTCATCCAAATCGAGTATATTTTCAAGGCAATCTTGAGAGGGATATCTAGTTATCTCTGTCTATAGAGTAAAGATGAAGAAACTGAAGCTCGGCAGAGATTTATTTCACTTGCCCAGGAGTGGAAAATGGAGGCAAATCCCCTAATCTTGAGGATAGGCCCTCTCTGGAATTTACCCCTGGTGTCACACTGGCTATGCCTCCAAGCTATTCATGTACCCTGCAGCTCATCCACAAACATCATTCCCAATAAGGTCCCTCCAGCTGCCCTCACCCCAATACCACAAGAAAGATACAGAGGATTTATCATGCACAATGAAGCTGATAAAACAGCAGCATCTCAATAGGAACCTAGGCATGTTACTGAATACTCTACAAGCAGGCTGCAGAGCACTAAGAGGACCTAGCAGCCATGTCAGTCCCAGGACACCCACTAAGAAGTTCTGCCCTCTGCCCTTAGCAAACCATGCTCAGATGAGGACTGCCCAGTTATCAGCCTATGCCTTTGCTTCTCTGTAGGTGTAACATACTGTATGAAAATGCACACACATAGAAGTCAGGATATCCATCCCACTAATGTGCTTCTGATAAGAAGATTCAGGGACAAGGCCCAATGAGGGCACAAGTGCTAGCTCCCCATAGCACCAAGTATCCCCATGTGCCCTATGTAAATGAAGACATATGAAAAGGCACAGGTTGCTTCTCCAACAGCTTTCAGAAGGTTGTTAGCAAATACATGTGGAACAAGAAATTCAAACTCAAGGAGAAGCATCCAGCATTGGCTGTGTGCTGAGCAGCTTGGAGAGCCCTTCCCATGCCTGCCCACATCCGCTGCCCACAGCAGTCCTGTCAGTTGGGCACCACCACTGAGGCTGTTTTACCATGAAGGGACTGAGGATCCCAAAATGACTTCTGTATAATGACCCAGGTAGCAAGTTAAGATACCAAATCTGATGCTCAAAGTTTAAAGCCACAGCTGTCTCTGGGTAGATGACAAAGCTGGAGTTAATTCTGGGTCTCTGAAACTAAAGGTCTAGGTGATTCGACCATACCACATTTGGAATGGCTTCAGATGTTCCACACAGCGATTATTCAATACAATGAGCAGCTCTGAAGTGGCAAGGTATAGCGGTGAAGTCGTGAGGGCAGATGGGCATGAGTGCAAATCCTGCCTCTGCCACTAAGTGACTGTGGACAAACTGCTCAACCTTGCTAAGAGTGAATTTTTATATCTGCAAAATGGGATAAAGAGGTTCCAGGGTTAACAGACATTGAAGAGAATTTGAGGCTAGGGCTGTAGCTCAGTTTATAAAGTGCTGGCCCAGCACATATAGACTTATGAGTTTGAGCCCCAGCAATATGCATATGTAATTCCAGCACTCAGGTTGTAGAGAAAAGAGGATAAGAAGAAGTTCCAGGTCATCTTTGACTGCACAGTAAGTTCAAAGTCACCCTACGATACATGAGACCCTATGTCAAAAAAAAAAAAAATGCTCCTAGCATTTAGCACTCCAAAAGGGCTTGGTTATTACTATGATTTTATTGTAACTGATGTAGTCCAACATCAGGAGCCAAACAACAGGCTTTCTCTCTTGTTTCTTTGTGGCTCTGGTATCCTCCAGGAAGGAAAGTCAAACATTTCAAAATCAGGACTCAGCCAAGGCACAACTTGGGAGGAGATGACCTAGTTTTGTTCCCTAGCCCCTGACAGTCTAACATCTGGATTCTGAGCACAATGATTGTTCCAGGCTTGTCTGGCCTCTCCTGGTCCAGCTGTCCCCATTTACAGACATTCCACAGTCACCCAGGTCATCTGTCACAACCAAACATTTTGGGTACAAAGATACTGCATGTGCTGTCCCATATGCCTTGACAGCCTCCTCCTCTCTCTTATTCCTAAAGCCTCAACTCAAATGACACTTCCTGCAGGAGGCAGCCTATGCTGATGCCCACAGGTGGCCACTTACGTCCTGCCCTGGGCCTGCACACTACTTAGCCAATTTCCTCCCCCAATCCAAGCTCTCTGAAATGTTCTGCGGACAGACCTCTGTCCCTGTTCATGTTTCCAAATGGAGGCAGAGGGGAAGCTGCTGTAATGGAGGACAAAAATCCTGCCTACCTGTGTGGCCTAGGAACAGAGTGAATAGAGGAGGTAGCAATCACATGTCTGCTTCACTGAGCCCCATTCCTGGTACATAGTAGGCACTCCACAAATGTTCACTCCTTATCCATGTGGCTCTAAGCACCCTCAAGGGTGTAGAGGTATGCAATAAAGCAAATATTGAAAAACTTTAATTGCAGAAGCTGGAGGGAAGAAGGGGAGATGGTGTTTCTGCTCTGCACGATTCTTTCTACTTTTCTGTATGTTTGAAAACATTGAGCAAAACAATCCTCAAAAGCAACAGTAATACTCTAGCTAACCCTGCTCCAAAGGCACCATCTACTGAACCCCATGGTAGCAGAAGCCACAGGCAATTCGTATGTCTGAGCTCCACCATGAAAGTGGCTGATCTCATTCATCTTGAGAGTGACTCAGGGAGGATGGGGCTTCAAAATCTAAACTACTAGAAAATGGCTTCGGGAAGGACTGAATCTTACAAACCCACTGCTAGGAGAGAGCTAACTGCCCCAGGAGCTGGTCATGAGGAGGCTTTCAAGGTCCCCTAGAAGAAGTAGAGGGCAGTTAGGGTAACAATGGGCACTGTAGCATTAAAGCTACCACACTTGATCGATGAAAACAGAAGTCCTTCCACATGTAATACTGGCCTGTGCATGCTGCCAATTCCAAATTTCACCTTCATGGAAAACACTTGCTACACAGGAATTCATCTGTGTCACTCAGTCCCACCCAGCCTACAGTTGTGGCAGTTTGGGCCACAGCCTGGTCTGGTCTGCCCTGGGTCAGGAGCAGCAAGCAGAAGACCCACTGAACTCAGATGGCCCTTGCTCCATTTCCATTAGGTCAATTTCACTTTCTTGGAGTCTGGTTCTTGTCAAACACCTGGTTTATATGTTTGTTTCTCTGGTGGTTCAGTGGTGATTATTCTAGTGACACCCTGACAAGCACATAATGGTGCACTTCCCAAGTTAGGGCAAGTGCTGCTCTTCCCTAAAAAAATAAAATAAAAACAGCATGAACCTGATCAGCTGTCAGAACAATGTCATGGACAAACTAACTGACAAATAGCCCCGAGATGACAAAACATACTGATGCCTCCAAACACCTGACTCCAGGCCTCTTCAACATGACCAAGTGCACACCAGTCCCTCCCCATAGCAAAGCCTTGAGGTCTGAGGTTTCTGCAGGTGCAGCGGCTTGTATCTAGAGTGAGCATTCACGTCGGAAACATCAGCAGCTCTTGCCTGCATTTCACACGCTGCACTGCTCACTGTTTTTCTCAGCTCCAGCTAGATAAAGAAGCATTCCCTGATTTATTCTCCAGGTTGTAAAATAATAATTTGCTTAGCTTGTCAGACGGCAGGGAGAGAGCTTCAGAGAAACACTCCCTCATTTTTCTGCAGACTCTACCATCTGCTGGAAAAATAAGAATGGCTCACCCCACTCCCTTATACTTTAATACATTTTGTCCAAGCAGGACAAGTGTCCCAAAGCATAGTGCAGCTTGTTCCTGATGGAGGGACATTCTCCCAGCACTAGATACAAGCTTTATCTCAGCTGGAAGAACAAGAATATTATTTAATGGAAACATGAACACAGTGTCTCCTGCCACCAGTTTCTCAGCCATATTCACAGCTCAGAAAAAAGGCCCTTCTGACCTCTCCCAAGTCCCTAGTCCTCTCTCAGAAGGCGAAAGGAAATTTGCATACGAGAGTACTCTGCTTCTAGGCCTCTGGCCCGTAGCCTTAATACTCCCCAGCCACTTTGAGGAATAACACAACTCAAAGGCTCCTTGCCAGAGCCATCCTAAGTAGGACTTTCTGTGTCATCATCCTGCTGCCAATTAGGACAATCCAGTTTTGTCTTACCGCCCCCTCTTCCACAGCCAACCCTGAGCATGCCCCCGAAATGAAGCACCATCATCATGGTTAATGTCACCACAAACCCAGGAAGAATACTTTGTTTGGTAAGTCAACAGACACTGAATGCCACTGGAAACCTCCCCCAGAGTGAGTCACTGATTCAGAGTCTCAAAAAACGTCCTTCTCTGAGTGATGTGTGATGTGACAGCCCTTGAGGCTGGAGCAGATGAGAAGGCGGAAGAGGCCGCTCTGCTGGGCCTCTCCTCAGCCACTTGAGGCCGATGTTTACTTCTGCTGAGCAACAACAGAGGATCAAAGGCTAAAACGGGATCATCTCCTTCAGTCCTTACCCCTCCACACTGCTACCTCACGTGACACCCAAAACCCAGTCTTGGTGACAAGATTCTACATGGCAGAAAGAAGTCCACATATACGGGGCTTCCTCGTGCACTGGACGCCAGGAGCCACATAGATTCCTGAGAAGTGGTCTGATCACTCCATAGTGGGAAAGGTGGGTAGTAGGTGGGAAAAATTGAGAGCCAGATTGTGTGAGACCCAGTGCTGACTCTATCACTAACCAGATGGCAGAGCTTAAACAATACACATAACCTCTCTGAGCCTTGGGTTTCACACTTGTACAATGGGACTGGTAACTATCCAAGCCTGATAGGAGTGCTGACACCTGAGGTACAAGCATACAACAAACCCTTAGGGCATGTTATCATGCTCTATTAGATTTGGTTCTTAACATTCATCAGTACCTGCTACATGATGGTTCCAACAGCCCTTCCCTCTGGATCTTTATCCAACCTCAACAAATATGCACTGAGCACCTACTGGGCATCCAGGCTCTAGTGAGAGGAATGCAGTTCTAGAAATGGATCATTAAAATGGAGCCTACTACACACTGCATATGAATGCTGATGTCGGGGGGAAAATCAACATCAATAATAACAGAACCAAATAACTCTCAGCAACCAAGGGCACCATGAATCACTGAATTTCTTTCCTGTCTTCATCTTAGCCCCCAGTTCTTGGAAACCTATGATGACACTTGGTACCAGTGGTCACGAAATGCAAAAGGGCCCTCTGAGAAAAAGCTTAAAGGTTTCTGGGCTTGGAAGGTTTCAGCATGTCCAGGCATCTCATCCCTGGTGAGATGATTGCTAAGCTCACTCTTGTCTCAGGGCGGACCATCAACCACTGAAGCTCAGCTATGTAGTGGGCAAGAGGCCCCTAACTCAGGCTGTAAGGGCTACCTAGGAAAAGACCCACCAGGTTTTGCTCAGCCAGGCATACTTACCAGATCCTCCCTCACAAGGGCCTTTATGCAGGCAGGAAGGCCTGGGAGTAGGCATCAGCAATGCCCAAAAGTGGGGAGAAGTAGAGCCCAGTGCCCAGCTCTACTTCCCCATACTGTGGCCTTGCTCTCAATAACAGTGGCCGCACCATCCTGACTTCTAGATAACCCCTCCCCACAGTCCCATGTTCCCCACTCCACATTCAGGCACCTAGTCCTTCAGTTCTCTACTCCTGCCAGGGCTCAGCTGATCCAAAGAAATGAGAATGGGACAACAAACCCATAGGAAGAATCTGATCTGCATGAAGCATCTACAGTGTGCCTGTTTCCTCTCTAGGAAAAAGTATGGGAGGCAACTAGGCTCATTCCTGCTTCACCTGCACTTAAGAAAAGCTAAGGCACAGTCATCGACTGGGATGTGCAGAGCAGGCAGTTCAGTCACCCATGTTCTTTCCTCTAGTATTATCTCCTCTTTTCTGTGGTTCTTCTTGTGTCTCTAAGCACATCTCTGATCGTTTTGCATACAGCAGGTACTTAATAAAAGCTCTCAAGCATCCTCTTACACTTCCTCATATCAATCACTTTGTTCTACATAATCCCTGACATAGTTGTTCTATGTTTGGAAAAACATCCTAATGCCCAAGGACCCTCAGCACTCAAGCAGGTAAACAACACACTACAAACCTAAGGATTTGGGAGTCTCCTGCCAGGAAGAGGAAGGCACTGGTATTCCTCTTCCCAAAAAGAAAAGAAATGAACTGCAGAAAGGAAAACAGAGCTGGCAACTCTCTTTGGAACCCCCTGTTCCAGTTCCTATGCCCATTCCTCATGAGGTCTGTAAGCCAGCAACATAGAATGTGCCAGAGCTTGTAAGAGGTGCAGACTCTCAGGCCTGCCCCAGACCTGCTGGGTCAGAATTGACATTCATCAAAAGCGCCCAGGTTCCTGGTGTGCATATTCAAGTTCACAAGGTACCCTAGACCCAGACCATGGAGTGAGGACTGTGTTGCTGTTCTGCTTTCCCTAAAGTCAACGCTATTCTTTTAAAAGGTGACACAGACTTGGCTGTGTCTCTAGTAGGGGAAAGTCAGATAGTCTCAAAGCTGGAAACTTCTGAAATAAAATTTCAGCATTTGCATGCCCCCTGTGCCCCACAGCCAAGGCCATTGTCTGGTTGAACACCGGAGAGTCCTCAAGGCAGGGAAGAGAACCTCTGTCCCTCCGAATTTTCCTATTCCCATACTCTGCTTAGTCAGTAGGGGTGACTTTGAAGAGAAAAAGGAATCTATCTCCTGGGATGATACTGTTGAGGCATCTGCTGACCAACGTGTGTCACTGTTTCCTACCAAAACAGGAACCTGTGTACCTGCCCTGGTACCACCTCCCTAAGCTACTAGGGACTTCATTTGGGCATTCCAGGTTTTTCTCTCTATCCTTCTACCAGCATGGACTGACCCATAACCTCTGTGAAAGGGACTAATGAAGGAAGCCTCAGAGCTAAGGGCTTCCCCCCTCCTGGCCTTCTTGAGAGGCAGAGGGTCTCTGCTGTCAGTGATACCAGTTAGGGGCAAACCACATGCCCCTGCCTCCCATATGAACAGGAGTATGCCTGGCCCCAGTGAGCCACAGAATTCACCCATGCTCCAACCCCTCCTACACCAACATGCAACTCTCCTCTTCCAAAGAGTGCACCAATCCCAAGAGAAATGCCTAGAATCAGTCCAAGCAAGGTGGTGACAGGTTTTCTGTCCCCTGTCTACAGCAGGATACATCATCCCACCTGGGTCCAGGAAAACATGGTCTCCAATGCCTGGACTCCCAGTCCAGGGAATCAAACCTTCACCCAGCTTAACTCTGTCCTCCATCACTGCATGCCCAAACCCTCGCGGGTCGCCTGTCCTACAGCTACTGACCAGCATCAGTAGCTGCTCATCGCACACTTTTTCTAGTCGGCCCCTGGCAGTTCCAAAGGCAGCGGCAGAAGGGGAAGGCAGGGAGCTCTCAGCACGCAGCAACTCCACCCCAGCGTCACCAAAGCCCCCAGCCTGAAGCCCGAGCCTCGCCCAGATGGGCACCGCGCTCCGTCCCGCACTGAAAGCTGTCAGTAGGGCTTCGGTACCAGCACCCTGAGGAGGCACCTGGCCGCGGGCTGCGAGCTCCCGAGACGCCAGGGGCCAGGGCGGCGGGGCTGTCCCTCTTCCGCATCCATTTAATCCTGGGTCCGAAATAGCCCGTGTAATCTCGGATCGAGGCAGGGGAATTAACCCCGGGCAGCTCAGGAAGAGACGGAGGCATCCCGGGAAAGGAGCACCAGGGCCGGGGCTGGACCGTGCGGGGTTGATTTGGGGAGCTATGCGCGAGTGACCAAGGCCGGTCCAGGGCAGGACCCGCGCCATCCGCCCCGCCGACAGCCCCGCAGCGAGGCCAGGCGAGAGGGCAGCTCCGGGATGCCGGAGCCAAGCCCGCGGCGTCCGCGGACCCGGGAGCGCTGCCTGGGAGCCGCGTCCCCGCCGACACCCGGCCGGGTCAGGAGGTCCACCGCGCGCGGGGCTCCGGCGGAGGGACCCCGCAGCCGCGCGCCCGGCCCCCCAAGAAGTTCCCGCGCCCCGGGACGCCCGTTACGCTGCTCTGCACTTACTTGTCGCGGCGACCTCCGAGCTCTGGGATGGCGCCGAGCAGCGGGCCAGGGCCCGGGTCCAGGCGGCGGGCGCACGCGACCAGGTGTCGCCGGTGCCGCTCCAGCAGGCCGGCGTTCTCGCGGCTCAGCCGCGCCACTTGGCGCTCCAGGTCCTCGATGCGCCGCCGCCGGCGCGCCAGCAGCTCTTGCTGCGCGGCGACGATCCGGGTCAGCTCCTGCAGGTACTCCGCCGCCGTGCCGGGGGGCTCGGCGGCGCTGGCCATGGTGTCCGCGGCGGCCGGCCCACCTCAGGCGAGCGGGCAGTGGGGCGGCGGCGGCGCGGCCATGGCTGTGAGGCGAGGACGGCGG
>NW_008333794.1:3555507-3660735 GCF_000622305.1 Nannospalax galili
CCCCACCGACGCGCTAGGGCCAGCAGGGCGCGGAGCTGCGGCCGCCGCGGACAGGCAAGGAGTTTGCAAAGTGCCGGCTGCGACGCGAGGGGGAGCGGGAGCTGCGCGACCGGCGCCGAGAGGAGGTGCCTATGAGGGAGGGCGCCGCCTGCCGGGCCCGCCTCTCCACCCCTCTCGCCGGAGAATCTCAGCTCCTAAGCCCCGCCCCTCTGCCCCAGCCCCGCCCCTTATACCTAGTCCCTGGGCCTCAGCCCCGCCCCCTCGGCGCTTTAGCCCCTCACTCTCAGCACTGCCCCTTTCAACCCTGTCCCTTAGTTCCTCCCTAAGCGTCTCAGCCACACCCCCTCACCCTTATTCCTCACGTCTCTCTACTCTTCAGTCCCGGCCCCTCAGTTCCGGGTCCCGGCTCCCGGAGTTCCTCAGCCCGGCCCTTTAGCCTCAACGACGTCCCTTCAGCCCCTCAGCCCCGCCCCCTCAGCGCCTCCCTTAGCCTATCAGCCCAGCCTCCAGACCCTCAGCCCCGCCCCCTCAGCCCAGGGACCCTCTGCCCCTCAGCCAGTCCCCTTAGCTTTTGCCCTGCCGCCTCCAGCCCCACAGTCCCGCCCTTTATGTTGCTAAGCTCCTCCCCTTAACCGCTCAGTCCCGCCCCCTCAGCGCCTTATCCCTTCGGCCTTCAGTTCCTAAGCACGGCCCCTTACCCTTGTCCCGCCCCCTTCAGCCCCTTAACCCCGCCCCCTTAGTGCCTTATTCCCTTGTCCCTCAACTCCTCAGCCCCGCCCCCTCAATCCAGGATCTATTAACGCCTCAGTCCTGTCCTTTCTGCACCTCAGCCCCGCCCCCTCATCTTCTCAGCTCCTCTCCTTAGTCTCTCAGCCACGCCCCTCATCTCCTCAGACCATCTTTCAATGCCCTCAGCCCCTTAACCCCACGTTCCTCAGTCTTCACACATGTCAACCCTGTCCCTTCAGCTACTCTGCCCCCACGACTGCGACTCAGGCCTGTGTCTTTTTTCAGCGTGCCTCTGACTTGTGTTTTTCAGCGTGCTTCAGTCCCTCTGCCCCAAGCTCCAATTGGCCCATCAACTCCTCAGACTCAAACCTCAGCCCAAAATCACTCAGTCCCATGACCCCCAGTCCTCCACCCTCAGCTTTTCAACTGGGACCCTTAGCCTGGCACCCCTGTGCCTTGTGCCCACTCTGGCCAGTCACTCTGATGTTAAAAGAAATGAGGCAAAATACATATTTATGCTATCAGCCTTTAATTTTAGATTGTGTGAACAGAAAACCAAATAATTCATGAGAGCTTTGACATTTTTTTACTGGTTCAGTCTGCTAGAATACACCGTGTTTTGTAGTAGCAGACACTAGTGTCACAAATTGCCCTCTTCCTTGCTGCAATCAGAAGGTGGTCAGGAAGCATTGAGACCTACAGCAATTTATCTTGCCTCATTGAGCCTCAGTTTCCTCAGCCATAACACTTTCTTTTTTCTTATAATTTTTTGTATGTGTATGTATGTGTGTGTCTGTGTATATGAGCGCCCTTAGAGTCCAGAAGAGGGTGTTGAATCCCTTGGAGCTGAGTTACATGCTGTTGTAAGCCACTTGGGTGCTGGGAATTGAACTCTGGTCCTCTGAAAGAGCAGAAAGTACTCTTCACCACTGATCCATTTCTCTAGCCCCAATGCTTCCTATTTCTTGACTATTTTAATCTTATAATTTTCATATTCCTGACTTTTTGAACAAAATTTATGATTGTTTTGTCTTCTTGACTTAAAGAGTTATTTCCATTGTTCCTTGTTTTCTAACAAATACTTTTTAAGGCTATCAATTTGCCTCTGGGTATAGCCTTACCTACACCTCAGAAGTTTCTAAAACTTGATTATTTACAGTTTGATGGCATTGCCTTTGTAAAAACTGGCATTATGCTGACATGACACTGGCTTCACTAACTCTTGATATATCACAACCATGTTTTAAAAAATATTTTTATTGAGTTTTGTGCATTTCATATAATAGATTTTAATCAAGTTTAGACCCCTCTCCCATCTGTACCACCCCCATATTCCCCCACCAGATTTCATGCATTCTGTCATATATGTTAAGTCCTTTTCAGTCAAGGCTTTTTACCCAGATATCCCTTGGTACAAGTTCATCCACTAGAGTCTAGTCAGCCTATCTAGAGTGTCTCTTAAAGAAGATCTACTGTCCCTTGCCCAGCAGTAATCAGTTGCCAATAGTTACTCAGCTAAGGTTGGGGCCTGTTCCCATTTTCCTCATTCTATGCTGGGTTTTGTCTGATTGAGTCAGCATGGGTCTTGTGCATGTTGCCACCATTGTTGCAAGTTCATATGAGTAAGTTCCCAGTGGCCTGAAAGCCTGTTTCCTTATGTTCATGCACCAACCGTGGTTCTTACAATCTTTCCACTGCAATGGTCCTGAGCTGTTGGGTAGGTGAGGTTTAATATAGGAGTCCTATCCAGGGAAACATACTCTGCCGTCTCTTATTCTCTAAAACTTAGCCAATTGTGGCCTGCTATGTGCATTGCACTCTGTTGTATGAGGAAGCTTCACTGGTGAGAGTTGAGAGATGTATTAGTATTTTCTCTACCCCTGTTCCGCTCTGTTCCATGAGTTTTAGGTGTTCCATTGTAGATGTGTCATTTAGGGCTGGGCATCTCTCAGATATATATTCTCTGTATACACCCATTTTTTTATATATCGACCTCCAGCAGAGCATGAGCCTGCCTGAAGAGACCCAAGACTCTCAAGGGCCCTAAACTCTCCTGTGGGAGTCTCCTGGGCATGCCTACAGGGAGGGAGATGAATTATGTGAGGCCCTTTCCTGTGTCCTCAAAATCATGAAGGACTTTTCTCTCGGGATGATGCTATTCACATGCCACTTTAAATAAAAACTTTAATTTCGTACTTTGTTACTATGATGTTGACATACTCTAAAAATTGATGCTATTTTTGTATATCTTATAACTACCTTGTGAAAAGGAAAATTATACTATATCTTATTTGTATATGCAAAAAGTATTTATCATTTTACTTTTACATTTTAAATATAGTAATATTTTTACAATTTGTAGCCCAGGCTTCTCTCCATTTTAAGGGCACAGGTCAATGGAGAGCAGTCGAGGAAGGAGCAGTGCCCCTCCCATGCCCAGTGCCCATATGGTTTCCCTGCCTACATGCCCCCACAACAGTTCTGTTTAGTGCTGACCTCATATTTCCATCTCTACATTGCCTCCTTGCTCTCTGAAACATGTCACCTGCCATGCCACAGACAAAGCACCCAGTCAGTACCATCCACAAGGCCCTGGAGACCTGGAGGGCTGAATCAGGAGCCTCCAGGCATGGCCAAGGAAGAAGATGGAATTAGCTTCAGGGGGACTTCAGGGGATCTGGCCACACACTCTAGGACTATGTGGGACCATGACCTCCCCAAGCTCTCCTGAGACAAGGCAAGAAGTACACAGGGCTTAGTGAAGACATGGACTGAGGGTGAGCATGGGCCCCCTCTGTGCTCCTTCCAGCCCTAAGTCTGGATTCCTCTGCTTCAGGTAGTGGGAGAAGTGCTGAGAGTGCACGACCTTGATCTTGCCTCCTGCCTTCCCTTCCTCGCTGACCTTGATGTCCAAACCTGGCAATCTTGAGTGTTCCAGTTATAGGCAAATCCTCATAGCTGGAGGCTACAGACAACCTACAAGGAACACCAAGACCACAATACCATTCTCCCCAGGCCACACATGGGTAAACTTCCAGGAACAAAGTCTGCCCCACCAAGAAAAGGACCTCTTCCTTCAAGAGCATCAGCCAGTAACTCACTTAGCAAATGGTCCTGGGTATCAAATGGGCATGCAGAGCAGGACAGACATGGCCTCTGCCTTCCCATGGAGACAGAGCAGGAACAAGTAAGTCAAGCAGGCGTGTAAGGGAACAGTCACACAGGGACCAATCTCAGAAGAGTCCCACAGGGTTGGCACTCAACTGTCACTGTCTGAATGTCTTAATTTTTTGAGACAGGGTTTCCCTTGTAGCTCTGGCTAGCTTCTAACTCACAGAGATCCATCTGCATATGCCTTCCAATTACTCGGATTGAAGGTGTGAGTCACCATGGCTGAACTTGAATATCTTAATTTTTATCAAGGATAATCATTTTCATTTTGCACTGGGCCCCCAAATCACAAGAGCAGTCTTGGAGGAAAGCAATGGCGCACTGGTGAACATTTAGCAGCCAAGCAAACCTCTACTAAAGGCATTTGCCCATCTCTGTGGTGTAAGGATTCCCATTATGACCCACTTTCAACCTATGTACCGCTAGGATAAAGGTGACACAGGTGACATACAGAGCAAGCACAAGTCGACTTCAGGACACCCAGGCATTTGCAGTGCAGATGACATACAGGGTGTTGCAACAGCACAAAACAGATGCTGGTCCTGTTTGAGAGTCAACATGAACCACCCGATCATAACAACAGTACATGCGCAAAAACGTTGATCTAAGATCGCAGTTTTCCAAGTTCCCATTCCCACTCCTGCCCTGATCCAGGCTGGGCAGTTCCACCCCTTAGATCAGGAGGGCTAAAACAACCACGCCCTGCCATGAAGACCTAGCTTGGCAAGATGAGCCAGTACAGCCCACTGGCTACCACATCCTCTATAGTCTCCTTGGCTTTGATCCCCACTGATAGACATCAGATATCAGACATCGGCTCACAGACCTGCCTTCTGGATTCTAGACTCAGCTACTAGCTATCTCTTTAATGCTCCCAATGCACTTGCCCTTGACCTAGACACACAGACAGGTGGGCTAAAGCAGAGAGATTTTAATATGACAGACCAAACCAAATACTTAGGACTGTCCAGTCAGTCAATGTGCCTTGTTTAAATTCCACAGTATACAATGAAAGGAGTAGTCTCCCACTTCCTATGAGCATACTGTACTGGATGCTGCAGTTGCTCCAGACTGTGGATCCCAAGTTAGGACAAAGTCCTTATCATGATGCATGTTGGCAGCTGATAAAGCTCAGATTATTTTAGGAAATTGCCCTGTGTCGATAGGTCTGCCTTGGAATCAACAGGTTTCTATCTCCCCTTGCCAGGTGACCCTCATCCCAGAACTGGTCCAGATAAGAGTTCCACAACCCAGTCCTCTTGCCTCAATGTGGGCCACACTTCAGAGTCATGCTAGCCCCAGAACTCCCAAGAGGAGCAGAAGAGGCCTCTTCAGGGCCTGTACCACCACAGCACAGCCCTGTAGCTCCTGCCATCCTTTGCAGGTGCTATGTTCAAAAGCACTTTCTAGAAGATCCTGCATAAACAACTCCAACTATGAATGTCTCTCTTGGGAGTAAGCCAGGCATCTACCTTTCCCTGCTCTTCCATCTCAGTCTTCACACCTCTTTTTTTCTTGTTAGGATTTATAGGATGTGCATTCTACACTGTGATTCTAGTTAAGGTCTCTCTGCTTTGCACACAGATTCTAAAATCTGAGATGCCAATAACCTCCTTTTTCAATATTAAAATTGCATAAATTCAAGGACAATTGGTAAAAACAGAACTGAAGAAAAAAAGATGTAAGAGATAGTTGGATGAGACAAAGGAAATCATATAATTCATAATCATTTATTAATTATTACTATTATCCACAATTCAACTTCTCAGTAAGAATATCCATCCACCCTTTTAATATTAACTTTGTTGTGGAAAATTCATTTTATCTCCTTAAAAACATTTTTTTTTTCTTTTTGAGACAGGGTCTCCCTGTAGCCCCAGCTGTCCTGGAACTCACTATGTAGATCAGGCTGGCCTTGAACTCAGAGATCCACCTGCCTCTGCCCCCTGAGTGCTGGGATTAAAGGCATGTGCCACCATGCCTGGCAAAAACTTTTTTCTGTGGGCTTTCTGACTCACAGTTGTAACTTGGGCCGGCTGCTTTCTGGACAGCTCATTTGGGGATTTCTTGGCATTAAGCTTCTAGATTGGGTTCACTGTTTCTTGGATCCTGCACACTCTTTCTTGAATTCATTTTCCGTTTTGCAGTGTGCATCCTCAAGTATTTCTCCCAGAGACAGCCTGTGAGAAGGTCTTTGAGTCCTTATGTGTCTGAACATATTTATTTTGCATTTATATTTGATTGACAGTTTGGCTGGGTATGGAATTCCAGATTTAAAATCAATTTCCTTGGAATCTAGAAAGGTTGGCTCTGTTTTTGTTCTCTTAATGCCGTTGATGCCAGCCTGATTCTTGTTCCTTTAAATAAGAGATTCTCTTTGGGATGAGGGGTACTACAGTCCCTAACCAGGACATTTGGAAATCTTGTGGGGCTGGAGAGATGGGTCAGTTGTTTAAAGTACTTGCTGCTCTAACAAAGGACATGAGTTCAGCTCCCAGCACCACATCTGAAAGTTTATAATGGCCTGTAACTCCAGTTCCAGGGAATTTAACACCATTTTTTGGCCTTTGCAGGCACCTGCACTCACGTACACACAAGAGACACATGCACATACACAGGTGCACAGATAAATATAAAAATAAATCTTTTTAAAAATGGGTAGAGGTGCTGTAGAGATGGCTCAACAGTTAAGAGCACTGATTGTTCTTGGACCCAGGTTCAATTCCCAACATCCATATGGTGGCTAACAACCATCTGTAACTCCAGCTCCAGGGGATCCGACATCGTCTTCTGACCTCTGTGGACATTGCAGGACACAGGTGCACTTACACACATGCAGACAATACACTCATACAAAAAATAAATAAATAAATATTTTTTAAATGGGTAGAAAGTTTAAAGAACTATTTCACCAAAATATATTTTAAAATTGCATAGATCAGCATATTAAAAAACAACATTAGTTACTTGGGAAATGCAAATTTAAACCACAATAATTTATTTATATGACATCAAAAGCAGAAACAACAAAAGGAAAAGACAGATAAGAGGACATCATCAAAATCAAAAACCTGTGCCTCAAAAAACACAAATTGAGACAGTGAGGATTGGACAACCCACAGGACAGAAGGATAGCTTTGCCATGCACATCCCTGACCAGATGCCTGTATGTAGACTATAAAAAGAACTTTCACAACTCAATAGTAGAATAGACAACCCAATTTTAAAAATGGGCAAAGGATCTAAAAGAGTCATTTCACCAGAGAAGACAGTGGCATGGGAAGATGCTCAGCATCACTGGCCATCAAGAGGTACAGCCACAAGAAGGAAAACTGTAGACAATAACAGGTATTGGTGAAGATGCAGAAAAATGGGAGCCTTCACCCTTTGCTGGAACGTAAAAAGATGTGGTAGTGTTGGAAAGTCATCGGGCAGTTCCTCAAGCATTTAAGTCCTATAACCAAGCAATTCCACTCTTACCCAAAAGAGTGGAATTCCCCAAAAAATGGAAAAATACTCTGGATATTGAAATCATCATGCTACATGGAGAAGCCAGCTATGAAGGCCCATATTGTGGAAATCCATTTATAGAATAGAGATCGCTGCAGAGACAGGGTCTGAAATGGTTGCCTGGACTGGGGCCAGGGCAGGGCATTTCAGGGTGACAGTTTCTTCCCAAAGTGATAACAATGTTCTGACATCAAGCATAGCATTGGTTGGCCATACCCACTCCCTCTATATATGTCAATATACTGAGCTGTGCACTTTGGAAGGGGCGAATTGTGTGGTATGTTAACTATCTCAACAAAGATGGTAAAAGATTAAAGCCACACTGAGATACCACTGCATACCAAGCAGAGTGGCTTAAACTGAGAATATCACCATGCTTCTGCTGGTGTTCTTGGTCAGGGATAACCCCGGGAGTAGAGATAGGGTGGGCATGCCCCGCCCCACTCAGCATGAAGTCCAAGCCCATGTTGTGTTTTGGCCCTGGACCTGATGACTCTACTACCAGGTATGTAGACTTCAGATCCCACTCACCCAGAAGGATCCTGGAAGTCCTGTTTGGAAGCTCTCAGGAGCCTGTACCGACTGAGAAGGTGATTTTCAGGATACAGTGACAACAGACAGGAGGGAACAATAAGCTTAGTTCCCAGGAGTGCAAAAGCCTGATGGGGTGTGCAGAATTCTGAGCCTGTGCAGACTGTTTCCAGAAAAATCTACCCTACATCATGCTAATTAGTGGTGTCTCTGGATTTTTCTTTACCTTTTTGACACATGACTTTTCCTGCAGAGACTCATCACCTCAGATAGATCAAGGGAAAGATTCTGTCCAAGTCCAGTTGATGAACCAATGAGCTTTCTGGGGTTACTTACAGAAGCATGGGTGACTGGAAGGCAGGTATATTGCCAGGAAGCCCCCTGGGCAACTTTCATGCTGGTACACTGTTCACCCCTAGCCAACTGTTGACCATTATATAACCTTAGGGAGGGTGGGGCCTCATGAGGATCTCCTGAAGACTCATGGGTCCACGAGCCTTGTGAGCCCCAAAGGCTACCCCTTCCCTCAAGGACAGAAGGCCAATAGCCCAATCTCCTGGGGGTTTTGGGCAATCTCAGCAGCTCTAATTCAAGATTACGAAGGTCATGCCCAACCTAGAGGAAGCATACACCATACTCCTCTATGTACTTTACATTTTTACAAAAACTTAGAGCCCTTCAGATAATAAAGTCCAGGCACCATTTTCCCTGCTCACATGTCACCTTTTCAAAGTAAAACCATAGTGACAGATAGAACCAATACCTGTTCCCAGACATATCCCCCTCTCACTGCACTGGGTTCTGGAGGCAGATGCCAACAAATCACACACCCATAGCTCCTATCTGCTGCTGCCATTGCTGCTCAACAGCAGGTAAAGGAGTGAACAGATCAGGGAAGGAATGACTGAGAAGCCAGTGAGGTTACCAGGGCCTGGTGGTCCCTGAGTTCCTAGTTGAGATCTGAATTAGTGGCCTGCAGGTAGAAAGACACCCATGGGGCTCCAAGTCACCCAGCAAATACACAGGAGAAGCAAGGGCATGAGACAACAGAGGACTCTCCCTGCCACTCACACCGTGGGTTCCACTCTGGTTTCTTTCTTTCTCTTTTTTTTTCTTTTGGTCTTTTTGAGACAGGTCTCCCTGTAGTCCCAGCTCACCTAGAACTTGATATGTAGACCAGGCTGGCTTTGAACTCACAAAGCCCTGCCTGCCTCTACCTCCTAAGTGCTGGGATTAAAAGCATGCACCACCACACCCGGTCTGGTTCCTTTCTTGTACCTCTTTCCAGTGTGCCTTACTCTCCCTAAGGAATACTGAGAATTTACTATTCAGACAAGTGGGTCACTAGAAAAGGTAGCACTGGGGCATCCAGCCTAGTCACCAACAGCTGAAAAGCCCTGGATAGCTCAGCTCTTTCAACTCCAGCATTCCTTCTCTATGGATGGGAACTTTAATCCCTCTCACCATGCTGCTCTGAGGACAAACCAGGCTACTCTGAGGATGAAGGGAGACCACACGTGCATACGCAGAGGCAGTACCTAGCACATGACAAATGTACATCACATTGCTCCTGCCTAGCCTTTGACTCAGGGACTTCACACCCACAGTACCCACATTGGAATACATGCAGTGTTACATGAACCTGAGCAGAAAACTGTACCTCTGTGTTGAAAAATTTTAAAGTCTCTGCTAGAAAAGCACAGATAGAAGGCATCATTTCTAGACCACCAGAGGAAAATAAAATGATGCAACTTAAAAACAACACAAAAAGAAATCATTTTGAAAATACAAACTAAGATAGCTACATAAGCCCAAGCAGGTCAACAACTACAATAAATGTGAAGGTCTCCAACTTACCTATGAAAAGGCAGAGACTAATAGACATATGTAGTGGTGCACAGTTGCAATTTAGCTATCAGGGAGGTTCAAAGGTCAGAAGATCACCAGTCAAGGCCAGTCTGGTGAGACCCCACATAAAAATAAAAAGGTAAAGACATCATATGAAGCCCAGCTATACATGTTGCCAAGAGGGAAAGTGTCTGACGAGGCCCCTTGGAATTCAGCACCTGAAGAGTGACACCCAAGGTCATTCTCTGGCCTCCACACACACACGCACATGTGCACCCACCCACACATGAACACATACACCTGGGGTTGTAGCTCAAGTTGGTAGAATGCTTGCCTAGTATGTGTCATGCCTTGGGTCCAATCCCCAGCACCACATAAAATTACATGTGATGGTACATATCTGTAATCTCAGCACTCTGGAGACAGAGGCCAGGAGTTCACCAAGAGTTCAAGGTCAACTTTGTCTACATAGTAAGTTACAGACCAGCCAAGGTTGCATACCAAGACCCTATCTTAAGCAAAACCAGTTAGATTCTCTAGTGCTAGAAAGATGTTTGAGTCTGGGGTCACAAGGATTGTCAGAGACTCAAAAAAGGATGCTTTGTGTCTCCTTACCCCTCCATGCTGTTAAAAGTGTTTTTGTTTGCATGTCCTCAATCTCAGGGACTTTGCACGATCTAGAGTCTCCAAGATGACTGTGCTACCCCCTTATATACCAGGTTTTTGCCTGCATATCTGTAAACCAGGTATGATTATATCTCTTGCCAGGGATGCTGGCAGTCATGAAATTAAAGGGGATAACATAGGAGCCTTCCAGCACCTCACCCTGCTGTGTGCAGTTTTGAATCTTATTACCACAGTCACCTGCAGGAGGGGTGACAGTCACAGACACCCCCCCCCCGCTTATGGGTCTGGCCACCCAGGCAGCCAGAGGGGACTCCCAGAGATTCCACTTGGCCCTGGCTTCCATCCAACCGGGTGGGCAGACTGGCAGCTGCTGCCTCTCTGGCTCTCAGTTCAGGTCACCTACCTCTGCAAGGTACCTAGGTATGCTAATACCATAGACTAGGTCCTTTAAAACCAAATGGGCCACTCACACCTCTGGAGGCTGAGAGGTCCAGGATCCAGGCACTGAGTGGGCTAGCATCTGGAAAGAGCTGACTACACCCAGGATGGCATTGGAGCTGAACTCTCCCATGGCAGAAGGTAGGAGGGCTGAAGTCTATTTCTTCACTTGAAGGACCTCTCCAAAGCCTCCTGACAAGGGACTTATCTCTCGGGAGGCAAAGCCTCATGGCCCACTCTCAGCCCAAATGTCCCACCTCACAGCCCCACTGCCTTGGGCTCTAAGTTCCAGAATGAGTCTGAAAAGACACACACCTTCCAACACTGCCCTAGGTCGAGGGGGCCTCTCAACCTCCCTCACAGTCCCTAGCAGAGCTCTACATTCATGTGCAGACCCTGCAGGTAGGCGACAGTCACAGGCCCTTGGCTGAAGGAGTACAGCCAACATGTCAAACACAGCTGGGGATACCAAGGCCATATACAAGGGCCCCTGGGGCCGGTGAATCTCCACCAGAAGCTTGTCAGGAGTCCATGAATGCATCTGTATTAAGCTGTGGGGGAGGGAAGGAGAAAAACACACTGCCACGTCAAAATGAATAAATGTTTAATTAAATATCTACAGAACATAACATTAGTCGACTAGTCAATTGCATTTCAACTCAACTCTTCCATAGTTCCACATAAATTTTATTTAATGAGGCATGTGGGTGCCTTTTAATACGTTTGATGTGACGTAGTATGGAGATGCTAAGTGGGGCCCTGGCAGAGGTCTTAAAATAGCTATGCCCTCAAAAAGGAAGGGGTTTGGGAAAAGTTCTCCTACATCCAACCACTCACTTATTCATTCATTGGACAGGCACTTGCGAGTCTAGGGAGTCTGTGGAGTATGGGGAGAGTTCTAGGTTCTACAAAGGGCAGCTCAGTAACCCTGCCCTGTGCCCTCTTCTCTCCATGTCTATCTCTGGACTTGATCTCCCCTCCACTTTCTCCAATGCTCACATGGGGAAACTGAGGCCCTGAGAGGTTAGGGCAGGCCTGAGGTCTGTCAGTGACAGCTGGGGATGTGTACCACCCTCCTAAATGGAAGCAGGCAGGCCAGGGTCCCTAGAGAGTCTTCCCAGCTCCCATGAATATTCACACAGCTGACCGGGCTCCCCTCAGCAGCCTGGGAGGAAGCCCATTACTGATTCACCAGCACCCACTGCATTTCTAATTAAGAGAACACAGTTATTCTAATTTTAACCCCACTCTCTACTACCTCTGTCCCTCTCTTCCCTTCATTTGCTGAAGGGCTAATAGCAAGATGCAGCGCTTTCCTGCCTGTTGCTTGGGATGAGTCATCTATTGGGCTGTTTGTAACGTGGGTGATTTGCTTGTCATGGGGTCCCCCATTCAGCCCTCCTGGAGGCTGAAGGCTTATTTCCTAAGCTAGACCTTTAGAAGGAGATCTAGCTGCATCCCCAGCTGCCTGGCCCTGCCTGGCCCTGCCTGTGCTGATTCAGTCTGCCTCTCCCCCTTCCAGCCTAGGATTGTCAGATGATACAGCTCACCCAGCTAAATGGGAATGTTAGGTAAACAAGAGATTTTTTTTTTTAAGCACACGCGTGCCCTTAAAGTATGGAATATACTTGTATTTAAAAAATTGCTTTTTAAAAATTATAGTGTGTGTGTGTGTGTGTGTGTTATGCATGTGGAGGTCAGAGGACAACTTGGAGGAAACAGTTTTCTCCCTTCCACTACATGGAATCTGAACTCAGGTCATCAGGCTTGGCAGCAAGTACCTTTACCCACTGAGTCATCTCACCAGGCTTTGCTTGTTTTTTGTTTGTTTGTTTGTTTTTTTAATATGAATTTTCAATATAACTGGTTTCCTCTGTCTTTATTTCCTTAACCTGGCAACCTTACTCCAGCCATACTACCCCGTCCTCCACCGTGGTTTGTAAGTACAGGTCGCTTTCCCTCCTTAGGGCCTTTGCACAAGCTGTTTCTTTGATCTGGATCATTCCCAACCCCTTTGCTGACGGTGCACCACTAAGCCAAGCAGGCTTCCCTGAGCCCATGTGGAAACAGGACCTGCCACCTGCATCTTCTCTCCTACAGCCTTGCTGTGTGTTTCTCATAGCACTGGGCATGGCCTCTTAAAATCTTTTCTATTGTGTCTCTTCCCCGCCCCTCCCCCAATAAATGTCAGCTCCAAGGTAGAAGTTGAATCTGACTAGCGGAGACAGTTGAATCTGACTCAGAGACAGTTGAATGATTGGCCAAGGTCTCAGCTGTCATTCATACACAACCTTGCACATACCTGAAAAACTGTCCCATGATGGGTGGGGGACAGAGGGACAGGTTCAGGTAAGTGGGGAGGAAGGGGAGACCTCTAAGGGCAGGAAGCTGAGAGGGAAAACAAAGACAGTGGGGAGGATCCCTACACACTGACCACATGCCTTGGCACCTGTACTATGTCACAGATGGCCCTGGATGTCACTTCTGTAACTTTAATGGTTATGGGTATACTTCAATATGCAATAGAAAAAAGTGTGACAAGCCATAAAACATGTGATCTCATGGATGTTATTTCTTACCAGAAGGCCAAGTTCAAAGTAAGTAAACTGAAAGGAAAATATTCAGAAGAACACAGAATGTCCACGCACAGGTGGACAACACCAAGATGCCAGTCACACCACTGCCATCTGAACTACCCGTGATACCAATGTCAGCTCTCCTGTGGGCTCCCCATTGCTGTGACAATACATGGAGGCAATCAGACCTTATTTTGGCTCATGGTCAGTGGTTTCAGTCCATGTTGCTCAGCTCTGCTGTTTTTGTGCTGTTTTGTGTGGTTCCACAGCACATTATGGTGTAAAGGGTGTGTACCCCATGGAGGCTGGGAAGCAGAGAGAAAAGGGCTGGGGTCACAACATTCACCTTCAAGGGCACCCCCACTGACTTTACTTCCTACTAAGTCCTGCCTTCCATTACCTCCCATAGACCGAGGCTGGTGACCAAGTTTTTAGACCATAGGCCTCTCGGGGACACAAGATCCAAACTCCTGCAGATCTTCCTGGAGTACCCTCCAACAGCCCAGCAATCTTCTATTGATTAACTCATATATTGCTCAAATCCATCCAAATGATGGAGGTGCTATTATTGCTTCAGTTTCCTGGATGAAGAAACAGGCACAAAATGGTTAGGCAGTTTGCTTACAATCACATAGCTCATGAGCAGTAGAGGCAGGATTGGAACCTGTAGACAGGAAGCAGCAGCACTTCCTTTACCATTTCCACCCGGCCAGCAGGAGGCCTGCCCGCCACCATACTCAGCTCTTCTGTCCTCCATCCCCAGTCTAGCTGCTGGCTCTGTTCCTTCTTCTGGGCCACTGTGAGGACCATCTTCCAGGAGATGCCTCCTCCAGAGAGACTCTCCCTCCTTTCTACAAGACAGGCCCTTGTCAAAGCTTCCTCTGGCTTGAGCTGAGTCTGGGCTATTGTCCTCATCTGAGCTACAGAGAGGGTGGGGACAGGCAAAGGCTTCCCAGGTCCTGACCAGGGCAGGCTGAGTACAGTTAAAGATTAAAACTATCAGAACACCTCCCTCCCTGCATGGAGAAGCTCAGCAGCTTTCCACCAACCATCCTATCCTTAGAGCAGCTCTGGCACCTGGCTGTCCCTCACTAATCAGAGTCCACTCCTGTGGTATAGTTTTACAGCAGAGTCAGCCCCACAGTCAGGCTGGCTGGCTCAGGAAGACCTGGTAGGGATTCAGGCTCAACAATTCTTAAGACCCACACAGAGGAGAGCCCCAGCCCTACCTGGAGTGTCTGAGAAACCATCAGAGAAGTGACGACAGCCTGCCTAGGCTGGTCGGGTCATCTGTGCTTACAACACTGAATCATCAGAAGGCAGCAAGCCAGGCACCCATGAGCTAGGGATTGCCCGAGCTATTTCTGTGTCCCATGGCCAGCTCTGCTGACACTTCAGCTTCATCTTCCACATCGACTACATTCTCCTTACTCTGTGCATCAGCCACAGTGGCCAGACTCCCTCCAGCCAGGAGCTTCTGCCCAAGCTGTTCCTGCTGCCTGAGGCTCCCTTCCCTCCCCTCCTTCATTCCTTAATCCAAGCCTGTCAGTCAAATCCCAGCCTGGCTATTGCTTCCCTGGAGAGCCCTCCCTGACCAGGCCAAGCCCCAAGTCACTTGATTTTTCTAGGGATATGGTTATTTGCAAGAGTCCTAGAATTACTGATTCTTGTTTTATCTTTCTCTCCAATTAGACTGTTGGCACTCTTTAGATAGGAATTGATCCTTGGCACTCCATTATAAACCTAGAGCCTAACACAATGCCCGGCACATAGTAGGTGCTAAATAAACTATAAAGAATGATTGATGCTAGGGACCCACACTGGCACAACAAATGCCTATGGTCTATTTGCATAAAGAACATAGGTTACAATATTTCTACAGTCTGCTGACATTTCTTTGAGAAACACATTTCTCTGTGGATATATATATATATATACATATATATGAAAAAATCTTGGAAGAACAAATGTAAATTAGTGCAGCCATTATGGAAAACAGTGTGGAAGTTCCTCAAAACATTAAAAATAGAACTACCACATGACCCAGCAATCTTTCTCCTGGGTATTCATCCAAAGAAGTGAAACCAGACTATGGAGGAGCCACCTGCACCCCAGGCTCACTGCAGCCTGGTCACAACAACCCCAATGCTGAGTCAATCTACAAGCCCACCAGCACATGCATGAATGAAGAAAATATGGTCTATGTGATGGAATACAATTTAGCCATAAAAAAGATAAAATCCCATCATCTGTGACAACATGGAAGATTCTAGAGATGATTGTGTTCAGGGAAACGAGCCAGGACCAGCAGGTACCAGTCCATCCCCCTCTCGCAGAATCTAGAAAAGTTGATGTCATAGAGGTTGAGAGAGGAAGAAGGCTCACTTGAGGGGGTGGGGAGAAGTTGTTCAACAGGAGCAAGTTCCAAGCCAGGTGTGATGGCTCCCATCTGTAATGCCCATTGGGGAGTTCCAGGCCAGCCTGGGCTACAGTGTGAGACTGTCTCAAACACCAAAATCAAACAACAAATGAACAAAAAATTAACAAATTACAGTGTGCCCAGAAGAATATTCTATGGTGTTGACATAGTTGACAGCAATGTACTATTTATCTCAGAATAGCCAGAAGAGGGGACCTTACATGTTGCCACTTCACAGAAATGACAAACATTGATGGTAAAGGTGTGCTAATTATCATGAGCTGATCATTATTCAATGTATGCATGTCTTGAAACACCACTCTCCAGAAATCTGCAGTTAATCTGTCAGTTAAAAATGTGTTCATTCCAGGTGGAGAGGCCCAGTTAGCCAGCAGCAGAGGGCCATATATTTTTCTCCTTATGTGTTTTCTACTTCAGTCAATGCTGGACACAGAGTCACATGAGGCTTGTGATCAAAAGACCCTCGGTGAAGGGCTGGAGAGATGGCTCAGTGGTTAAGAGCACTGACTGCTCTTGCAGAGGACCCAGGTTCAATTCCCAGCACCACATGGCAGCTGCGAACCATCCTTAACTCCAGTCCCAGGGGAATCTGAAGCCCTCTTCTTACCTCTGCGGCATTGCACGACATGGGTGCACTCACATACATGCAGGCAATATACTCGTACACATAAAATAAAAATAATAGCTGGGCGTGGTGGTGCACACCTTTAATCCCAGCACTTGGGAGGCAGAGGCAGGCAGATCTTTGTGAGTTTGGGGCCAGCCTGGTCTACATAGTGAGTTCCAGGACAGCTGGGGCTACAGGGAGACCCTGTCTCAAAAAGACAAAAAAAATGCTAAATAAGACCCTCATGTGGAACAGGGAGGGTCCAGACATTGCATGGAGAAGGGAGAAAAGGGGCGGGGCAGAAGAAAGCTGAAGAGAAGTCTCTGGGCTAGCTCTCCTGGAGAAGTCAGGCTAGGAGAGAAGGGAGACACACACAGGGACACAGAGACCATTGGCTGGTGAGGTATCGCAGGCCTCAGTGGGGGTGTTTGCAGGCCATGTCTGGAGTGGAGCTGATGGGAGGGCAGCACTGTCAGGCTGCATGGTAGGCAGTGGTCCCCTGGTGGAAGTCCATCCTTTCCCAGCAACCAGAATCCCTAGGGCTGTCTTCCTCATCTCTTTCTGACTCAGTCAGGGAAGGGACAACAGTTGGCTTGTCCTTCAGGTCTCACCAGTCCTCACTGCTAACAGAGCTGGACTTTGGAGAGGGGTCAGCCACTGTCCCCCAGCTCAGCTTCACTAGGGCTCTGAAGTCTCCACTCTCTGAGACCACAGTGAGAGCTCCTCACTTGAGGGTGCCAGGTTTGTTCCTGGACAACATGGCTGCAGGGGCTGCTAGGTCCTCTGCTAGACCCTGAGAACTGCAGGTTAGAACCAAGGAGGAGGGTCTGGCAGCACCACGAGCAGATCTCTTCCTAATGTCCAGAGGCCACAGGGGCAAAGAGGAGGCAACCGCACAGATCTTCCCCCAATATGGTCCTGCCCTCCCCTCTCCCAAAGACTGACCAGCCATTCTGTCCACTGCCACTGAAGGGGTCCATTCATACACAGCCCCATAATAGCCTTGTTTATCTCCAAAAATTCTACATCCCTGCTAAAGCAACATCCTTGACTCCCTATTGCCTACTGAAGTGGTTTAATAAACTTTTATTTACTCCCTAAAAGAACACTGAAAACTATCTCCCACAACCTCTCTAAGTGACACTTGCAATTTCTCATGCTATGCTTAGTGGTATATTTTTATAATAGGAAATAGAAACTATTAAGCCATTGGCAGGATGAAACTCAATGAGGATTAACTGTGATTGGATTATTTATGACATGATTTGATTTAGGTTTTAATTATCAAATTAAATAACCCACTCAGCCTGAAATCTTGTGGCATTTTATCTGATTGGTGTTATCTGCTGTGTATTCCGGGAAAGCGCTGACCTCCCTCTCCAGCTGCCTCTCTGGGCATGACTGCCTGGCCCATCTGCATGGGTTGGTTCTGACTTGCTTCTGTTGGTCTGGTGAGAGGCGCGGAGGACCACTTGAGGAACAACCTGGAGAGTGTTGCCACCCTGGAAACCCAGGGGTGGCCATCCTAGACCACTGAGAGGGAACTGGGGGTGGCTGTCCTGGACCACTGAGGGAGGAAAACACATTTCCAGAGCTCATCACTGTGTTGAGGTCTTCAGCTTCACTCATGAATCCACAACACTGTGACAAACACCTGAAATGAATTAGCATATGGGACAGGGCCATGTGGGCTGATGGCTACTGTATTAGTTATTTTTCTGTTGCTGTGATAGAAACACCATGACCAAGGGAACTTATAAAAGAGTTTATTTAGTTTATAGTTCCAAAGGGGCAAGAGTCCGTCATGGCAAGGAGGCATGCAGAAGTGGCTGGAGTAGGAGCAGAAGTTAAACTCTCACATCTTCAAGCAGGCACAGGAAGCAGAGAACAACTGGAGATCTAGCAAGGTTTAAGAACTCTGTAAGTCTGCCCCTAGTGGCCAGACTCCAGCATGGCCACACCTTTGAAGACCTCCCAAAACAGCAGCACCAACTGGGGACAAAATGCTCAACACTTGGAACCTATGGAAGACATTTTTATTCAAACCACCACAGCTACTGTTCTTGTTATCTGAACTGTTGCTCTGGCCTGAGGTAAAGTAGATTGTGGGAGCACATGGTGGCACAGAGCAAAGCCAAGCTGGTCGCCTCATGGACAGGGGCTGGGGGAATGGGAGGGAGAGACAACAGGGTCTCAATACTGTTAGATTTTTGGAAAATGAAAGGAAAGCTAGAGGAGTAGGAGACAAGAAAGCAGAGCCAGACCTGCAACAGGCAAGGACTATATCTTCCTTTATTCAAAGAAGATACAGCGAGAGGTAGAGACTGTCCATGGGAACCAGGTATCTACAACCAGACAAAGAAAACAGGGGGGGTTTATACCAGGGTTGTGGGACACAGCTGCACTTAGTGGGGAGCTGAGTTAGTGCCTGGGCTTGGTGTCCTTGATTGATTGAGGGTCATCTTAAGACCATTTCCCCAGAAACTGGCAAGTGTGTTATCTACGGCCCTAGAGGAGAGGGGCTCCACAAACACTTTCTCTCAGTCTTGGGGGTGACGAACTGATAACGGGTGAGCAGAGCTAGGCCTCTAATCTACAGCCATTAGGTCACTGGGGGAACTTTTACAATTTAGAGCCATTAGGCCACTCTGATGGTTTTATGCATTTAAGGCCTCTTAATGAAGCTCATGGTTTTCTTGAGGTTCGCATATTCTATCAAATACCCCTTCAAAGTACACCCCCAGGAACATAACTTCCTTCTAGGCGTCCTGAAGGTCTCACCACCTCTCAACAGTATCACATACCTGTGATCAAACTTTGAGGGACATTTAAGATCTGAACCCTGAGACCCACACAGACCCTTTCCTATGAAGGAGGGAAACAGGTTAAGATGGGAAGTGTTTAAGGCCACCCAACTGTCAAGAAGCCTGGCCATCTGCCAGCTAGTCTCCTCCACTGAGCACTCTGATGGCTGAGGCCGACTATGGGGAGGCAGCGGGTCTTTGGATTCCAGTACTCTGGGTCTTATAGTTTTTTTTTTTTTTTTTGCTTTCAGTGAACACAGAAATGCTCATTTCAGTAAATGGAAGTGGTCACCTGATAAGGCTGATGCTGAAATCCCCCACAGACTTTTATTTGCTAATTACATACAACATAAAACTTAAATAGTCCCCAAGCCATGGCCAGGCCTTAGCACCCTTCTTCACTGAGATTGCTCCCTGTATTTGCCATTAAAATCTTGGTTCTTACACCAGATCCTTGAAAATTAACCCAGGCAGAAACACAGGGGATACACATCCCTCTGCACATACCTCACATCACACCTGCAGCAGCAGGAACAGGATGGATTGACCCTGGGCCAGTCCCTTCTAGCTCCTGTCTCAGGTTTCCTGATCTCATTTTGGGGTGCTGGGAGGCAGATCAGTGACAGAGCATGTGCTCAGCATGTGAGGCCCTAGATTCAATCCCTAGCACCAAAATAAATTCTTTTGGAGATAGACTATTTCAGAAAAATATCAGTATCTGCTTGCTCTGTGGGCTGCCTGCCTACCTATGCTGAAGACTCCGGCATTCAGTGTTCAATGTGAATTTTCCTTCTCTTTTCTCTTGGGTTCCAAGACAGATCACAGATCAATATGAGTCAAGAAGAAAACAATGGACAGTCAGCTCAGCTGTTAAGAGCACATACTACTCTCGTACAGGGCCTGGGTTCGGTTCTTGGCACCCACATCAGGCAACTCACAACTACCTGTAACTTCAGCTCCAGGGAATCCCACGCCCTCGCCCTCGTCTAGCCTCCATATGCACCTGTACTCATGCAACCCCCACCCCCATACCATTTGCCTTGGGATGCAGCTCTTTCCTTTAAAAGGCTGGGGTCTGTGTCTCATCCTTCCCTTATGGTTTTGTGTAAGAGACACTTTGTGCAATTGAATTGTATTGTAATAGAAATTATACCAGCCCCATCTGTGATAGTTAATCTCGATTAACAATCTGTATCTGGAATCACAGAGGAGACACCTCTGGGCATATCTGTGAGAATGTTTCCAGAGATGTTTAACTGAGGGAAAACCCACCCTGGGCCTGGGCATCATCAGCCCACCAGCTGGGGTCCCCAACTGAATGAAAAAGAGAAAGCAAGCCAAGCGCCAGCATTCCCCTTCTGCTCCCTGTGACCAGCTCCTCGCACTCCTGTCACCAGGCTTTCCTTCTGATGGACTGTATCCCCTCAACCTTGAGAAAAAAAATAGAATTTTCCATTAGCTTTTGTCAAGTATTTTGTCACAGCAATGAGAAAACTAGCTAATACAGCATCCCAGCCAGTCTCAAGAGGTGTCTGTGCCTAGACAGTCACCGTGCCACCAGCTGGAGGAGAGGCACATGAAGCAAGGCTCTCCTGACTAAGTCAACGTCAATTAACCGACTGCTAGACTCAAAGCATAATCAGTTGGCTGGGAATTGTTATGCAGAAACAGCAAACTGATACATATACTACAAACCTGAGCTTATGAGTATTTTATAAAATCTCTTTTAGAGTGACAACTAAAAAAAGTAAACATTTATATTTTATTTTTATTTTATATGGACTAGTATATTGCCTGCATGTAAGATCACCCATGCTGTGTAATGTCCACAGAGGTCAGAACTGCAGTTACAGATGGTTGTTAGACACCATGTGGGTGCTGGGAATGGAATCTAGGTCCTCTGCAAGAGCAGCCAGTGCTCTTAACTACTGAGCCATCGCCAGTAAACATTTAGAGGGAGGAAATATGAGTGACCAACACTCTTCATAGCATCAAAGAATTTTAATCACTCATAAAATGCTGTCTTTCTACCTACCAAATCAGCAAAGATAAACATACACTCATGGCAGCAATATTATGTGTTGGCAAGGATGAAGAAAACAGAAGCATTCAGCTGGTGTGTAAATTGGCACAAGGCTTTGGAAATTAATTTAGTCTTGTAAAAATTGATGAGTATATCCTTTGACACAGTAATTCTACTCCTTGATACATACCCTAGAGAGGCTCTGACCCTGCACCTACACCAGTCAGTTTCATGGTACCATACTGAAATGTCAGAGGCAATGAACATAGAGAAAGGGTCCTATTTGTGACTGAGTGACCATTACTTGCAGCTCTGGCAAGGACAGTACCTCATGAGAGGGAAAGCATGAGAGAGCCAAACTACCCACATCATGACCCAGAAAGTAAAGAGATGGGACCAGCTAGAGTCTCACATCTTTTCAATTTGTTTTTAGGCAGTTTTACTAGGTAGTCCAGGCTAGCCTTGAATTTTATTATCCTCCTGCCTCTGCCTACTGAGTTCTGGGATTATGAGTGCATACCACCAAGCCAGACTACCACTATCTTTGACAGCACACTTCCTATGGCCCAAGGCCTTTCCACAAGACCTCATCTCTCAACAGCACCACTTAGTGGACCAAGCCTCCAATACATGGCATGTTGAATGTCCATTCAACATCTGAGCCACAGCAGCCTCAGGTGGAGATGTTGCCCAGCGTATGGTTCACAAGAGCAGGACTCTGAAACAACATACTTGCCCAACAATAGGGAACGAGATTTTACACTGAAAAGCAGCTCTGTGACCAGAGGTGGTTTCAACTGAGAAAAAGCAAAATTCTGGATGCTGCAGATACAGCCACAGTTGGGAAACATTTTAAAAGAACTGAAAACAATGCTCTATTTGTTGATGCTCATTTCTGTTTTGTTTGAGACAGGGTCTACCTCTAGCCCATGCTGATCTAGAACTCACTATGTAGCTGAGGCTGGCCTCAGACTCACAGCAATTCTGTGTCAGTCTCCTAAGTGCAAGGGTTACAGGTGGGAACTACCATACCTGGCATACATTAATAATAAAAGTTGCTTTGGAAATACACGGTCCATATTCGTTAGTTAATAAGAGGAAAGGGAAGGAGAAAGTAGACAGAAACTAAATGAGATTTAAGCCACAGGTTTCTGTCTGCTTAAGGAAGAAGGAAAAAAACCAAAAAGCATCAAAACCAATATCCAAAAAGAAAAAAAAAAATCAATGAAGTTCAGAGGCTTAAGCCCCTTGCCCACAGTGAGAGGTGGCCACCAAGTCTATTATTCTTTGTACTTTTCTGTGACATTTTCTTATGAAAAATTTTAATGTTGAATTTTATTAAACATTTTCAATCACTTTATGACTATTTTTCTTGTGAAAAAAAATTTCCACATTAAATGTTCTTTTTTTTTCTATGAGCTGGTGAGATAGCTCAGTGGATAAAGGCACTTGCTGCCAAACCTGACGACTGGAGTTTGATCCTCAGTACTCACATGGTGGAAGGAGAGATCAGTTTGTTCAAGTCGTCCTCTAACCTCCACAAATAATAAATAATAAAACATCCCTATTTGCTTATGAAAATATTTGGTTGCCTCGCCTTTTGGGCAAGCAATCCTCAGTAGCTGCATACTGCCTAACTACGGACCCATGCCAGCAGCGGTGAGCAGCCACCCCATTCTCCCACATGGTGCCTGCAAGTGGGCTCATCTGGGATGGGAAGGCAGCTGCTGAGACTCACCTCCCCATCCCACCACTACAGGTCTTCCTTAAGGTGTCCATGGCAGAATCTCAAGACCTCCTACAGCAGGGGCACAGCACAGACTGCTGCATTCCTACCAGCACTGTTGGCCAATGCAAGTGACATGACCAACACCCACCCTCTCAGGGTGGAAGTTCCTTCAAACACTCTGGAGAGGCTGCATACAAAGCAGGGAGCCCAGGAGCTGAAAAACAGGATGCAGTCTGCTACCTGCTTCATGGGGCAGCCACCAGAAATGCCACTCTGCAGGTGAGACTACTGCAGCAAGGTGGGCCTGCATTCCTGTCACCCCCAAGTTCTAGGTATCTCCATCAGCTCAGACCCTACTGCTCACCCTGGGCTCATTTTGGACCCAAGACAAAAGGTTTCCAGACAGTGCACATCTGCCCAACAGGTAAACATGCAGACACAGAACAAAACCTTAAGGGTTAATTTTTGGCCAAACTTAATTCTAGAGGAAAACACCTCTGCAATATTGTATTCTCAGTGCTAACGGGTGCTAAAAGCATTTTCTGGCACCTTTAGGGAGGGAGATGAGCTGCTAGGCTAGCTTAGGAACCCAGTCAGGCTGTGTGGGTCCCTCCCTTGGGGTTGTATTACTGCAAAGATCTGGCCATGCGCTTTGAAAGGCTGCTGGCCCTGGGGAGAGGGAGCTGAAAAGCCAGCTCCATTAGGTCCCATGTCCCAGGGAGTGGGGGGCAAAGGGAGGAAACCTACCACCCCCAGGAATCAAGGTGCTCAGGAGACACTGAATTTTTTTTTTATCTGGAAAGAGCAGAGACAGTCAGCTTCCTTACATTTAGGGTCCCTGAAAGATCACAGGCCTGCCCACTCCATTGCCCTCACTAGCCACAGGCCACAAGTGGCTCTGTCAAGTCCAGCTGTGGGGATGATGGGCTGTCAGCTGAGCTTTCCAAGAATGCCTTCAGTTCTTAGAAGACAGGAGAGTCTCCGTCTCTGCTCTTCTGGACACTACCACCACTGGATATGCTGTGCGGCTTGGATCCTGGCAGTCACCTCCAGCTCAGAGGGGGGCTTGCCTAAGGGGAAGGCCAACATCTCCAGTGCTGTGTCAGGAAGGCCTGTGCTTAGCATTTGACACCTTCCTGTGTATAAAGTCCTGGGAAACTAAGAGAATCGCATCTATTACTACTCCGAATGAGCTCCTCCTTGGAAGGGGAGTGAAACCACAGGAGTGGTCACAGAGGTCCCTGGGCTGAAAAAGGACCGTCTCAAGTCAAAGCCTGCATGAGGGAAAGAGCAGGAGAGGGTAGAGCACAGGGAGACAGGAGCACATGGGAACAGTCTACTGGCGACTCATTTGCTGTGTCTGGTGGTTGGGGTGGGGCTGGGTCAGGCAGAGTGAAGAAGCAACTCCTAGCTCCAGGGCAGGGTGCCCAAGAGGGAAGTGGCATTGCTAGAGATGAGAGGAAGGGGCTGGTAGGGCCTGAAGCTGCCAACCTGGGGCAGGCTACCTGCTTCTCCATGACCCACCTTGCCACTCCTGGGAACCCACAGAACTGGCCTGATACAGGCATCTGGCTCAGCTAGGTGGACTGGGAGGAGGGCAGGCAGGGTGTCAGAGAGCCAGTTCTTTGGGGAGAGGGAGGCAGAGGCCCTGGCCTGTGGAAGAACAGCTCTGGGCAGCAACACGAAGATTGTAAGGGGGAAGTCAGACATTTCAGACAACACTGAAGGAAGGAAGGAGACGGGAGTATGACAGGTGCCCAAGAGGACTGGGTGGCACCAGTGACAGTGGGGGGACTGCCCTGGTCTGAGGTGGGATGGGAGGCCCTGTTGCCAGAGGGGAGGGAAGTGCACCAAGGGACTCCCAGGCAGAGACAGGACCCCAGCAACTACCACACCCTTAAGAAACTACACACAGCTTTATTAAGCAAACCCAGAGAAGGCTCCATGACAGCACCAGTGTGAGTGTGAGTGGCAGGCCAGGCACAAGTCCTCTGTGCCCAATTTCAGAAAAGTCCATCCTGTGGCCCAGCCCTAAAGGACACAAGGGAACACACATGGCCTTTACGGCTGACCAGACTCTTGGTGATGTAGTGCCCACACATGTCTACTTTGGAGCACGTCTCTGGATCTCTCTGAGGGTGCAGCAGCATCTGGGGCTAGAACAGAGGGCGACGTCCCCACAGTGAGATGGTAAACAGACACAGGCAGGGGAAGGTGGTGTGCTGGATAGCTTTGGCTGTCAACTTGACACACCTGGGAAGAGGAAACCTCAACTGGGGCATTTCCTCTGGTTGGAGTGGCCTGTGGGCATGTCTATGGGGGTATTTTCCTGATTGCTGAGTGATGAGGGCCTAGCCCATTCAGGGTGGTACCACCCCTGAGCAGGTGGTCCTGGGTTGTATAAGCAAGCAGGCTAAGTGCAGGCCAGGGAAGCAAGCCAGTAAGGAGCATTCCTTCATGGCCTGCGCTCCAGGTCCTGCCTCTAGGTTCTTGTCCTGGCTTCCCTCAAGCATGGACTGTGATCAGAATGTATAAGTCAAATAAAACCTTCCTTCCCCAAGTTGTTATTGGTCAGTATTTCATCACAGTAGAAACCAAACTAGGGCAGGAGGTTTCTGAGTTGTCTTCCCAAGGCATCTCCTTCTGTCCCTGGCCCAGCTAGGTGAGCTGGTAGCTGGAGAGGAGGGAAGAGGAGGAACGAGTGGGTTGAGGCTCAGATCTGCTGAGGTCCTGGGTGTCTTGCAAAACAGAAGAGTAGGTCACATTGGGTCTCTGAGCTGCACCAGTCACAGCAGCTTCTCAGAACAAATCAACAGGACAGAAGATCCCTGCTAGAGGCAGCAGGGTAGGGCCTGCGATGCTCCTGGCTATCCTCAAGACATCTGAGGACCTGATGAAGGACACAGAGCACTGCTCTCTGACATGTCAGCAGCAGAAGCCTTTCAGCTGGATGTTCCACCAGCAACACAAAACTGAAGACTTCGCAGGGGTCTGAGACAGAAGCCACTGTGTGTTAGCTTGGAGACTCCCACAAAAAGGCTCAGCAAGCATGAGGTTCTGAACGCAGCATCATGCCTGCTTGTCCCCCACATTTCCCAGTAGCAGTGGGACCAGGAGAGAAGTTTTCACAAGGCAAAAAACTCACAAAGGGGCAGGGGGTATGGCCCAGTGGTAGAGGACTTGCCTAGCAGGCATGAGGCCTTGGGTTCCATGCCCAGCACCACACGAAACCCCCAGAGTCATGAGAGAATACTTTCCCTGAGATCATTACAGTGATGTCATCTGTAGAAAACATGGAAACAGCTTCCAGCTGCTCAGAGCCGTGAGCAACAAGTGAGCCTCAGCAATACTGGAAACAAAACAAAACAAAACATGGCTAAGCAGTGCCCCAAATCCTGGATGCCACACAGGAAGGAAGGGGCCAGGACGTCCTGACTTTCAAGACTTGGAAGGAGATTTTAAAAGCAAAAAACTTAAAACCCTGCACATGCGAATTGGGAGGCAGCTCAGCACAGCCACGGCAATGAGGATGGCCCAGGGCCTCGGAGCAGGTTGGTGCCCCAGCATGAATTCAGGGCGACCCTGTCATTGAGGTGTTGGTGTACTTGTACAGCAGCACCAGCCCTGTACACCGGCTAGTGGGAGGCATAGGCTGGGCTCCAGAGCCCCGAGGGAGGACTGGCTTTGTGACCACGAGGCACTGTGTTGAAAGAGGGTGGTGTCGTCGAGGCAAGATCTAGGAAGGAAAGGGGAAGTGAGTACAGAGCAATAGGAGCTGGACAGTCCTCACAACATTCATCAGTCAAAGTAAGTATCTAAGTGCTTGCAGCAAACCAAGGGCTTATTCCTAAAGATACCCCAAGGCCTTCCAGACCAGCAGAGGGAAATTGACACAGGGGTGGGGAGGCAAGGTAGCTGTGCATCTGTACCTAGCAACCTTCCATGTCTCCTGATTCCTATTTGAGGGGTCTCTATCCAATAAGGAATTTATGAACTGGAGTCAGCTAAGCATGTGGTGGCTGCAGACAAGCTTCACAGAGATCTGTAGAGTTTCTGAAGGATAAAAGTATGGTTGGTCCCTGGGGCCAAGACTCCATACATCTACTCACCCTAGAGTATGACCCCTCCTTGAGTTCAGAGCCTGGCAGAGTTTCAGGTCTTAGAACATGTGGTGGCACCCGTCCATGGGGCTGGTAAAATGGAGAGACCAGACCTCTTGGGCAGAGTGCTATGGCAACAAGGGTCTGGAAGCAGGCAAAGAGCTCTTTGGGGGACTACACAAAGATCTCAGCTTGACTGCAACAAATACTGGGAGGGAGGGGTTAGAATGGGTAAGAGCCAAAGCCATGAGGGCAGTCAGCAGTCAGGAGCCAGCAGACTGGGAAATCATGAGTTCTGCCTTTAAGACATGAGACAGTGGGAAGAAGCTCTGATTCAGGGACCCAGGGTGTGTGTGGGGTCTTCAAAAAACTCCATGGGTTTGAAAGGATCAGTAGACACCAGTTCAAGGGCTCTTTATGCAGGAGCCAGACTGTCAGATGGGAATCAGGAGACAAAGGGCTGTTGTATACAGGTACACAGGTAGGACACTACAGTTTCAGAGGATACCACTCTCTGAGAGAGGTGCCCAGGAGATGTATAGGGTGACCAGGACCTTGGGCTACCAGAGACAAATGAATCATTTGAATTCTTCTCCATGGGGGAAATCTCAGTCCTGCCTGGAATCTTCACCCTTCAACCCTAGCTTGAGCCCTTGGCAGTAGCCCTGTCAGTCCTGGCATGCATCTGCTCAGACAGAGGTCCTTTTGCTGGCTCCTCCAACCTTATACAACCTGCTGGGAAGACCTCACCAACTTTGGCCTAGCACCTAAGTTCATGTGACCTCCCCCAATCCCAGATCTGTCCCTGGGACCCTAGGGCTTGCCCCAGCTGCTTCTTTTGCTCTGACGGAGGCTGTTGAGCTTGGGATTCAGGGCCCAGATCCCACCCCTGCACCAGGGGCTTTTTCTCTTTTGTGGCAGCTCTCCCAGGCTGTGCCTAACGCTGAGGTACTCACAGTGGGAGCTGTCCTGAGGGCTGGCATGAGGTGTGAGGGCTGGGGGTGTAGCGCGCTCCCGGGGTGCACAGACTGTATGGTAGGCTGCAAAAGCACAGGCTGGTGAGGGTGGGTAGGGTGGGAGGGTTAGGGTACAAACAGGGAGATGGAGCCAGCCTCACCTATGATAGTGACTGCTGTCCCTGCCAGCAGGGCGAAGAACGTGAAAAACATGACCTGGTAGGAGTCCAGGAAGTGCGACAGGAGGCTGGCTCCATCTGCATCAGGAGAAAGGTGGTCAATAGATAACCATGGCCACAGCCAGAGCCCCTCAGTACTATGCTACTAGGCATCTATCTGCATGGTACCTCCCAGACCTACTGCCTAGGGACCGACCCAAACCTGTCTTAGATGTGAGGGTGGGGTTTCTGAGAGCTAGTTGTCCAGACAAGGGCAGTATCTCGCATTGTCAACCTGGGGATTCTTCTATTCTTCCTTAGGCCACCTGGGTCCACCCTGCTCTGCCCAGACTCAGCTTCTTTCCAGGAAGTGGTCCTACGTGCCAGCATAGCACATCAAATTTCGGTACCCATTATGCCAGAGAGGCAGCCAGGTTGCCTCCAAAGCAAGGAGGGCTTTTCTCAAAATGGCCTGTGGGCTTTAGAGGATGAAGGATTGGTGGGTTAGAAGCTCACAGGACAGAAGCCCCTGTTCTGACTCTTTGCCTTGAGCCCTGCTGCCCAAAGCTCCCAGACCCTAACCTGTCAGTACTAGTCTCCATTCATCTCCCACTGCTCTCAGGAGGTGATAGTGATTGAGGATGCCCCTCCTGTCCCCTGTAATCTAACCTCAACAGGGCAGTCAGATCTGATTCCATCCCTTCCCTTCACTATGCAGGAACCCCTCCCCTAGCTACTGGCCCTTGGTCTGTACCCTGTCCCTTTGTAGTTCTATCCTCTACATGCCTGTTTGTGGCTGAGACAGGGTGGAAGCCTTGATAGGTACAGGTCAATGACTACAGGACAAGCCCAGCACTAAGCTGGGCGGGAAGCTTCTGGTGTCAGGTGGGCTGAGTGCTATCCTCATGCAGGACTTCTTGGGGCAGTTGGGCAGGAGTCCAGGTGGTAAATAATATTACTTATACACAGGCTGAGTGTCTGAAAGTGAGGTTCTAATCTTCAGTGTTAACTAAGAAATGATACTTGAAGGATAGTTTGCAGAAGCTGAGGGTGCTAGTCAATGGGTTATCTGGGGTAACAGCACCCTCAGTAGGGAAAAGCGATGAAAATGGTTGAAGTTGGGGGCCATCTGTGTTCTAGTAACAGGCAGGAGGTCAGTGCTGGAGCAGGGAGTGCAGCGGGGGTGAGTCACAAATAGACAGGAAAGGCCCATATGGCTCTCAGGGGTCACAGTGGGGATGTGGGTTCTGCCCGAGGGATACGGAAGCCATGGCAGGATGTTAAGCAGAGGGCCTTACTGAGAATGATGGGGCGGAAGCAATGTGTACATGCCAATGGCAGCAAGAGATTGTCCCCTCCAGGGGTGTTCCACATTTCTTACTCCCCCAAACCTCACACTGCAGGTATCCACTGACACCCAAGCCCCTCTAGTCTGTCTCTTCCTACCCAGGTCTGGCTCAGTTGATGCCACCTCCCATGACTCACAGGGACCAGGCCCACGACGATCCATCACGAAGGCCACGGTGACTGGAATGGTGATGGCCTGGTTAGTGGCAGGGCTGGAGAAGGTCAGGGAAGTGGACAGAGGCCCCTGGCTACCAGCAGTGGGATCGGAGACACCAACTGTGTATGTGATGAAGCTGGGCAGCCCGAATGACTTCTCCTTCATGAAGGCTAGCACTGCGGGGGACCCAGATTTCACCTGGGGAAGAGGCAGGGCTAAGGCAGCTTGCACTGCAGAGGCTGAACCACAGACACCCAGCCCATCTCTGGACATGCCCTGCTAGCCAGACGACATGCTCAACTTCCCTCCCAGGGCCAGGTGGTATATGGCCCACATTCAAGGTCTGTTAAGGAGGACAGACTGGTATCATTGAGCTCTGGTCAAGCATAACAACATGAACATCCTAAAGTAGCACCAAACACCAAGTCCCCATGGGAGCAGCAGGCCGCCTCATAACAACTGCACACTCACTCCTGGTCCCTCATGAGCAGTAAGCTGCAACAAGACAAGAGAAGCAGGCAACCCAGCCATGATTCTTCCATCCTAACACCAGAGCTTTCTCTGAAGGCCTGCTGGACTGAAGCCTAGAGACCAGTCATATACCACTAGCCTGGAGAGAGGAGGCCTGTCCCCACAGGGAGCAGGGCATTGCTTCTTATTCCATGTTGACGAGTGTTCCCTGACTAAGCATTTACTGAGCACATTCTATTATGTGCTGTCCTGACAGGCCTGATTTTTGGATGTAATGAATGAAAATCATACAAGTAGGCAGAGGACTAGACTACAGAGTATACAAGAAAGAACATCTAAAACTATTTCAAATTTTTACTTTCTAATTTAATTTTTAACTTTGAAGAGACCCATGAGGGCATATGTGTTTTCCCATTCTCTGGGCCTTTAATGATACCTTAACCCTAACCCAAACCCCTATCCCACCTCTAAGCCTAACCCATAACCCCAACCTCTAGCTCCAACCTTAATCCCTAACCCCAACCCTAATTCCTGGCCCCCAACTCCTAGTCAACCTTTAAACCCTAACCCCAAGCCCTAAATCCAACTTTTAACCCTAACCCCAGCCTCTAACCCTAACTTCAGCCTGCAACTCCAACCTCTAACCTAACCTTAACTTTAAGCCCTAATCCCTAATCTCAACCTATACCACTAAAACCCAACCTCTAACCCTAACCTGTAATCCCAACCTTAACTTCAACCCCTAATCCCTAGCCCTTACCCTAAACCCTAGCCTCTTGGTTTGCACCTTACTTGCAGCAACTGACCAATACTCACTTCCAAGTTCTCCAGCGTCTCCATGGCACCAAAGACTTTGACCTCAGAGCTGGTGTAGTGGTTACTCAAGAGAATTTCTGCCTGGTTGGCATAGAGCCCTGGGCTGAAGGGAACCTCGGCCCCCACTTTCTCTGCAAATGCATGGCTGCTGGGGATGGAGGCAGAGACCACCAGCATTGTCTTCTTCATGTTCAAGTGCTTCAGCTGCTTGTCTGTCAGCCTGTGCATTGTGACCAAGCAGAGATACTGGCCTGTGGAGACAAGACTTGTTCCACACATGCATGGATGCTTCTCTCCCCCTATTGCCTTAGCAGGGAAACTCCTATACCTACTTGAGACTCCTATACATACTTCTTCCAGAAGCCTCCTAGGAATGCCCCTTCAGAGGCCCTGGGCCAGCCTGGACATCCTGTCTGTGATCAATAGTCCTCTCATTACCTCAGAACCCTCTATTCGCCAGATCTATCTGAATAGTTTTGGGGGGAGGAAGCATGTTGGGGCCAGCTTTATGACAGGCACAGGACTGGATACTGGGCTAAAGGTCAAGCTAGACCTGACTCCAAGATGCCCAGATGTGGTAGGAAGCCCTGTGGACTGTGGCTATCTAGGTCCTGTTCTGTTCTCAGTGCCTGGCCCAGGGCATAGGTGCTAAGTGAAATGAGCAGGACCTTGGGCAGTTCAGCAATCCAGAATCTGGGTGCCTGGGCCAGACCCTGTCCATGATAGAGCAGCTGTGGGTTCCTGAATGAGTTAACTCCCTTGCTGACACTCAGCAAGGGCATCCTCTATGCTAGATGCTGGATGAAGGCCTGAGTGTGCCCCCGGGATGAATCTGCAGTCTCTCAGCAGTATCTCCTGCCATGCAGTAGGGCCAGACAGGCTTACCAGCCCAGGGTGCTGGCTGTCAGGCCAACTTCTCTGGTCTCCTGTGCTATGGAGCAGCTGTGCTTCAAAAGGCTTTCATATAGTCCAGAATTACTATGGTGTCAGTCACCTCTCACTTGCTCCACATAGGGAGGAATGGGGGGCACCATCACCATCTTTCCACAAAAGAGGCTTAATAAGAGGGCAGCCTCCACTCGTAGCCAAGTGCTGGGATTATGGAAGATTATGGTGCTGAGCTCTGCAATGTGTGGCTAATGCCACAGGCCACTTCCTCCTGGCAGCCATGGGACAGTAGCAGAGGTTGTAGCCTGGGAACACTCTCAGGCTGGACTCTCAGCAATTTCTCCCTGTCTGGACATATGGCCACTGTGAGATACACACTATGACCCCAGGTGCCCAGCATGAAGACTCATTGCACTTTCAATTCTTTGAAAATTTACCCAGAATAGTGTCAAACCCCGGCTCCACAGTGAAGACATCATGTGCAGGGAAATCGAAGACATCTTGCTTGAACTGGAGCTGACAGTCGAGGAGGGATTCTGGGTGCAAGGTCTCAATGACTTCTCTCTGGGTAGTGGAGCACTCACCTAAAGTTGGGGGGACAGGTGAGAAGGGCCTGGGCCAGGCACAAAGGCCACCACACCCAGACCCATATAGAATGAGGAAACGGCCCCATGGAGACTGGGCACACACAAATGACACCTGTGCCTCATACTCTTTCCCTGCAGGGAGCCCAGGACTGCCCAAAGCTTGGTGAAGGGACTATGTCTTTTATAAACGGCAAGGACCATGATCTAGAGTATGGGTCACTATGACTATCAGAGTCACTTCAGATGAGAATTTTGGCATGCACTGAGGGCGTGGCGACAGGCAGCTCACTAATGCACAGCCCTGCTACAGTCAGCAGGGAGAATGGCCATTTGCTTCAGGAAATGAGGAGGAGGGCAGAGGCTCTCCACAAGCACACTGCACATCATTTTGGCAACAGCAGAATAGTGGCCCCTTGCACCAAGGGAGGAAGATAGCACTGCTACAGTGTAATAAGCATGCCCATTAATCATGAGAATGGTGGTACTTAATTCATTGCTTAAGTGGTTCAAAAAAAAAAATCCTGTATTGACTTATTTATTTCTGGCACTTGCTGTCCAGAGCTGTCATAAGTAGAGAGTGAGATGGAATGTTCTATGCATGACTCGGGAGAGGTAATTATAAAAATCAAAACCAGCCACCAGTCTGCTATGTCATTCGTTTCCACCATCAATGGCAGTAGACTGCAGCTTGATTCGAGCCCTACGGCTGCAATCACAGCTCTGACTCAGCACAGGCAGCACTTCGGAGATGGGCTCTTATAAAGATACCTTTCATGCTTCTGCTTGTGGAAGCCTCAAAGTTCTAAATACTCGAAGGAGTCAATGAACTGGGGCTAAAGGCTCTCTCTGGAATTGGTAAGTCTGACTAAGAGAAGCATACCCCTGTATGACTCGGTGCTACAGCACTTGCCTATGGTATGGAAAGCCCTAGATTCCATTTCCAACACCACAACACCACCACTAAAAAACCCTCAACAGAATAAACCCATCCAAAGGGCACAGATGACACCTCCCAACTCCCAAGACTGGCAAGGCAAGCCCATACACTCAGAGCTAGTTCATTCTGTACCAAGCAAGTTAGAATTTCTGTCTCCCACGCTGACAGCCACTTTGGAGGCTGTGGCCTCTTGGATGCTGGTCTGGGCAGAGTGGAGGCGACGAGCCACAATCCTCTGAGGGGCGCTGACCATTATCTAGGGAAGCAAGGGAGGTGTGTTGTACACTGGCCATACACTGGCCTATGCTGTGTGTCTTCAGGACCTCAACTGCAGCTTGGATCATCCATATTCCAGGCAACAAACCTAATGAACTCACAGCTTAAACATCTGGCTGGTGTGTGGCAGACGGGGCCAAGACTGGACACCCCAACTCTCCCACCCCATGAAACAGAGCCAGAGCTGACAACAAAGCCTGGGTGAACTTCAGAGCTGGAGCCCAACAGCAGAGCTGGGGCCACTAGCAAGGCTGGGGTGGACAATATGGCCAGGGCCAGCAGCCTCCTGCCATCATCTTTGTTCTACTCACAGATCTGGGTTAACCAATCTTGCCATGAGGACAGAGGATCTACTTTAGCTATCTGTTATTCAGAACGGATCAATTTGAACCAAGAGCCTAGAGAACAAAGGCCCCAGAAGCCAGTCTGCTCAGAATGCCCTACATGGTTTGCCTTGTCCATACTCAAACCCATATGCAGGCCTTCTGCTGGGATGTTCCTCTATCCTCCTTGGAAATGTCTGCAGGCCCAGTGCCCCTCTGTGGCTAGAAGGCCAACCACTGTCTCTGACTGGGTGGTATCTGCATTGAGGGCCTCTCTCAGCAGAAGGGGCTGGGGGTTTCCTCTGCGGCCCACTCTGGCCTTAGCAAGCTACCACTGTCCTGCCTCCTCCCAGGAGCAGCTGCCGTCCTGAGGAACCAGTCAGGCGCTCACCACTGCCTTCCTTGGCTTTGGCTGCCATTTCCTGACAGATCTTTTCTTCTCTCCTCCTGGCCACCATGCTGGGTTTTCTCCCACTTTCTCCTCCTCTACCTGGCCTGCTCCCACTATATACACACCCATGCCCTGTCTCAAAAAAAAAAGAAGCCCACCTCAGCTCCAGCTTTCAGCAAGAGTTCACTCACCTGCCTAACTGTTCTCTACCACCTGACCTGGAGGAATGGATACCCATCTCAAATCCTCCACCACCCCATTCACTTAGTGTCTAGCTCCACCTACACCCCCCAATCTCTGTTCTTCTCTCAGAGTAAAGAACATCACTTGCCAGACCATCTATGTAAACCCTGAGCACTCACTCCAAGTCTTCCTCCCCACCAGTTCATTAGTTGGTCATCCCAAGTGACTCTACAACTACATGCCCTTGAGCTACATCATTCTGATTTAAAAACAAAGTTCCATCTAGTGTGGAGTAAGCATCCCCTTCTGCCCTCAAATAGTAACAATGGCTAATACAGGAGGCACTAAGTACCATTCTACCTGCATTCCACATTAGCTCACTGTGCTAAATCACAGTACCATCTCCATCTCTTGGGCACAGAGGTTAGAGAACTTCCCCAGTGGCTGATCTTGGATCTGAACCCAGACAGCATGACTCAAGGGCCAGGCTGCCTAGAACTCCTTGGCTGCTGTGATCCTCCCACCTCAGCCCCTCAAGGAGCTGGCACTACAGGTATGGTCCTAGCTGAGGTCATACCCTTAAACCACCACACCCAACTGCCCAGCCTCTAGGGCATTTCATGATCTGCCAGCTCATCCCTGGGTTCTGCTCTAGAACCCCGAATAGCTTAGCACCTGCTGTCCCAATCTTCTAATCATTCTCAGAAGGATTTCCCGGGAAAGCAGAGCTTTATTAATCAGAATATCTCTATCTGCAGCCACTAGCCCAAACCACAGCACTAAATATGCAAACTATTAGGTTAAACTGCTGGATTCGATAAAGCACACACTGGCTCTAAAAATGAGACATGTTTGGAACTCAGCCAGACTAGGCTCATTGATATTCTCAGCTGGAGAGAAATACGAGAAAGGGTTTTGTTCATCTTCATAAAGGTTCAGGTGATTTTGCTGGTGATGCCAAATCTCTGGGCTGCCCAGTCTGTGGTTTGAACTCTTTTAGGGACACGCCCATCCCAGCCGCTGCATGGCCATGCTGGCTGCCAGCCACGTGTCTGAGAACTGGAATCAACCGGCCAGGTCTCCTCTTCTCATCATTCCTGTCTGGACATGGGGGTAAGAACAGGGGACCAGTTCCTATCTCACACTTAGTGGGTGGCTGATCTTCCTCCATCCTGACAGCTGCAGACAGTTCAGGCAGGTGGCCTGGGTATTTGTTTTTTAAAGAAGAGGGACTCACAGGTACAACCAGCTTCTATGCCTGCTGGTTCCACAGTCTTGGATTTAACCTACAGCAGATCAAAAATATTCAGGGGAATGTGAGAGAGAATGGAGGATGGGGGTGGGAAGAGTTGGAGGAGGGAGATGGAAGGGTGGAAATGAGGTAAATACAATACTCGTATGAAATTCTCAAAAAACATTAAATTAAAAAAATGTTCAGGGGGAAATTGCATTTGCATTGTGCAGGGACAGACGTTCCCTAAACAATACAGTCTAACAATCCCACAGCATGAGCATCAGTTGGTTGTTATAAGTAATCAGAGGTGGTTTCAAGCACAAGGAAGGAAGCAAGCAGGCACCTGGAATGCTGATACTCTGGAGATTCAGTTCGAGGCCAGCCTGGGCTACAAAGTAAGACATTCTCCCTCCCCCACCTAAAAGCAAGCAAGCAAGCAAGCAAACCCCAAACAAAACAAAGTAAACAGGAGGTACCCAGGTCTTATGCCATTGCGTAGAGATTTGAGCATCTGCAGATTCTGGTACAAAGTCAGGCAGCCAGTCCCACTGGGACATGGGTGTGTTTACTTGCTTGTTTATTTCTGAGACAGTCTCACTACATAGCCTAGGCTGGCTTTAAACTCGAGATGATCCTCCTGCCTCAGTCTCCTAAGTGCTACAATGAGTCCCCATGCCTGGTTGTAGAGTACACAGAGTATTCAAAATTTCACCTCCAATAGGGTTGGCCACACTTGCTTCTGGCCCTCAAGTCCTACCTCCTTGAAGGTCTTCAGATGTCCAGCAATCTCATAGTAAACTGTTACAGAGCCTGCATCTTGGGCCACAGCCACGCCTGTCTTGGGGTCAATATGGAGGATGTTGCTGGCTGAGGAACTCCAGGTCCCTGAGACACCTGGAAGCGTAAGCCCAGACACTATACATCTTATTCACATCTGGATACCCCTGCCAAAGCCTAGCTCCCCAGTCTGCTGCCTGAGGGGTCTCTATCCTCAGTCTCAGGGAGGAATGCACATAGGCACATCTACAGTTGGCTCTGCACACTTCCCCCACCCTCCTAGCTCTAGTCCCTGTAGCTCTCCTGCTGCACCTGCTCTCTGAGGTGCTGGATCCCCCTGCCCACATCGTCCCCACTCTTTTGGTTTTCACATGAAGCTTTACTGACTCCCTGGTCTGGGATAGGCTCGGTGCTGTCCCTCCAGGACCCTCCTCATCCCTTGGCATTGTCAGCTCCTTTTCAGCAACACAGCAAATCTTACTGGTGATATGTTAATAAAAACAATAAATCAGGGCTGGAGAGATGGTCAGTGGTTAAGAACACTGGCTGCTCTTGCAGAAGACCCGGGTTTGAATCCCAGCACCCACATGGCAGCTAACAACTGTCCATAACTCCAGTTCCAGGGTATCTGACAGCCTCTTCTGTCCTCCATGGGCACTGCACGACATGGGTGCACTTACCTACATGCAGGCAATACACACATACACATAAAATAAAAATAATAAATAAAATATTAAAAAAAAACAAAATAATAAATCAGCCCAAACCAGGTGAATATTCATAAAATTATTTGGATTAAATAGATAAAATTTATCTCTGTAAAACATTTGGCTTAGTCATATTTTATAATATGTATATTAGCATATTTTAATTGACTTTAAAAATAAAGACAGTAAAAGCCCAATGACCTCATTCCACCTATGGCAGTTTTCTTTACTTCCTTTTAGTGATGTCTCACTGTAGTCCAGGCTAAGCAAGAACTCACTAAATTGCTCAGGCTGGTCTCAAATTCCTGCCTCAGCATCCCCAGTGCTGGGATTACAGATATAGGCTGCCACACCTGGCTACATTTTTCTTTTTTTTTTTTGGCCTTTTTGAAATAGGGTCTCCCTGTAGCCCAAGCTGACCTGGAACTCACTATGTAGACCACGCTGGCCTTGAATTCACAGAGATCCACTTGCTTCTGCCTCCCAAGTGCTGGGATTAAAGGCGTGCGCCACCACACCCAGCAACATTTGTTCCTCTTTACATAATATTTAATTTCCTTTGAAAATGAATTAATAAGGCTAATGAAAGGGAGTCAACTGGGAAAAAAAAGCAAATATCTATGAGTTACAGGGATGTGTGGGGATGGCTGGGACTCATTTTAGGCTCAGGTGTCCTAGGTGGACACCTCAGGTGCCATGCTGTTTAGTATGTAGCCACTGTCGGTACAATCTATCCAATGACATGTTCAGTCCCCAGCTGCATCATACATAGAAGGACACTTCCACAACAGCAGAAAATTCTGCTGGGCAATGTTGTTCCAGGACACCAACTAGCAGACTTGCTGCAAACCACTGGGCAGTAAACACTGGGCTGCAATGGCCCAAACCACCTCCACTGCTACCTGGCCACAAATGAATGAATGTTGCCAGTAGCAAGCCAGATGTGGCCTTTGGGCAGCATCCTTCAGGCTTCACCTGTATACCTCCCGCAATGTGGCACCAAGTACCTCCCTGGGGAGCTTCCACCCTGGTGGGAGCTGGTGACTCCATAGATTTCTCTTGTCACATCTCTCTTACCTCCCAGGCTGATGAGAGCACTGGCTAGACAGAGGACGTCACCCACCACCACTGCTCCAGAAAGCTCTGGTGTTATGGCCTGCAGGACAGGTAGTGGCACGTAGTCTGAGAGGCCCAGGTGCTCCACGTCCCATGCATGGAGCAGCGTCAGGCCCACGCTGACCGTGCGGATGATACAGGTATTGTTGGTAGTACCCTTGCCAATCTGCACAAAGTCGTCTCTAGGGACAAGGGAGAGGAAGGCTGAAGCTCGGAAGAGAAGCCAGATGGGAATATAGAAGGATGCAGCACAGCCCTCTGCTGAGCAACACTTTGGCTCCCTCAGGTCCCTGATGTGGCTCCACAGCAGGGGGCACAGACTTGACCCCCTTCCTTGTCACTCCTGCGACACAACCCATAGCCCTCATCAGGGAGCTGCTGGCACCACCACCCTCACATTCAAAGAAGCAGCAGAGGTCCAAGGAGGAAAATGACCCACAGAAGACACATTAGGGAGGTATACGCTGCCTTTCACTGCACAGACAGCACTGTCAGTCTCCTTCTGTGGATCAGGGTCAATATATACCTGTGGCACAGTACATCTGGTATGACCAAATGAGGCTAGCAGTGGGAAGCTTGCAGCAGGTGGGCGTAAGGGCCATGGTCTTTGGCTCCCTCCTAGACCTCCCCTATGCACCTGGACAGCTCAGGGAGCTGCACTGTAAGCCATACTCCTTCAGTCAAGCCATCTCCCTCACGTTATCTGTACTGCCCTAGGCAGTAGTCCTTAAACTTTTAGATTCTTGGACTTCTGGGCCTTATGAATGTGCAACCCTAGCTGCCCACAGGGGATGCAGATGCCAGGCTGGGACCACACCTAAGAGTCACTGCTCTAGTGGACCCGGACATTTGGCAGGTCACACTAAAGCCTGGGTCCTTTTTGTCACTCTGGAGGCTGCTTCCTCCCTGCCGGACTAAGCCAGCCTTGTTTGTTTCTTTTTTTTTTTTTTCTCAATATACTTCATTATTTTTATTTTATGTGAGTATATAGCCTGCATGTAAGTAGGTGCACCCATGTTGTACCGTACCAGTGGAGGACAGAAGATTGCATCAGATCCCCTGGAACTGGAGTTAATGGATGGTTGTTAGCCTCCATGTGGGTGCTGGGAATGGAACCCAGGTCCTCCGCAAGAGCAGCCAGTGCTCTTAACCACTGAGCCATCTCTCTAGTCCCTAGTCTTATTTCTTAAAACCACACTTGAAGCTGGGTAAATCTGATATTTAAAGCCACTTTCTAGCTGTGTAGCCCAGGGCAAATGGTTTTACCTCTCTGGCCTCTACAACAGATTAGGTGGGGAGCCAGCAGGATGTCATGAGAGATACCAAGGCCCTGACAGTTCTTTCCCCTTGCTCCCTAGGCCTCCTGATTAGACTTGCTACTTCCCAACCCAGCCTGTATAGTGCAGCGTACCAACTCTTGAAACCCTAAGTAACAAAAACTCATCCTTCCATGGCATCTGCCTCTGTCATTACCCAGTTGGTCCTATGAATTAAATCTAGGCACAACCCAGACCAGCTTTCCTCTGAGAAATGAGAATCACCCATGCCCTACCTGTTAGTGGCAAAGTTGAGGACTGAATTGTGAGCATGGAAGATGTCTCCAGAGTTGTCATGGAAGTGGACAGTAAAGGTCATAGTCATCCCCAGAGGCAGAGCTGTCAGGGCCTCCTTGTGCTGGGTGTGAAGAACGGGGCTCATAGAAATCCTCAGGTAAGAAACAGGAGACACCTGGGGGCGGGTGGGGAGGCAGTGGGCTGACATCAGAGTTTCCAGAGTACCCACCACCCAACACAGAAGGCTAGCCTCTGAAGGAAAACCCAACACAGGTGAGCCAGGATCTATGGCTGAAAACAGGTCATGGTTCTCACAGCAAGGACATCCCCTGAGCTGTGAACTGAATTCAATGTCGAAGGGGGTGTTGCCTCTCACAGCAAGTGGCATTTAAAGTGGAAATAATGCCCCCTGGGTGAAGAGGGGCTGTCACCTGTCTGGAAGGGCACTGGTGAAGGACAACAGCAGGCCTCTTGAGCAATTTCTGAACCTAGACCCCATGAAGGGCAGTCAAACATTTATTCTGATTTTAAGCAAGACTCTCCCCACTGGCCAAAAGCTGCCATCTAAGTCCAAACACACTGAGCAAGTTCACTGCTGCAGGCTGGAACAGGGTGAACACTCAGCACTTTCCCTCACTCAGAAAGCAGGTGGGTGGTGCCTACCCAGCCCCACCTGGAGATGAAACAGGCTGTACCCCAGCCTGATCTGAAGCTTCTGGTGACCATGGGTTCTTTATCCTCTAAGACTCAGGAGATGGAGGCAATGAGACAGGCAAGGAGCAATCCCTGTCCTTGACAGGCACAGAATGGCAAATTAAAGACTTGGGCATGGTGAAAGCTTCTGTGTGCCTTGAGCGAGCCACTTCCACCCCAAGTCAGTTTCTCTTTTGTCAGAGTTGATGCAAGTGTTTTCCTGTCTGGTACTGGGCATACTTCATGCCAGTATGAACTGACTGACCATGACCAGGTCCTGGGTTGACCTGGGCAGGGGCTCAATAGTGGGTGGTGAGAATGTCAGTGGTCATGTGCAGCAAGAAGCACTTCAGCATGCTGGCTAACCCTGCAACTCTGTGACCATAGGTCATTCATGGACCTCATTGTGCCTCAGTCTCCCCTTCTATGAAACAAGGTAGGTAGAATCAATAACTCTCAAGGATCTTTGGCTCTGACAGCCCACAATCTAGCTAGAACCCTTGTCTCTGAATAATTCTTGGATAACTTCCTACCTAGAAGTCCTCATCTAGAGAGTAAATCACTTTATACAGGAGATAAAAGTGTCCCTCTGAGCCACTGCTCTTTTACCTCAAAAGGGAGAAACTCAACCTTACCTTTACAGCCACAATGATGGTTTGGTTGGTGCCAAAAGGCTCCTGGGCAATCACTTCAAGGGTGGACATCCCAATCGCAGAGCCAGACACCAGGAAGCCCTTCTCATCAATGTGCACAACAGGGGCCTTCTCAGGGCCATCTAGGACTCGGTAGCTCAGAATGGCCGCACCATCCCTTGGGGAAACAAGATGATGTTTCACAACACATGGAGGGACTGGGACACAGGCAGGAGCCCAGTGCAGCATCTCAAGATTCCACATCTGCAGCTCTTGGCTGCTTCCAACATTGGCATTGTAGCTCATCGGCACCTCGTGCTGCTGCTGTCTTTAGCCTCATCAGTCACCCACAGACGCCTAATGCAGAAAACCTACGACTTCAAGGAGAGCGGCACACCCCATGGTCAATCGTGACACCATGAGTTTGTTTCATCAGTCACATTTTGTAAAAGATCGTTTCTCTGGTAAATCATTTTTACTTACTGAAACACAGTGGCACTGGTAGCGAACAGAGTGGAGCTTTGAGTCACACAGTCCCAGGGCTAGCCTGCAATTGCTTATGTGGCCCAGAGGCCCTTACTTGCTAGCTGCCACTCAAGTGCAAGTCATGTTAGGAAAGGCATCCCTGGTGAATCCAAGGTGGATCCATGTTTGCAGACAGCCTTTAGAGCAGCGCTTCAAGGTGTCAGTATGTGCCCGTGCTGCCTGGGGATCTTGTTAAAGTGCAGCTTCTCCTTTCTTAGGTCTGGGGTTGGGGCCAGGATTTGCATTTTATCCTGTTCCTCAAGGCCTCTGCTGTTGCTAATTCATGGCTACGCTTTGAGTGGCAAGTCTTGAAAACACAGGGGCATTTAAAAAATTTAACACTTCCAAGTTGGTACTTTTGTCCCTTTTAAAGATTGAATTTCAGCAGTGAGCATGAAAATGATTTAGACTACAGAGAGCAGAAGAAGAACCCAGAAAGGCCATGGAGGAGCCAAACATGCCTGTGGGAATAAAAGGGGGATGCAGCAGTCACCCCAATTCCAGCATACTACCCAGAAAGACTCCCAGAGCACACACCCAGAGAGCCTGACAACTTTGACAAATGGCTTGTCAGATGCAAGTGCAGCTCCCATCCTCATGGAAAACAAGAGCTGAGTCACATACCTGTTTGTCTGGAGCTTTATAAATGAGTTGGGCGACATTAGTATTGGTTCTGCTTCTATTTCAGGGTTCAGCAGTCGCAGCTTTTCAAATACCTGGAAAAGAGGGTGAGCCACATTTCTTATGCCAACCAGAGTCCTATCTGGTCTTTAAGGTGGCAATGAACCTGACAATGTCAGATCAAATCTGATCCAATCACTCACAGTTGCTCTGAGGCCTGGATGGAACTTCAGACCCCTTCTCCACATAGCCTATCCCCAACCTAGTTCCCTTGTCTAAGGCCTCCTAGGGCTGTTGCATTCTACTCTGCTTCCATGGCACATGCCAGATAGCCGACACTATGCCCTGAGCTCCCAGCTTCAGACCAGACCAGCTAGGCTTCCCCAGGGGCCTGAGCAGCTGGACAGTCCAGATGCCGAAGCAGATGGATGGCTGAGGGAAAATGGTCCAACTCCCTCCTTCCCAGGACGTCTGTGCACTATTTCTAGAGCCTGAATTTCCACATCTGCAGCATGGGTTCCTGCTGTGCCTGTCTCTAGAAGCTGTGACCTGAGGTAAATGGCAGCACATTCCAAAGGGAGAATGAAAAATAGACTCAGGGACCCAGGGAGCTTTAATATCAGGGGTGCCCAGGGTAGACACAGAGGCATCTTCATCCAGGCAGGTGGTGCTGAGCACAAAGTGGCCTCCCTGACTGGCTAGGACCCTGTCTCAGTGAGGACAGCCACACAGTCACATGTAGGCTTTCTCCTGTTCCCTTACAGTGTGTTCTCTTGACCTCCCTCTTTAGATGCAGGTGAACTCACTTTACCATCAACTATGAGCAAGAAAAGCAACAATGGGAAGTGGTACCTGTAGGCATGAACCAGGGATTGGTGGGGCCTGTGGCCAATCAGAGAGCAGGGCTCCACTAACAGGCGGCAGTGCTTTACCTGGTGATTTGGCCCAGTGGTGAAAACCATACTTGGAACAAAAGTTTTCCAAAGGCTCAAGTGGGTCAAATAAAATACACCTGAGGGCTGGACTCCATTTCCCTGGCTCGACTTATTCAAACTGCAGTAGCTGTCAGGTAGAGAGGCACAGAACTACTCAGGAAGTCAACTGAGGTTGCAGAGCTTGAAAGCTGCAAAGCCCTGACTACAAGTTGTACTTTCTTCTTAGCCAGGGACTGAAACTGAAAGTGTGTGTGTGTGTGTGTGTGTGTGTGTGTGTGTGTGTGTATGTGTGTGTGCGCGCGCGTCTATGTGTCCCTGGGCATGCATGCCTCTGATGTACATGGATTTGTGTTATCTCTGTGTGTGTGTGTGTGTGTGTGTGTGTGTGTATGTGTGTGTGTGCGCGCGTCTATGTGTACCTGGGCATGCATGCCTCTGGATGTACATGGATTTGTGTAATCTCCTTGTGTTTGTGTGTTAGACACATATGTCTAAGTCTTGTGTGTGCAGGTATCTATGTATCTGTGTGTTTGGGGGTAGGTGCACATACCTGCACATATGTACACAGAAAGGGGTAAGAAAGTTGGGGTAAGAGAGTTGGTAAATGGGTGTTTCTTTCTTTGAAAATCTGTTTCTTTGTCCCTGAGCCTAGCATACATGAGGGGGAGGGAAGGGGAGGAGGCAAAGAAAAATAAAGTTCATTTCTTTTCGATGAGGGGATGTGAATCCTTTCTGCTTTTTCCTTATAGTTAGGAGATGGACACATTCAGTTTTCTTTGCAGCTTAGAAGGACCCAGGGGTTACAGAAACCCAGATCAGCCTAAGATGCTCTTAAATCCTAAACATGCTGTTCAGAGGCAAGTTTGTAACTCTTTTATGTGTGTGGGCACATGTGCATGTTGGTGTGGAGGTCAGAGATTAACTTTGGTGTTGTCTCTTAGGTACCATCTGCTTTGATTTTTGAGACAGAAACTTTCACTGGGACCTGAGGCTCAGAGATTAGTCTGGCTGGCTTGCAAACCTCAAGGATCCTCTGTCTCTGCCTCCTCAGTGCTGGGATTACAACTGCATGCCACCACACTTTGCTTTTTATGTGGGCTCTGGGGGTTGAGCTCAGCTCCTATTTTGTATAACCAACACTTTACTAACAGAGCCATCTTCCTAGCCCAACTTCTCTGTGTTACAGGGCCCAGAGGGGCAAAGGCTCATCCAATAAGCAGGAGGACAGGTTGGAAAGAAACAGGAACAATAAGCTCTGGGCAGAATCTCTGGGCCAGACTGAGTCAGTTTCAGCGGTGGACACAGCCCTCCCTCTCCAAAGCACATGGCACAGCCCATTCAACTTTCACCCACTGTGCCTCTGGTTCATCCACAAGTGGCAGTATCTGCCTGCCTCTTATTAAGAGATTTACAAGTGAATGTTAAATAAATGCAGGTGGTTAAGAGGACAGGCCCAGATCAGACACGGTAAATCTGTGTCCCTATCTCAGGCCCTACCATCAAGACGCACCCAGACCAAGCTTTGACCCAGTGAACTCTTGTCCCTCTCTTGGCCCCTTCAATCAAGGTGGATCCTAAAGAAATGGCCCACCTTAGACATGGTGAGTTCCTGTCCCTACCTTAGTCTCTATCATCAAGATGCACCCAGACCCAAAGCTTAAAGTGAGCTATGTTTCTGGAACACTTTGATATTACCAACCTTTAGGCCTCTGAATAGGTCATTCGTTCCTTGCAAGCCAACCCCTTTCACCTTGCAGTCACTCCTCTGCAGTAGTAGCTAACCCTATCTCTGGCTCCATATGCTTCCCCTCCCTGCTCACCACAAGGAGTTAACCCCTCCATCTCCTCAGCAGCCTGAGAGGTCCTCAGGGCTGGGGAGGGTCCCACCACACAAAGCCCTCATCCTGGAGCTCAGGTCACTGGTACTTCCTTTCCCTCTCTCATGTGGATGAGTCAAGTGCCTCCCTTACCTGGATTTGGATCTCATCTGAGAGCTCTTTGCCGAGGCCATACAGCTGTCCAGCTGTGGGGTCCAGAGCTTTGACCACCACTCTCAGCCCAGTCCGACCTTTGACACAGCCATGCACATCCATAGCAAAGTTGTACTGCGATGACAGTCGAATAGATGCCTGAGAAAAGACACCAAACAGGTTTCTAACAAAGAGGCTCAGGCCCTCAGTATCCCTAGAAGGGTAGGAGTAAATGGGTAGATACAGTGGCCCTGATTCCTCAGCTCTTGAGTCCTAATGGATAGCTGCCTGACTGTTTCTCAAAGGCCACTGTTTTTCTTCCAGGGTCAGATCAGCTAACCCAGATCTGGATGGGACTCTTCCTGGAACATTCTGGAACTTGAGTGACTGACTTATAAGGTGGCTAATCTTGCTGCTTTCTATTTTTTGTCATCTGCAGCTATGGCATGACTGTAGTTTGTCAACCAAAGGTTCCTGTGTTTTAAGTGTAGGGACAAGAGATAATGGAACCAGTATGGCAGGGCTCAGAGCAAGAGAACTGAGTTGTTGGGGACACCAGCCTCAAAGAGATTATGAGGGCCTCTGAGGGACTCTTGTTAATTCCCGTACATGTATTAATTAAAAAAGAAAAAGACCAAACTGTTCCCTCTCCACGGCCTGGTTTCCTGTTTCATCATGCACTCTCTCTGCATCCTACCATGATGTGTCCCTCCATGCTTTGAGTGACCAGCAGGTCCTCACCAGGGCAGTACCCTTGTGGTGCCACACCACTGGACCTTTGAAATTGTGAGCCAAACAACCTCCTTTTCTCCATGAGGTACCCAGCCTTGGGTATTTTGTTAAGGGAACAGAACAGCTACAAACATACCACCTCTAAGCCCAGCTACAGTGGTTAATGTTTAGGAGAAGGGGGCCCTGATGAAAGGACAAGAAGGAGCCAAGCAGGCCCACTCTGAAGTATAGACTCCTGTAAGACGAGTGGTGGAACCCTCATTCACAAGGGTGCTGGCTCAGGCAGAGCTGGGGAGCTCTGAGTGGTTACCTCATGGTGCCGCCCTCGGAGGTCTAGGATGTCCCGCTTGGTGACAGTCCAGTGGAAGGTCAGGCCCGGCACAGCATTACCAAAGGAGAAAGGACTCTGGTTGCTAGTGATCCCGGTGATGTAGACAGGCATCTAGGGGAAGCCAGGCCCTGTGACTGCTGGTTCACCCTGCAGTCACCCCACCCCAAAGCAGTCCACCTTCTTTGTGCTCCAGTTTTCTCTAACCAGACTAGGACACAGCAGAGCATCAGGAAGGTTTGCCACATACCAAACAATGCAAGCAGAGGGCAGACTAAACCCACCCTCCCTGTCACTGCCCATGGTGAGTATGCGGTTCCTTTCTGAAATGGGCCTGGGAGCTTCAGGATACCTGAGGTTGTTTCTCAGGATATAAGCTCACAAACCCTTGGGCCTCTCTCCTAATCTATCAGGAGACCCTGCTCTTGGGGATGGACCTAAGGTTGTCCACCAGCTCTTTCAATCTGTGTTTGCTGAGTGCATGCCTAGAGTGCACTGGTGAAGGTAATGGGGCTAAAGGCAAAAACCAGAGGCCAAGCCAGGGTGATTCCCAGTCTACCACTTACTGTGTCCCTCTCTAGCCTCGGGGCACTTGTTCATGCATCAAAAACAGTGGGGAAAAGATTATCAGGAATATGCACAGACTTTTTCTTGTCTTTATTCTCTATACAATACAGCTGACAGCCATGAAGAAGCACTCACAGCATATTAGGTGCTATAAGCCATCCAGAGTTGACTGAAAGTACAGAGATTTGTGCATCCTTAGATACCAAAGGATCATGTCCAGCTGGGTGACCTTGGGCAGTATGCCACCTTTCTGCTCATCTGTGATACGGTGCTGACTCTGACTCCGTCTCTATTGTTAAGAGCACCCAAGGGGATGAGTATATAGGGCATATACCATGGAGCGAGTTTATAGACCTGTGAGCTCCTGTGCCAGCAGCCTAGCTGTTGAAAGGCAGTGGCCTTGTGGGCAAGCAGGTACCAGTAAAGAAGGGTATAAACACAGTTTGGGGGATGAGTGCTACACTTGTACTATACCCCCAAACTGATCAGAGTCCCATAGACAAACAGGCTTTGCAGGTGAAGATGTTCTAACAGTGACCCTTTCAGAACCTGGGTACAGAGTCTAAAGCCTCCCATCCCATCAGGCTCCCATCTCACCTGGGTCCCAGTCCTCATTCGTGTGATGGGGGCCCTGATCCTCACAGACTGGAGTTGCAGCACCTCTACCTCCACATGATCCTAGAAGAGAGCTGGGCTCAGGCTGGCCAGGGTAATGGGAAGGGCCCTCAAGGGGAAGGAGGCATCTGCTTAGGCACGACAAGGTGTCTAGAGGCACAATCCTACCTGAGAAGGCCTGGCTTTGGGGATGTTTTCCCCACACCCTGAGAGTCCCAGTCTGGCCCTGGGCCTGCAGATCTCAGCACTGCAGACTGGGAATCAGGGACCAGCGTTTGCACTTTTCTAGGTGGACCTCTCAAGATGGGTCTCCAGACCTTCCCAACCCTGCACTCAGCTCAGAGTACAGGAACCAGGTCAAGTCTGATGGAAGCAAACCTTATACCTTCCTTTATTCTGAACTCTATACTGGCTTCCTCAGGCACTTTTGACTCATGCTGGGCTCAAACACAAGTCTAGCCCTCTACACATGTGCCCTTACTGAGCCCATCTCCCTTCTCTGCTAGTGCCTATGATCTGGACAAATGCCTGTTCCACAGCAGGGGTCCAGTAAGTCTTCAGTCTTTCCTTTCCTTCATCCTTCTCACTGTTCAGTCCCTGATGGTCCTGGACCACCCACTGGCCTTGGGATGCTTCTGATTCCTTGAGCACTGGACAGATGCAACAGGTGGAACAGCATCTGACAGAATCATATGCCCAGTGTGGATATGAAAGCCACAGGCTGAGCCCCTGCCTTCTCCTGGCCAGGTCTATGCTCTCTGGCTCATGGGAGGGGAAAAAAGAGCCCATTCTTGAAGCCACAATCCTGTCTACAGAGAAAACAGAGCAGGGTGTCTTGGGGTCCTTCATTTCACTTTCTGGGAGGCTTGCAGGAACTCCGACAATTGCCAGAATGGTCTCATATGCTTGGTCCTTTCTTGCTGCCTTCATAAAATTGATATACAAAATTGGGGTAGCCGCCTCTGCTATTCAAAAAGACTTTGTGGTTTAACTAGGATTCTTGAAGGCAGATGCTGAAACTGCTAGAAAAAGAAGCCAATCAATGAACTCAATGTTGGATCAGAGTCAGCCTTAGGGAACCAAGACTGCCAGGCCCCTTGAGAGCAGCCACTCATGGGCATGTGCTTAGACACTCCCAGCATAGATGAGTGCATAGGCTGCCTGCCAGAGACCTCCTGGAGAGGGACAGAGTGACTGAGAACCTAAATAAACTTGCCACTGTCATACCGCACACCATACAGGCTCTTTGTAACTGTGGGTGGAACCACAGCGGTCTTCCTGAGTTGCGTGTGTGAGCCGCTGCAGTAAAGGCTGTCAGGGAGAATCCAAATGCCCTTAGTGGTTTTATCTGACAAATCTGACAAGGGAAGCTGCCAGTCTTTGGAAACTGACTTTCACTTGCTGGAAGCAGTCCATCACTGGTATGGGGTGGGAAGACTTCCCTCCTGGGGAGAAGACTGCTCCAACTGGACCTTTTAGCTTTCTGGAATGCTGACCCGGAAAAGAAATTGGGTAATGAGCCCACCTCAGCAAAGAGCCTGGGAGGTCACAAGAGTCAGTGGCTAAGCAAGAGACCAGGGGATGACTACAATAGAATCCCCGGTTTGACAGGCTGCAGGCGCCCTGACCATGCTTCCAGCACCCACCTATGAAATCAGGTACACTGTCATACCCTTCCCTTCCATAGGCACATGTGTAGGTACTGCTGCAGGTAACACACAAAAGACCCTGAACTCTGACCTCAGGCAATCCTGAGCCAAGGCTCAAATCTACCATGATGGCCTTGGGCCACTAGTGGGTTGTTTACACAACTGATCTGCAACAGGGGACAGTAGCCAAACACATACAGAGGAATCCAAAGCATGGAGGTGAGTGTTTCCCCAACACAAGTGCCCTCATTATATACTGCAGAGCCTATGGGGCTGGAGATCTCATCCCATAGAGCAGATGGAAGAACCTGGGAAGCTCAGCCTGGAGAAGAGCAACCTCAGGTCTAGGTGTCCTTGAGGAGGCAGAACCCAAACCCAATAGACAGATGGCCATACCAAAGCCACTGCCAGTGGCACACCTGATACCTGAGAGACGATGATGATCTTGCCAGTCTCTGCATCCACTGCCTGTACGACCCCCAACACTGAGCCATTGCCAACTGTGAGCCCACGCACCAGCCCAGAGCTGCTCACTGCTGCCACACTCTCGTTGCTGATGGAGAAGAGGATGTTGGATTGGGGCTGAGGGCCACCCTCGGAGGTGATCTGAGGGTGAGAAACAGGATCCCATCAGCACCTGCCATGCTGGGCAGCCCAGACCTCATCCCACGAAGGTGAGGATGCCAACAAGAAGGCTAGTGTCTCCACTCATCCCCCCATCAGGCCAGGCTAGAGACCTGCAGTGGCTCCTACCTGCATCATGGCCCCAATTATCAGTGTCATCTTCCTGGGTATCAATCTGAATGGAGGGAAGACCTAAGGTGTGGAGAAAGAAGACAGAGGTGCTGATGTCTGCAAGCTGATGAACTGCACATGAATAATGGGTATATATGTCCCTCCACCGAAGGATGACTGTGAAGTCAGAGTACCTAGACCAGTGCTGGGAAAGCCTATGACCTCAGGCCTCATGAAATAAGAACTTTTGATCCATCAGAGTCATACCCTAGAGCTGCAATTCTCAAGATATGGTCTCCAACCAGCAACACCATACCTCCTGATGGGACATTGGTGACTTGTTAGGAATTCTATGGTCTGGTCTATACTAGACTTATGGAGTCAGAGTTAAGGTCCTGCCACCTGGGGTCTAACAAACACTCTCAGAGATGGTGATGCCTGTAAAAGCTGTGTCTGATTCTTGTCTTCAGAATTCTCTGACACCTCTTTGGAAAGCTGCTTCTTTCACCACTGAAAGAAAACTGTCTTGGAATACAGCTCTAGTTCAACAGCCTCAACATTTTCCTATAGGAAGAGGGGCTCAGGAGTAGTCACTAGCCAGGGTGGATACCCCCATCTCTGTAGCAGGGCAAAAGCCCATATCCTTGCTCTGCAGCCCCCACAAGTGCCTGCTTGGCAAGCATGTAAGAAGTGCTCCAAGGTGAGCAGGCAAGACTACTTTGTGAGTGAGGATTAGTCTCGGTAGGCCCGTGCTATTTATAGGCAGAAACGAATTCCTCACCACCAGTAGGAGGAAAGCACACTTCCATCTGGAGGCACAAACCGCCTCCACTGGCTTTGGAAGGAAGATCAATGAAGCTTGCCATCCCTGCATGGCGGAGGCCTGTGGAAGATGCTGGCAGGAGCCAGCAAGGTGCTACTGCTGGTGAATGCTTGGATATTCTTGGGCAGGGTGTCTCAGCCCTAACTGCCTTGGCCTCTGCCTACAGTGGAGTCCCTGTGAAAAACTAGATGCAGAACAGTCACATGGTGCAGGAACCTTAGAGCTCAGCTGATCCAGAACGGCCTGCCCCAGGATCTGCCTTTCTGACTACCCCTGCCTGCAAAACCTTAGAGACAGGTGCTCACTGCTCTCCTGGACCTGGGTTAAGGCTCAGAACCTGACACTACCTGTAGAGTTAGCTTTACATGAGCCAAAACTGGTCTACAGCCTCCATGTGGTCACGGTTCTCTGGGAAGAGTACCCTGCCTGTCCCTTTGTCATGTGACAAAGCACAGTATTTCTCTGAACCAGCTGGGCCCCTATACTACACAAGAAAGTCACTGTCCCTCAGATTCTCTCCAGTTCTGCATCTGACTGCTGCCTTTTGATCAGAGGACATGCTAAGGCACAGATTTCAATGTGGCTTGTTCTTTCGGTGGCTTCCTGGATGGTGGCTGAAACCCTGGCCTATTACAACATGCTCTATCAGGGTGGAGCCAGCACAACAAAAGGAACAGTGTTACCTCAATCTGCTGCGGGGTGGAGCTGACTCTATGTCCGCCTTTGTCAGTCACACTTGCAGACAGGCTGGTCTGCCCAATGGTCACACCATGCACAAGAAATGTGGCCGTGTAGTTGTCCAGGGCTTCGTCCAGAGCTCTGAAATGAAGGAAGGGTTAGGATTCCTCCTCCAAGGGAGACTGGCTTAAGAAACGAGGATGGGAATTAGCTCTGTCCCCAAAACACCCTGGACCCTGCAAGAACTCACACCAGTGTGACAATCTGTGAGGCTGCTCGGAGCTTCAGGCCCATGAAGGAGAAGTACTTGGCCAGGAAAGGTTTCTTGTGGAAGTCCAACACACGAACATAGGCCTTGACTGCTTTCCCGATCTCTACCTGCAGTGTGGGGCACAGGCTCAGGAGTGGTTTCTCAATGATCCTTTTCCCCCCGACATGTGGCCTTCTGGGAATTCAGACCTTGGGAACTGGGGACAAGTCACCCAGAATGACATCTGAACTGAGCCAATCAACAAGTGAAAATGATGAAGTGCTTACTATAAATAATGGGGGATTGAGCACAGCAAGGGGCACGGACTCTACTCCCTGCTAGTAGACAACCTTAGGGAGATAGGAGACAGCTTAGAACAGCATGGGCACTCAGGGAAAAGTTCACATCTGGGAATACATAATGTATACACTAAGCACTATAGGAAAGGAGAGACCAGAATACCTAGTGAAGAAAGAGAAATCTAGTAAACAAAAGAAATAAAACAAAGACCACTGAAGGAGAGCTAGCTGAGTTGGCACTTGGGAGACTGAGTCAGAAGGATCAACAGTTCTCAGTCTACCTGGGATACATAGTGAATCTACCTAAAAAAAAATTATCAGAGGACAATTTTAGCTTTTGGACTAACGATACTTTTTCACTAACACCCCCTTCCCACACACACCTTTTTGTTGCTGTTGTTTTGAGACAGGGTCTCCCTTGTACCCCAGCTGGCCTGGAACTCCCTATGTAGACCAGGCTGGCCTCAATCTCAGAGACCCACCTGCCCCTGTCTCCCAAGTGCTGAGATTAAAGTGTACACCACCACACTCAGCTGAACATTCCCCTTTTAATCACTAACCTTTTCATCTACTCAAGAAAAGAGGGGCCTGACAATAACCTCAGGAAGCCTACCTTCAGTCACCTCAGCTTTGTGAAATCATAGATCCTTGTTCACATAAAAGGAAAACCTACATCTATTATTTATCCACACATCAAAAGAGTACTTGGCAGTACCGAGTTTTACTGAAATTGTGAAGGATCCTCATCCTACATTCTGGGGCAAAAATCCATGCTCAGCAAGGTGTGTGCCAGGCTGGTAAGTAACCTACATGAGCCAAAGGACATGAATTCCCAAGTCAAGGCTAATTTAGTCAACTTCAGGCAGGATTTACTGCCAAGCCCTGCTGATGTCAATTGGGATGAAGAAATACAACAGGGGACATCAGCCTGTACTGCTTACACAGGACAGAGGAGTCAGAGAAGGCATTGCAAGCTCACTCAGGAGGGGGTAGCCCAGGGCTTGCTTCACTGTCCCTGTTTTTGGTGAATCAGCAGAGAGGGGTCACATGGAGAACACGGTACTGACCTTGTCCACCACATGGACATAGAGCTCCTGTATGTCCGAGACATGAATGATGGCTTTCGCTGGGGCTGGGAAGACCAGGCACAGGTCGTGGATCATGACAGTCGATGAGCCTGGGAGCAGAGGGTGTACCTGCAAGATGGAGGTAGGTGGGGTTACAAGGCTGCAGCTCCTACTTTTGCTCAGAGGACTTCAAGTAGTAGCTATTTTCCCTCCTCTGAGATGCCAGCACCAAGGGACTTCCTGGTCAGCACTCCAAAGACGTGGACACAGAAGATTCTCCTCAGAAGCCCTGGCTAAGGATAGAGTGTCAGTGGTAGAAGGACCTCAAACAGCATTTATCTCAATTGTGTGCATTTTACAAAGAGGAAAAAAAGCAAGGTGCTCAAAATGTGGTAGTAGGGGACACTCAATGGCTTTGGAGCACACATAAAAACCTAGGGGCACAGTAAGGATTCAAACCCAGGATGACGTATCCTGGCCAGGCGAGGTGGTCCTGACGGAAGCCCAGTCATGTGCAAACCAGGGGTTGGTAGACCAGGAGGCAATTGCTTCCAAAGGAGTTCTGGTCTGAACTCACAGCATCACAGAACCTGGCACCAGACCATCCAGGTCACTCCTGAGCGATTGGGATCCTACTCATCTCTGCAACCGGCTCTACTTGAAGCAGTGACCTCCTGAGAAGTTCTAAGTGAATGAACAAACCCAAGGTAGTGTTTCCCAGTCTTTTAGAACAGGTCTCCTTTAATCCTTCTTTCCACCTATGTAGCTCCAGAGATCTCCTAACAAACTGCAGTTCCAACCACTTGCTTAGCTGTAGGTGTTCCCCACCTACGCCAATCAAACAGGGACTTAGCGAAACTCATCCCTTAGGCAGGTATTTCAGCTGGGCAGTTTCCAAGCTGGGTGGGCAGGGCAGGGAGCTACAGCTCAGCTGCTGCTTCATAACCTTACCTAACTTTGTTGCTTGCACTTTGACCACTCACAACAGGCAGCTCAGCATTTGCAAAGCTAGAATTTTAATACTAAAAACTTGTGAGGGGAAAAAAGTATTAGGTTTTAAACCAAAGGGAGACAAGCAACAGTGTTTCACACTCTCATGAAAACATTCATGTTGCCCGGTGCTCTGACAGAACCCAGATCTGTAAGCCCCATGAAGCCTGACCTGGTCTAGCCGGTAACTCCAGTTGCTCCAAAGCTGCGCTCTGTGAGTGCTCTAACTGTCCTCTCCTATCCTCATGCCCAGCGAGTGCCTGTCTGTTTGTCTGCCCACCCCAAGACCGTCTCAGACTACAAGATTTGGAACTCTGGGGCTGGGCTGTGGCTCAGGCTATAGCACTTACCTAACCTACACAAGGCCCTACACATAAAAACAAAATAACGGAAAGTTTTAGGACTGTTGTTCCTCTAACCTTCATGTGTGGGCTCCAATTTCAGGTCTGGCTCCCTCACCAGATGATTAGGCTCCTCCCTCAGTTGTGCTGACTTGTTTGAAATTATTCAGCTTGCCTTCCCCCTCCAGGCTGACTTCTACCATCCAGTAAACTCCAGACAGAGCCTGGTGTCTGGCACTAGTGGACCACACCTAACCCCCACGCCTTGATTAGACAGAGGCCACAACTCTGATTAAGTCTGAGAAAGCACAGAAACCAAGCACTTCAGTCTGTATAGAGTTAACCTAGCTTAGTGAAGAATGGGGAATTTTGGACCTGGAGAGACAGTTCAGCAGTTAATAAAGAGCCTTGGCTGCTCTTGCAGAGGACCCAGGTTCAGTTCCCGGAACCCACACAGTGGCTAACCACCATCGGTAACTCCAGTTCCAGGGGATCTGACACCCTCTTCTGACCTCTGTAGGCACTGCACTTTATACATATGCAGGCAATATACTCATACACATAAATACATTAAAAAAAAAAAGCCCTCCCACTCAGGGACCATTGTGGAAGAGGGGGCAGGAAGATTGTAAGAGCTAGGGAGGAGGTGCATGACCATACAGAAATGGTCCTACAGGCACCTGGGACCCTTCTCATACAAACCTCCAGCAATGGTGTCAGCCTGCACAAGACACATGCAAACTTAGGCAGACAAAAACCCAGCACAGAACTGTGGAAATGTCCAGCAAGCCCCAATCTTAGTTAAAGAATTGTTGGCAGCTGATTACTGCTGGGTGAGGAAGAGCTGATTTTCTTGAAGGGAGACTCTAGATAGGCTAACTAAACCCTGGTGGATGAACTTGCACTGAGTGACATCTTGGGACACTAACTTTACATAATAGGCCTTAACACAAATGACAGAATGTATGAACTCCATTGAGGGAGCTATGGGAGGGTGCCAAAGGGGAAGGGGGTATAAAGATAATTTTATGTATGAAATACACAAAATTTCAATAAATTTATTAATTTATTTTTTGTCTTTTTGAGACAGGGTCTCCTTGTAGCCCCAGCTGTCCTGGAACTCACTATGTAGATCAGGCTGGCCTGCAACTCACAGAGATCTGCCTGCCTCTGCCTCCCAAGTGCTGGGATTAAAGGCATGTACCACCACACCTGGCAATAAATTTATTTTTTAAAAAAAGCCCTCACTGCTCCTGCAGAGGACCTGGATTTGATTCCCAGCACCCATATTGTGGTTCACATCCATCTGTAGCTCCAGTTCCAGGGGATCCAATGTGCTCTTCTGGACTCCACAGACACCAGGCATACATGCAGGCAAACACTCATACACATAAAAAATAAAAATAAATAAATCTTAAAAAAAAAACAAAGAATGGGAAGTTCTGAAGAAATTCTTCAGAGACAACATACCCTACAGATTCTGATCCAATCTTTCAAGGTTCAGGAGAGTAAACCAGGCCCCAAAGACACAGCAGAGGGCAGAGCTGGTGACCCAACCCAGGTGGCTTAGTTCCCTATTCAGGCTACTTCCTAGGGAACAGGGCCTCTAGCCACCAGAACAGGACTTTCAGGCAGGAGAGTAAAAGCGCGGGGGGGGGGGGGGGCTAGTAGGGAAAAGTCAAACAGAGAGGTGAAGCTCACAGGTAGCTAGGGATGGACAGAATTGGAAAGCTGGCCCAGCTCAGGTGTAACTGGGCTCCGGTGCATACTCAAACAGATGAGGTGGGCCTGGCCTATTTAATATGATGAATTAAAATAGATTAGGAAAGATCTCAGGGTAGGAATCAAGCTTACATCCTAAAATGATGGCCATCAGCCTGGCATTACATATGGGTGGAGGAGCCATCAGGCATCTAGCTTTGCTGAGGATGGTTATTATGTTTCACCTAAAGAAAGCTCTACGAGGAATGGGAGCTCTCTAAGGACCCAATAAGACACCCCGGTCTAATGCTCACACAGGAGTTGCTGCTGTCAGGAGCTGGCATGTCCTTCATAACATGAGGAGATTACACAGACCCACTGCTGACATACCCACGAGGGGAATGCAGACGTGGATGGGTTTTTCATTTTCTTTTTTTCCCCTGTCCTTCAAAACGACCATTTTGCACATTTTAAACAAAGTCATAAAATGGCAATGGGGAACTCAATTCCTCTTCTGCTTGGCTTCCCAGAGGATGGACATCTAGCTGCCCTCAGATGACAAAAGTGGAGGACGGCGCCAGGCTGCATGGGAGAAGCAGCACGACCTGCCTGCTCCACTCCTGGCATGCACCAATTCACTTTGCTTCCTAACAATGCTTTGAAGGCCAGCACTTGAGGTCACTTTGGAAACAAAGAAATGGTGCCAAGGGAAGTAGCGAGCTGGCCACTAGCTGGTAGTCAAGTGTGCACCCGGTCCCACTCCTCAGTAGACTATGCAAGGGGTTCACACTTCTGTGCCTATGGCCCACATGCTTCTTGACGACATTCAAGAACACTGTGACAAGGTGGTGGGGTGTCTGACATGAATTCTCATTTCTAAGTATTAAAAGTGCCACCTCAGAACGTCAGCAAACACTGAGCCCAGGGGAAAGTCCTGTCATCAATTTGGAGACAATGAATGCATTACTGCTCATTAAGAAACCGTGTTGCCACGGGCTCACCAGGCCCCCTTCCAGGGCCCTGTTCACACTTCAAACTTGTGAAGATGACATCTGTAGATGAGCAGAGACCCTAGTGATACTTCTGTCATTGAGGCTGGCAGCTTCTTTCTTCTCGGGTGTGCTCACCATTGTCCTGCAGTAGACCAAACCAAGCATGCAAGAGGGTTGGAACCTACACCTATAATCAATCACCCCACAGCCTACAGGGATGATCAGAACTCACGTGAAAACCAAAGGCACTGACAAGTCTCAGCTTGGATGCTGACCATGCAATGGTCAGTCCCACAAGTTCCCTGAGGATCAGGGCAGGGGCTAGGCACCCCACCAGCATTCACAGAGCAGCCTCACAGAAGATGCAGCGCACACCTGAGTTCAAGCCCTGCAGCTGCTATGTCCTACCTACCTCATCCCTGATAAGCCTCTGCAGATTCCCATGGCACCATGGCCAGTCACACACTGCAGTACCAAGGAGGCCAAAACCACCACTATGGCTCATCAGAACAAAGCCTGCCTGTCTTATTCCTTGTCACCACCATACTCTGGCACTTAGCACAGTGCCTGGTACAAAAAAGAGGCACTAAACTTTGTTGAATGAACACAGCAAAGATAAGTGTCAAAAGCTCAGCATACACCCAGCTCTCAATGATACAGGAAGAAACCCTGTTTAAATCAGGTAAACACTCCAATATGCAAGCCAGTCAAAAACAAAATAAAGGCCCCTTGCAGAGGGTTCTGGGGCCTGTGTGAGCAAAACTAATCAGTCTTGCACAGCCTGTGGTTCATTGTGTGGGCATGGAAACCTCACCACAGCCTGCTGTGTGCACCACATACTCACATCTCTTCCAAAGACACTGGGAAGCCATTCTTGAGTCTCAACTGCGTATCAATAGGGAAGAAGGAAGCATTGTCTAGGAGCTCCATGAAAGGCTGTGGGCTTTCTTGTCTGTGCTGAAGGGAAATGAGAATGCTGCTAATTAGCAGCTGCAAAATGCCAAAGAAATGTGCAAATGTGTCCTTCAGAGACAGCCCTCTGAAGGAAGCTGGGAGTGCCCGTCACAGCCCATCAACACTCTGAAAGATCCTGCAGGTTCTGGGAAAGGAAGGAGGCAGGACCCGTTTTCCACTTGAAATGTGGAAGAACTGTGAGGAGAAAGCAGAGCCCCAGGGTCAGTGTTCAAGGAATCTGCGCAGAAGCCTTTACACAGGGCCTGCCTCAAAGGGCTGCTTACCAGGGTGCCTAGACTTGCTCTGGGGTCTGTGTCCCACTCAACAAGAGCCAAGCAAAGGCTGGCCCAGATACAGGGAAAGAACGGCTCTAGCTCCACTGTGGCCATGAGAAGATGGGGTGCTGATGCCTGCGTGGAGGTAACCCCAGATGGCAGGACTAAAGGAGCTCAGGTCTCCTGGAGAAACTCCAGTACGGATATCCCACCTCAAGTCTTTCAAACAAGGGTCGCAGCTTCTGTTTGAATTCCTCCAGACATGGGGTGTTCACTACCTACAGCGGGAATATAGTGTGCAGTACTGACTGTTAGCACTTGCAAGGTCTACCTCTGGCCACAGGTCTACCTTCAGTTTACTGGAGATGCTCCTCAGAAGGGCAACCTGGGTGAGAGGAACAGTTCCCCTGGCAACCAACACACCTCTCCTGACTTCATTCTCCCCTCTTCTTGCTAGCAGGGATGTTATTTTTAATCTCTAGAAGGACACAGAAATAAGGCGTGCTTCCAGCGATATGGATGAATTTCAACTGAAAAGTTTTCCTTCTGGTGTCACAGGCACACTCACACACATGGCCAGGCAATTGTTCTTTCTTTTCTAAAGGGAATGCCTTTAATCCCAGCACTTGGGAGGCAGAGGCAGGTGGATCTCTGTGAGTTCAAGGCCAGCCTGGTCTACATAGTGAGTTCTAGGCCACGGGGGCTACAGGGAGACCCTGTCTCAAAAAAAACAGAAAAAAAAAACTTGGGAAGGAGCAGGTATGGTGGTGGACACCTACAGTTCTAGGTACTCAGGAGGCTGAGCCAAGGGGACCACTTGAGCCTAGGAGTTCAAGGCTAGCCAGACAATGTAGGGGCTTAAAAATTAAAAACCTTGGGGGAGTCTTTCCTATGTTCGCAGGCTTCTGGCCCCTCAAGCTTGCTTACCATGCACACTGGCTCAGATATGAGGGGAAACTCTCAGAGCCTAGCACTAAACCTGAAAGGTTCTGTCTTCTGAGAAGGGAATAGCTTAGAAAAGCTGTCTTGTCCATACTCAGGATATAGCCAAACACAACGTAGGTTTAAAATAACAAAACTTTACTAGAAAATCTGCTGTTGTTTTAGAGATAGGGTCTCACTTTATTACCCAGGCTGGCCTTGAATTCTGTGTTCAAGCCAGTCTCCTGCCTCAGATTTTGAGTATCTGGGTCATCAGCTTTTACATCATGCCTGGATCACTATAACTTTCTTTAAAAGGTGATGTTAGGGGACAGGAATGTAGCTCAGAGGTAGAGTACTTACCTACCATTCTCAAGGGTTGGATCTCCAGTACCATACATACAACAAAATAGGGGATGCTTTACACAAAAAGATATTTCTTTTTGTCTTGAAAAGTCAAAAGCTCTCAACTCACACAGTTATACCCAGCTGGAGGCTCTGCCCATCATGACAGTGTAGTGTGGAGGTATAAGCTCCCTATCAGAAAGAAATGAACACACACACACACACACACACACACACACACACACACACGCTCTCTGGACACAGTTCTGAGCAGTCAGTGAATGAACAAGCACTAAAGTAAATCTTCTAAAACAGGCAAGAATAAGAGCCAGTGACATCTAAGCAGAATCCCCTACCCCCGCTGTGCTCCAGCTCAAGCAGGCAGACTCCACTCCACAGTGGTCCGTCCAAGTCACAGGGCTCCCCTTCTGTCCCACTCCCTGTGTGGGAGCATCTTCCAGAAAGGGATAAAACAGGCTACTTTCTCATCCTGACCCAGAGATCTGCTGAGGCTTGGCCCCTGCCAGTGCAGGCCAGTGTGGCATTCCCTTCCTCACCCAGCCTCACTCAGGCTCTCAGCTACAGTGAGAACACCAGTCCCAACTGTCCCTTCCCTGGGCACAGTGCTGGTAGGCACAAGGGGGCCCACTGCTCTTTGCCCCAGTTGGAGAGGTGAGGTTCCACACTCAAGACAGGCCAGGTGAGGAACACAGAGGTTGCTAGTCCTGGCATGAAGTGTTCTCTTCTAAGTATACTTCAGAGAAGTAGACCATGGTCCCTGCCCAACTCAGATTTTCTCCATGGGAGGGCAGGACTCAGCTGAGCATGATATTTCTGCTTGTGGGGACCACTAGAACCAGTTTTGCAACAGGTTTGTTGTGTTGATACCTTGTCTGGACTCTTTGCATCTGTGTTAGCTCTGTGCCCTCACCTCAATAAGGCCCCTTTCAAGCTCTACAGTTGCTTTCACTACTTTGTAGCCCATTTTGTAATGCTATATACATACGTATGCATTATATATGTAATTGTGCATGATAATAAAATTGTGAGGTATAGCGTAATTTTAGTGATGTATAGTGAGAATAGTAATTAAGCTTGAAAGAAAAGAACCTGTGGTTGCCACTGGACATGGGATGGCCAAGTGAAATCAGTAGAATTTGATGAATTAAAGCCAATGAAACTAGCACAGCTTGTGAATTTGTCAGCCGGTGAATTTTGACTTTATGGAAAGACACAAAGGTGTCCATCTACATTTCTGGCTTAGGGTACTCATGACAGATATCATATTAGAGAAGAGCACTAAAGAGACAGAGATTAGAAAAAAGAGCTGAAAAGAAATTCTGAAGTTGAACACTACGATAATTGACATGAAAAATTCACTGGGGGTGGGGAGGGGATGGTCAAGAGTAAATTCAAATTGGCGAAAGAACACACAAACTTGAAGAGAAGTCTACAGAAATCATGCCAGCTGAAGACTAGAGAGAGAACAAGAACAGAGAGCAGAAACAAAGAAATGCACGGTGCCATTGGGCACACGACCCACCACACAGAGTAGGAAAACGAGTTGTACAGAAGAACAGGAAAAAAGTGGCTTAGAGCTTCCCAATTGGATCAGAAGCTGCCTGTGCACATCCAGGAAGCTCCAGGAACAGACATAGCGCAGCAAGCTGACATGGGAAAGGGCCACTGCAGGTTCCCAGAGGCAGAGAGCAACTTGCAGGCTATTCAATTTTCCTGAGGAATGGGAAGAGGATAGATGGGCAGATGCTTCTTGGAGCCACATCAGCCTCACAGACCTCTATCCTTAAAGGGTCTTAAGTTTAACTGGTTCAGGTCACGGTTTAAATAATGTTTAAAGTATAGGAAAAAACTGAAAACAGAAAGAAGACATGGCTCATTGATAAGGGAGTTCAGAAAGATTAACAGCTAACTTCTCATTAGAAACACGGAAGCCAGATGTAGTGGGGCAGTACGGTCAAAGTGCACAAAAGGAAAAAGAGCAAAGCTTATAAACCAAGAGTCCTGTATGAAACAGCTACATTCAACACTGAAGGTGAGCTAACCATAAAAATGAAAAGACTTAAGGGCCATGGAGATGGTGCAGTGGGTAAAGCGCTTGCCATGGAAGCATGAGGACCAGAGTTCAGATCCCCAGCACCCACAAAGAAGCTCGGCCAGCATGGTAGCGTGCCTGTAATCCCAGTGCTTAGGAGGTGGAGACAGGGAATCCCTGGAGCAAACTGGCCTACTAGACTAGCTGAATCGGTGAACTCTGAGTTCAGGTGAAAGTCTCTGCTTCAATAATATAAAAAGTGGAGTGGATTAAGGAAGGGACCCTTTTGTAGCCTGAGGCCTCTACATGCCCACATACACATGCGAAACAAACAATGGATGCCTTAAGAAACTGGCTGCTAGAAGGTGGCCTTGTGAGGAAAGGTCAAAGGGAGTTCTCTAGACCAGCAGTTAGAGGCTCCGCACAGGAATTCAAATGACACAGTAAGCAAAGGATACTTGGAAAGGTGATTTTGTAATTACAGAAGACGAGATGCTGTTTTTTTTTGTTTGTTTTCTCTTCACTGATTTAAAAAAATCAACTGTGCAGCTGGACGTGGTGGAGCACGCCTTTAATCCCAGCCAGCACTCCAGAGGCAGAGGTCAAGTGGTCAAGGCCAGCCTGGTCTACATAGGGAGTCCCTGTCTCAGAAAGACAGACAAAAAAAAAAAAAAAAATCAACTGTGCAAAACAAAATGTGAATAATGTGTTCTGGGACATAGATCATACAACATATACAATATACAGAAATGTACTGTATTAAAAGTGCTGATATTAGCACAGAAGAGGTGTGGGGGAGCACAGCTGTATCAGGCAGATGACTACAAACTATAATCAACATCCACATAAAGGTGAAGGGCACCAGTGATGACCAAGGAGGACAACAGAAAAACCTCACATATTCACCTTTATTTTTATAGCTTCGTTAAAATTCATAAAATTGTAAGCTGGACGTGGTAGCACATGCCTTTAATCCCAGGCTCAGGATGCAGAGGCAGACAGATCTCTGAGTTTAAGTTAGCGTGGTCTACATAGTGAGTTGCTGGGGCTACAGGGAGATCCTGTCTCAAAAAGACCAAAAATAAATTTTTAAAAAATTGTGTAAAGAAATAATTATGCATCTCTGAGTTAGTAGCATTCACAGATATGTATAACAGTACCACAAAAAGCAGTAAAAATACCACTATAGGTGCTATAGCTCAGGGACAGAGTACCTGCCTAGCACATCAAGGCCCAGGTTTTGATCCCCAAACACCATACACAACCAAAGGAACACAGGAACCATGCCTCTGCATTTCACTGGAATTATGTGAGCACACAACTGAAGCTGTTTCTGGTATTACAATGTGGATGGAAAACCCTAGAGCAACCATTCAAAAATATACTGGGGAAAAAAACAAAAACACTAAAGACATTAGGGTGCTGGAGAGATGGTTCAGCAGTTAAGAGCACTGGCTGTTCTTGCTGCAGAGGACTCGGGTTTGGTTCCACATGGTGGCTAACGACTGTCCATAACTCCAGTTCCAGGGAATCCAATACCCTCCTCTGGTCTTCATTGGCAATGTATACATGTGGTGCACTTACACAGAAGCAGGCAAAACATTCATAAAATAAAAATAAATAAATCTTTAAAAAAGAAATTAAAACAGATTAGAAAAGATATACATAATTCAAAATAAGACATAAAGAGGAACAGAAAAGCAAACTGACCCATCTCTAAATCACAAATTGAGTCACTGCCTCTTGTAATGGAAATGGTGATGTCAGAGTTCTGAAACATGAGCATCCTAAAGGCACCAGGACGCCACCAACAGTGTATGCACACATCCTGTGGGAAGTCTCACTGCCACTAAAGACTGAGCCCCATAGGTCCCAAATTGGCTGCATCTGATGTTCCCTATAGATAGAAAAAGCCTTCCTTGCTGCCCTTCAAGGGACAGGTGTGAGTTCTGAAACATGAGCATCCTAAAGGCACCAGGACGCCACCAACAGTGTATGCACACATCCTGTGGGAAGTCTCACTGCCACTAAAGACTGAGCCCCATAGGTCCCAAATTGGCTGCATCTGATGCTCCCTATAGATAGAAAAAGCCTTCCTTGCTGCCCTTCAAGGGACAGGTGTGTGGGCTTGCTGACCATCACTCATCAGTTCCCTATACTGCTGCATAAATCAGCTAGAACAGAGGTAGAGACTTGGAGACGGGTGCACCTGCAGTACTTCTCTAAGACATCTGTCTGCCCTTTCTCTATGCCAGTCTAATATTGTCTCTTAATTTGAAACAAGATCCACAGGCTGGCAGTTATTAACTCTGAATCAGGCAACACTACTTATAAGCATATCCTTAAGTTTCTCAGTTTATCACTGGCTTCTCTAAGTCTCTGGAAGAGCGAGACTTCTGCCAGGCCTGCTGCTGTCTGCTCTGCCACCCACCTGTGTGCCTCTGAGTGTCTTTGTATAAGACCAAGTCTTAGTCCTGCCAGTGGTAGGAGAAAGGCGATGCAATGGACAAAGTCTGATATTATCTATTATCAACCTGGCAGTGGAAAGACCCACAACAACCTTGATGTGTCTGTGACCACAGCCTCACAACAGGATCACACCATTTTCAAAGTATTTTCAAGGACTACCTGCATGAGACTCAGGATACCACTGGCAGCACGCTGATGAAGCAGAGGTTTTCTGTTGGGTCAACGGAACTATGTCACTGTCTAGCACCCTGCAACCTTCTCACAACAGGTAGAGAGACAGTCCTGAGCAGGGGCAGGGCAGGCAGCATCAGGGTGGTACCCCACTCACTGCCTGCTGGAAGCTCTGGGAAGCATATGAAACCATGTGGGAACTGAGTCTGTTTCCTCTCAGGAGCCCCCTACCTGCATCTGAGCTGGCAAGGGTACAGTAGGGTGAGGAATGCTAGCTGTCCTTGCCCTCATAAACACACTTGAGAACAATTTTTAGCCTAGTCTAGAAGCCCTAGCCCCTGCCCTCTTAGACATGGCCCCTTTGGGCTCTGTGCTCCTCAGACAAATTCTGATGCCTAAAAGACTGCCAGGGCTGACCCTATCTTTGTCTCTGGAATCTCCAAACTGACTCTGTCCTAAGATACAGCAAACAAAAGTCTTCATAAAGACACTTTTATTCATCTGTTTTGTGCTGTATGGAGGAGGCTGAGTCCACAGTGGTATTCTCCCCATGATTCCAGTGGGGAGGTCTGTGTGGAAGGAGGATATGGGGCTCCTGGGCTAACTAAAAATGATGTAGAGGAAGGGAGAATGATTAATCAAGGTTGCTGGTGCTTATGTCCAATCTAGGTAAATGACCAGACATTACAAAACAAGGAGATAGGAGATACACATAAAATAGAAGGTAAGAAAAAATTCAAAGTATTATCAATGAAAATACTAAATGTGAATGGATTAATTACTCCACTCAACAGGCAGAGACTGCCTGATCAGTTTAAAATAGAGATTCATCTGCTTATAGGCAACATTTTAGACTGAAAGAGACAAATGAAACAATGCAACTAGGAAGTCTAAGAAAGCCAAAGTTGCTATACAATGTTACACAAATGGACTTTTAAATACAGATGTTGGCTAGAGGGCCAGCAAGGTGGCTCAACAGGTAAAGGGGCTTGTTGCCAAGCCTGACAATCTGAGTTCAATCCCTAGAACTCACATGATGGACAGAACCAACTCCTACAAGTTGCCCTCTGACACCTCCACATATGCACTGTGGCATGTACCCATATGTGCACACACACACACACACACACACACACACACACGAAAAGGGTATTTTATAATTATAACAGTCAATCCATCAGAAGAATAAAACAATCTATGCACCCAGCAATAGAAACTTAAATTATAAGAAACAAACACTGACAGAAATAAAGAGAGAAACAGACAATTCCACAAACTTCACTTTTTGTCTGTCTGTTTCTTTATTTGAGACAGGGTCTTGTTATACAACCCAGACTGGCCTGAAACTTGTGGCAATCCTCCTGCCTCAGATTCCTGAGTGCTGGGATTATAGGATTACAGCCACTACACCTGGTTTCAGCGCCTCACTTTTCATGAAGAATAGAATACTTAGGCAGAAGGCAAAAAAGGAAATAGATTTAACCAATACCATGCACTGACATCTGTAGATTGTACCCAACACATCATACAACGGAACAAACCTGTATAGATTCCATAGGATAAAAAGAACATAAAGTGTAAAAATCAGAATGAAATTAGAGATAACTTACAGAAAGAAACATAAAATTAACAAACATAGAAATAAAATGACATACTCTTAAATAATTAATGTGCAAAGAAGAAACCTAAAACAAGGTTAGAGAATCTGAGATGAATAAAAATGCACATGTCCACAGCAGCACTTGTGGGAAGCATCCATAGCAGCCTTAAGAGGGAAATGCACAGTAAATACAGCATCTCATCTTTCACTTTAAGAAACTAGGAAGGGGTCTGGACAGATGGCTTAGTGGTTAAGAGCACTGGTTGCTCTTCCAGAGAACCCAGGTTCAACTCCCAGCTCCCACATGGCAGCTAACAACCATCCATAACTCCAGTTCCAGGTAAATTCTATACCCTCTTCTAACCTTCACAGGTACTGAACGACACAGGTGCACTTACATAACATGCAGGCAATACACTCATACACAGAAAATAAAAATAATAAATTTTTGGGGGGGTCTTTTTGAGACAGGGTCTCCCTGTAGCTAAAGCTAGCCTGGATTCACTATGGAGACCAGGCTGGCCTCAAAGTCACAGAGATCCACCTGCCTCTGCGCTACCAAGCCCAGCAAAAATAATAAATAAAAAAATTTATTATTTTTATTTTATGTATATAAGTGTATTGCCTGCATGCATGTGAGTGCACCCATGTCATGCAATGTCGTGGAAGTCAGAAGAAGATTTCAGATTCCCCTGGAACTGGAGTTAAAGACGATTCATAGTTGCCATGTGGGTGCTGAGAATTGAACCTGGGTCCTCTGCAAGAGCAGTCAGTGCTCTTAACCGCTGAGCCATGTCTCCAGCCCCAATAAATATTTTTTTAAAAAGAAACTAGGATAGGAAGAAAGTAAACACAGACCAAACAAAAGAACTGCAGCAATGACGACAGCTGGGGCTTTAATAAAGTCACTAACACATTAGACAATCTAGAAAAAATAGACAAATTCCCAGCTACCAAAACATTCAAAAGATAAAACAAGCAACTTGCATGACCTACAAAAAGTGAAGAAAATGAAAAAAACTCCCCACCAAGAAAAGCTCTTCCTCACATGGCTTCACTAGTTAACATTCAAGAGTAACAGCTTCCAATGCTACATAAACTCTTCCCAAAACAAGGAATACTTGTAACATTTTCTAGGTGTTCAATATTACCTTGATACCTAAACTAAAGATATCACACACACATACAATTATAGACCAACATCTGTTAAAACTACAAGTGCGAAGATTCTGAACAAGAAAAATATAGACATTGCTAGGTGTGGTGGTGCACTCCTTTAATACCAGCATTTGGGAGGCAGAAGCAGGCAGATCCTTTAAGTTTGAGGCCAGCCTGGTCTATATAGAATTCCAAGTCAGCCAGGGCTACATGGTGAAATCCAGTCTTTAAAAAAAATATGGGGGCTGCAGAGATAGTTCAGTGCTTAAGAGCACTGGCTCTTCTTGCATAAGGTCTAGGTTCGAATCTCAGCACTCACGTGGTGGGTAACAATTGTCTGTAACTCCAGTTCCAGGGGATCAGACACCCTCTTCTGTCCTCTGCATGTATTACATAACATGGATACACTTGTATACATGCAGGCAATACCCGCATACACATAAAAATAAAGCAAAAAAAGAGAAAAAAAATTAAAATGTATGTACACAAAACACACCCAAAAGTAAACTAGAATTTATCTGAGAAAGATAAGATTGATTTAATATCGAAAATAAATTAATACATCACAGCAACAAGAAGCAAAATCATAAGCTAATTTCAAAAGACCCAGAAAAGGCATTTGACAAAACCACAGACCTTCATGATTAAAATCCTGTAATAAAATGAGAACAGAAGGAACTTGCTCAAATTGATAGGACACCTGTAAAGTGTTCTCATCACACTTGGTGTTGAAAACATGCACCTCTCTCCACAAGATCTAGAACAAGGCAATGGGGGCCACTCTCACCATTTCTATTCAGCACTGTACTAGACTCTGTACCCAAGACAACAGAGCAAGAAAAAGAAATGAATGGGCTGGAGAGATGGCTCACCAGTTAAGAGCACTGACTGCTCTCGCAGAGGACCCGGGTTCGATTCCCAGCACCCACATGGCAGCTACGAACCGTCCTTAACTCCAGTTCCAGGGGAATCCGAAGTTCTCTTCTGACCTCCGCAGCATTGCACAACATGGGTGCACTCACATACATGCAGGCAACACACCCACACACATAAAATAAAAATAATATTTTTAAAAAAGTTTAATACACACATACACATAAAATAAAAATTTTAAAAAATTTAAAAGTATAAAACTTACACTCTTAAAAACTGTAAACACTGCCAAATGACATCAATGAAAGCTTAAGCAATTAGGCAGCATCTCCTGTTCATAGTAGAGGTTGGGCAGTGTTTGGGCACCAACACAATTTCTAACAGAATTCTATCTAGCTTCACAACAGAAGCTGAAAAGTTGCCTCTAGAATTTATATGCAATTGTGAGGGACCCAAGATAGCAAAACAGGCTTGAAAAGCCAAAACTGGAAGCCTCATATTTCCAGATGGCAAAACTTAGGATGAAGCATCAGTAATGGACACTGTGGCATGACACAAGGAGAGATGTGCAGATTGATACAGGGCTCAAGCAGAACTGGGGGTCTCAAAACTAAACTCATATGCCTGTGGTTGGTTAACACAGATGCCAGTCCCTGAGAGCAGAAAGAAGAAATGGTGCTAGGACAGTCAGACATAAGAACGGTGCTGCCCTCCCACACAAAAGTTAACAAGTGTGGCCAAGACCAAAACCTAGCAGCTCAAATCATAAAACTCGTACAAGAAAACAATAAACATTCAGAACCTCACATTTGCCATGGATTCTTAGGATGGTGTGAAACACAGGAGCAACAGATCGAAGACATCATGTACTTCTGGGTGGGCAAGATGGCTCAGTGGGTTAAGGCACCTGTGGCCAAGCCTGACAACCTGAGTTCAATCCCCAGAACCCACATGGTGGAAAGAACCAAGTCCTGCAAGTGGTGTGGTATGCTCATGCCTACCTCCCACAAAAGATAAAAGTAAATATAAGTAACAATTTAAAGACACTGTTACTCTTCATCAAAATAAAAACTTATAAGCTTGAAAGCATGCTACCAAGAAAGTAAAAAGACAAGCCAAAAAAGGTGTAAGAAAAATATGTATATATGATGATATATACATGATATATGTATATGTAAATGATAAACCACTTGTATCTAGAATATATAAAGAAATTCTATGACAATAAAAAGACAAAAAATGAGCAAAGGATTTAAACAGACCTTTGTCTAAAGACATGAGACTATCCAATACTAATGTCTTTACCCATCAGGGAAATGCCAATCAACCTCACAAGGTACCTGCTGAAATAGAATTCAAAGTCTGATCATTATAATAAGTGTTGACAAGGAGGAGGGGAAACTGGAACCCTCATCCCCTGCTGGTGGAATAGGAAATAGAAAGACTATCAGTGGTTCCTCAAAACAGTTTCCATGACTCAGTAATCTCATTCCTTAAGTATGTACCGCACAGTCAACCCTTGAGTGCAGTAGGCATCACCCTCCCAAGCACATCCCTCACGCGCCACTGGTTTCCCTCACTTTACACCTGCCCAGCCCAGAGGCCATTACTTCTCTAATCTCTGCTAAGATCAGTGGATTAAAAAACCATGAGAAATGGAAATGCAGGGAGTTATAGCCAAAACCTCAGCACAGAGACTAGAGCTCCACTAACAGATCCTTCATAAGAATGAGTGAGGTGCCCTGGGACCTCTGAAAGCAGGTGCTAGGCCCTCCCTGGAATGCAGGCGTCAGCTCAGTGCTACAGCTGGACTTTAAGTGCTTAGCTGCAGGAGCAAGGCAAGGTCAAGAGCAGAGGGGCTGGGACCACAGGAAGGCAGCCAACCAGCACTGCACAAACTAAGCCCCACCATCCCACCACTGTGTGAGCCTGGACCTCTTCAGAGTCCAGGGTGAAACTTGGTGCTGGCTTGACTCCTTGGGAATGGGGCAACCACCTCTTTCAACAAAGGGGAAGCAGAGCTGGGCTCAGAGCTGCCAATGGCAACGGCCTAGTAGCCTGTATAGACCCTGTGTGGGTCTGTACTGTTCTGGGCTGCAGTCTCACACCAATGAGTCCCAGAGCTTGTTTCACTAGGAAGATTGCTGCTAAAGACAGTTCTGTTTTCATGACTGCATCAAACAGTCATGCAGACAAATATGCAGACATTTTGTTTTCACTCTTTGGCTATATTAAGAAAAATAAAAGTTTTAAATTACTCAAATCCTCTACAAGAAAAGAATGGCTACAAGTATAAATAACTGCATAGTCCAAAGAGCAATATGGAAAGAAGGAAAAAAAGCAACTCAGGTGTAATAAATCCAGGCTACTGGGCTGGAGAGATGGCTTAGTGGTTGGCTGATCTCGCAAAAGGACCCAGATTCAGTTCCCAGCACCAACAAGGTAGTTCACAACTGCCTGTAACTCCAGCTCCGGGGGATCCAACACACTTTTCTGGCCTCTGCAGGAATTGTATGACATGGATGCATTTATATAGGTGTAGGCAAAACATTTATACACATAAAAAAAAAAATCCAAGACACTCATTTCTTTTAATCACAGGCCCAACCAAGTACTTATCCATAAGAGTAAAGGGGATAAAGAAGGCACGGTGGAGAAACAAGCTGGCACAGCTTTGAAATGCAAGCTTCTTAGGGCTATGGCTGCCTATGTAAGAAAAGATTAATTAAAAGATTAATCAAAAGATTGATTGAAAGGAAAGCATTAGGTAATTAACAGTGCGAGTAATTGGTAGATACAGAACAGAAATCACAAAGGTGGCATGGGAACTGTGAGCCTTCAGAGACAATCAGAATCTAAAGATCTGCTCAGTACACAGCTAATGTGACTAAGCACTGGCTTTCTCAAACGATCCATTAACCTGACCAGATGTCCGGGATGAGAAATGGAAGCCAACAAGGACCCTGATGACCCAAGCTTACTGTGGCAATGCCCCGGGCCTCCTGGTAGGCCACCTTGATTATGTCCATGGTGCTTGTGTTGAGGAAGAAGTAGCCAGAGCCTTCTGTGATATGGAGGTCTACCTGGAGGGGGACATGGGGATAGAGGAAGTCAAGCCATGGGACACAGGGTAGAGGGTGCCCTGCTGAGCCTTCCCTGGGCATGGATGGAGGACATACCTGGACACTAGGATGGTTGTAGATGGTAACCTCTTCTGGATTCACCCTCACATCCTCCACCAGAATAAGCTCAATAGAGGCCGACACAGGCACTAGAGGGTCATGCTGAAAGTACAAAGTCAACACCATCAGATTCAGAGGGCCATGGTCAGCACCAGCTACCCTCCCCTCCCCGAGGAAGAGCAGGGATAGATGCCCAGGTAAGGAAGATTTGAGCAGTCCTAATACCCAGGGGGTGGGGGTGGGTTGCCCACAGGACAGAAAGAGCCCAGAGGGACTCAAAATGGGACCAGCAGGGTGTGAGGCTCTGCATGAGCCCTGTGACACCACCCACATCCAACAGGTTCCTACTATGGGTAAGAATGGAAAGGGATGAAGACATTTGTGACAGTGACAGGTGACTGCCTGCGTTAAGGCATACCTCCCTTGAAACAGGAACAACTTTCTCTATTTGGAATTGCTTTCTCTAAGGGGAAAACGGGCCTCCTCATTTGGACATCTAGGCTCCTTAGAATGCAAGCCCTCACTTTCCCTTCCCAGATAGTATCTGGTCCCTTCACACTACTGGAGCACAGGTTTAGTGGTGGCCTGAGAGGGTGGGTATCACCCCCCAGAAGCAGCACATCTGCCTGGTGCCCTAGTGAGATGCTGGGGAGAGAAGAATCTAGCAGGACGTGGTCCCCAGCAAGGTGGTTTAGGACCCTTGGGCCAGGCAGGATGAACACAGAAGTAGGGGGACTGCCTGGCCTTGCTTGTGGCCCCACCCATTGCCGTCCTCTAGAAATTACCGATTGCTCCACTTTGGCTGCGCTGAGGTGGGACTGCAGGTAGTCAGTTGCTGTGACAGAGATGGCTGTGGTTCCTGATGCCTCATGAACTGAAATCGCCTGCAAGCCTAAGAGTAGGAAGGGGAGGGCAACGTTGGCCACTGGCCCAGTGGCTGCCTTGGAGCCACCTCTTGCCCTGCTGACTCACAGTTTCAAGTTTAAAACAGGTAGCTGAGTTTTCTGAGGTTCTGTGTCCCATAGGAGTCAGCAGCCCTGAGCACAGTTGCTAAGGAGGGCTGAGGGCACAGGTTCAGTGTTTGGCTGCTGAAGGGTCTGTGAATGCTACAGCATGGCCCAGGGGACCTGGGATGGGAGACCACCCTGCTTTGGATCCTGAGCCCCTAGTCCCTACCTTACTGATCTGTGCAAGATTAAAGAAACATAGTGAAGCTGGGCGTGGTGGCGCATGCCTATAATTCCAGTGCTCAAAAGGCTGAGACCAGAGAACCACAAATTCAGTGACAGACAGCCTAGACTACAGAGTAAGACCATGTCTCAAAAAAATCAAAAACAGGAGCTGGGCATGGGAGAGCTCACCTTTTATCCCAGCACTCAGAGGCAAGCCAATCTGAGTTCCAGGCCAGCCAGGGCCCCACAGTGGAACCCTGTCTCATAAAAAACCCAGGCGTGGTGGTGCACGCCTTTAATCCCAGCACTTGGGAGGCAGAAGCAGGTGGATCTTTGTGAGTTCGAGGCCAGCCTGGTCTACATAGCGAGTTCCAGAACAGCTGGGGCTACAGAGAGACCCTGTCTCAAAAAGACCAAAAAAAAAAAAGAAAAGAAAAAGAAAAAGAAAAACACAAGTTCCAGGCCAGCAGGGACTACTGGGAGACCCTGTCTCAAAAAAAAAAAAAAAGAAAGAAAACAAATCAACACTACACAGAAGGGAGCAATAAACTCATACTGTACCCTATACTTTAGTTAGATGAATGGGAGCCCCAGACACCTTAAGTGCCAGGCATGAGCTTGGCACAGGACCTTTCTGTATGTTCAGAGCTCTGTTCACCCTCAGGTCCCTGGCTCAAGATCTGGCTTACCATGTAACTTCTTTTGGCCACTTCCATCATCCCGGGACACTAGCTGCATGGGCCGGTCAGGCTCAATGCTGGCCAATGATGGCCGGGAGGACTCCCAGTGGATGTGCAGAGAGCTGAAGTTGTCAAATCGCCAGCCCTGCTGGTCGTAGGCACCCAAGTCCAGCAGGGGATTGCGGTGGCTGGATACTGGAACCTAAAAGGCAAAAGTCAGACTGAGCCACACCCAGGACTCACACACCACTGCCCACTGCCAATGTGCCATGAAGGCAGTTGTCTCCCATGCTCAGAGGGTCCTAATGGAGGGGTGGGGATGAGTTATAACCCAATGCTCACTGCTGCCAGCCACCAAGTATACCAAAGACATGTCCAACATGGCCCCTGCTTCTCAATAGGGGGTGAGAACGTGCATCCTCCCTGAACAAATAACAGAGGACAGCCAAGTCAAGTAGCAACATCTCCCCGTCCTGGACTAACCCTTGGCTCCACCTCTTCCTAGTCAAGAAGGTACAAAAATCTCTGTTCTTGGCTATTCCAGTCAGGACAGGAAGCAGAACCCAACTAGCTGGGACTTCTTTTTAAATATGGAGAGACAGGGTCTTTATAATTCATACCAAAGTAGGGAAATGGGATAGTCATTAGTACAATTCACCAACTGATCTAGTTCATTCAGGTATGGCCCAGCAGGATGGACTGTCCTCTCTGACCTTAGGTTGCCACTAGTATTGGCCAATGAAATATGGCAACTGATGCAGCAATTCCAGAGGAACCCCTGATGCCTAAGCACAGTCTCTTTCTCTGCACAATGGTGGCTCTACACCCCAAGTCTCAAAATAAAGATAACAATAAGACAGAGGGTTCTTGAGGGAACCCAAGATGTATAGGCAAGAGCTGAACATATAATACATAGTTGAATGGAGGGAGGGTTGTTACTGTAGCAGAGCAAAACCACAAAAGCTGATATAGCCACTGAGCTCCCCACCCCCACCTCCAGAATCCCTCCTCTGCTCCTTGTAGCTCTTCCACCACCAGACAACACCTGATTAAAAATGTTGCAAATTGAAAAGGCACTTGTTCCTGCCAGCAGCTCAGCTACCACCTGGACACACACCAAGGGATTTATGACTAGGCAGGACACAAGTTGGGGGAGCTATGAATGTGGGTTGGGACTGCAGAGGCCTGTCCCAGATACCCCACCCTTTTCTTTCAGATGCAACCCTAGGTGGAAAATGAATGCTTTCCAGGAAAAGACATTAACCGTGTGCAAGCATGCTCCATGCTGACTGGAACTTTCCCACTTAATAAGAGGGGAGTCTGTGGCTCAGACACCTTAAACAACTTGCTCAGTTACACAGGTTTAGAGCTGGCATTCAGTGGGCCAGATTCACCAATGACTTCACTTGACACTGGTTTCTCCTTGGGTACCAGTTCTACTCAAGCCTAGGTTAAGCAGTCTCCAGGCACATGGCAACACCTCCGCTTGGTGAGCAGAACACTGGCTGACCTGCGGGAGGTCCATGGTCAGGCTGACTCTGACTCTAGTTTGTCATTCTGGCTGGTTGACTCCATTCTGGTGTCTCACCTTGCCAATAATTACTCTGCAAACATGTCCGAGATGGCCTCTGGATTTGGAGAGCTATAAAACTAAATTGATACTGCACCTAGATGCACCGTGGGAATAGATCTTCTTCAAGGTCCCCTAATGAGACCATAAATCACAGGGGTCATGCCTGAATGGCTGGCTCATGGCTCAGGAGCACAGGGACTGATGGATTGCATGGCAGTTCTGAGTCCGAGGCCCGTTACTTCCTGCTGACAACACACAGCTCACTCAGTCGAGCTCTATAGCCACACCATTACCTTCAGTTCGGAGACAACCCTGGACTAACCTGCTCTGGCCTCAGACAGACCAGGCACACTTCTTCCAGATGCAGCTTGCTTAGCAACTAGCCAATACTTAAGAATAGGGAAGACACACCTAGATCTGATGTAGTTTTCACCCAGCTATGGCTCAGGAGCACAGACTGCCCAGTGTAAAGGCACCTGTGGTCTAGGTCAGCCTCCAGTCCCCATGCCCTTACTGCCTTAGTGTCCCTCTGTCTATATAACAGTACCTCTCAGAGGGACTGAGGGGCAGTGTGCTTCTTGGCTTATTCATCCCATTGTTTGCTGAGCTCATAGCAGGAGCCAGGCTCTGTTCAGGTGACTGGTAGAAATTAAACTAGCAAGCAGATTCTTCAGAAATAGGTCACCATGGGTACTTGGGGGTGGGAGGAGTTGGGGGGGAGTATGAAATGCTGAAGGGGGTGAACCTTAGTAAAAGTGAAGGCTGTAGAGGGCCAATGACAAGGGAGAATCTGAATGAAGAACTGAGGGAGGCAGAGGAAAGTGTGGGGCCAGGGTTGGGGGAGCACACAAGACGCAGGGAGCAGGCTGTCCAAGTCCTAAGGGAGGCACTGGCAACAAGTCCTGGGAATGACAAGGTGTCTAAGCATCAAAGGCGTGGAGTCATAGAGAAGGGTGACCAGGACTGGGACACAGGGCACTGCAGGTCACACATCAGCCTTGGCCTTCTCACTGAGTCAATCGGAAGCCATAAAACAGAAACAAAGTGTATTATGGTTCCACTGTGGACCATGCATTGGTCACCTGGCACTGATACCAACAAAGACAGTCGGCTCCCACAGCAGGTGGGACTTGGATTCAGGCCAATGGTCCCTCACGCTGGGCCCATGGTGGACCTTCCTTCACTGACTCCAGCTCCTTCAGCCAGGGGGACCCAGCAGGCCAGATGTTCCCTGAGGATCTAGGCTTAGCACAGTTCTGTTCCCTCCACTAAGGACAGCTGCTCAATACAGACAGGTGAGCCAAAAGGTAAAGCCTACAAACAAACTGAGGAGACAGAATCAGGCAAAGCATGCTCTCATGCACATGTAGCAGCTAAAACCTTGATTTCACAGAAACAGGGAAGGAGGTTGGGCCAGAGAGAGGATAGGGAGCAGGAGAAGTAAGCTCTGGGTTCTGGCGGTAACAGAGGGTGGGGAAGGGGGGTGACTAAAGGCCACTATAATATATAAACAGCAGCAAGAGAACAGTTTGAAGCTTCCTGACACAAACCACCAATGTCTGAGAAGGAAGGCTCCTCACGGTCCTGATTTGATCACTCATACTATAAACACACGTCAACTTCATCACACTGCAGTTCACAAATGGTTAGCAAAGTGGCAACAAAAAATTTAAAAATCTTAAAAAATGTAAATCTTTCAGGATTTCATCTCCATGAACCTCCAAATCAAGAAAGAGAGGTCCTTTTCTGAGTGCACTAATTTGAGGCTGGGGAAAGACGCTCATTCACTCTGCAATGTAAACATCCGGAGTTGAGTCAGCTGTGCAATGGCTTCCAGGGCTACAAGCTCTGAGCCTGAAACTCCCCTGCCTCAGTGACAAGGAGCAAGGCACATGTTCCACAGGATATCCGGGGGGGCTGTGAAAAGTGCTCTGAATCTGAACACCAAGAATCCTTACTTTGAACCAACCCATATGGAGCAGTATGAGGTTAAATGGAGGCCTCGGTGGTGTAGATCCATAGATCTACAGAGACTTTAGCCTTAGCTCCGAGTGACCAGCAAGGGCCAGAGAAGGCAGAACACACTGACTCAGCAGAGCAGCAGGATCCCTAAGTTCCATTCGGCTGTGCAGCTCCCCACACCCCAACTTCGAAGAGATGAGTTTGGAAGCTGTCCTTCTCCCACGAGGGACCCAACTTCCACAGCATCCTGTTCTAAGATTAGGGAGGCTGCAGACACAGCCAGCATCAGACAGGTTTAGTCAAGTGTACAGGAAGTCCAGGTGCCTGGTAGTGAGCAGTTTCCATTGAAGTGGCTCCAGAAAATCACTGGCTCTTAGGGACCAGGAAGAGGCGCTGCATTTGTAGCTGAATAGACCTGGTTCTGCATTTTCGACTCTGCCTTATGGGCAAACCTGGCCTTGAAGATGGCCATGATGATGGGGGAAACAAGGCTCAGAGGTGAAGGTTCCCAGCACAAAGAACTGTTCTGCTACTGTGCTAACAGTAAGACAGTGGAGAAACAGCCTGGCCTCAGGGTCTTTGCTCTTCCCATCCTACCTGCTGGGAGACCTTCCCTTGGTTCTACCAGGCTGGCATCTCTCTGCCTGCTCCTCCTACAGCAGTCCCTCCTGCCAACCCCTCTATGGCCCTTCTGTCTCCCTGGTGGCACTGGCCCTTCCCTTTATCTTTCTTGTGACCCTCCTATCTCCCTGCCAGCACTAACCCCTCCATCTTTCTTGTGGCCTTCCTTTCTCCCCTGGCAGCACTGGCCCCTCCAGGTATGCTCTGTGGCCCTTTTGTCTTCCTGGGAGCACTGGCCCCTCTTGGCTATGTTCTCTGTGCCCTCCATGCCCCTCCTGTCTCCCTATGGCTCCTCATCTACCTCATCACTAGTATCAGAAGCTGAGTACTGAAGGGCCAGGAGGACCTGCTCCAAAAGTATGTGCAGGAGAGATAAAGAGACATTGGCTTCCCTTCTCCAGGCAGGGCTGGGGCTGGTGTGTCCCACATCCCTAAGCAGGCCACACTTAGCGTCCTCGTTGTTATGCCCTGGGGGTGAGGGATTGGATGGGTCCCAGTTCTCAGGGAAGAAGACCTCACAATGTTGTTAGAGGGCTCTAGGGACTTTCTTCCCCTCTTGACACTTTCTCTGGAAACAGCCCCCACCTCCCACCATCACAATGCAATGCTGCAGCTGTCCCCTCCCTCACAGCCCCAGTATCAACTCTGACCACATACATTCAGCCCACAAACAACCTCCACCTGAACACACTGAAGTCACAGAAGACCCTACAAAGGCTTTACAACCCCTCAGATGCCCAGCAGAGTGCAACAGCGAGTCTGGAATCACACAGCAGTGTTTGCATCTTGCACCACCAGTGTAGAGGCTGCTGGACTTAGGACAGGGTCACATCCTGCGGAACCCATCATGAATTAACACATCGTTCCATACAGAACCTATAGTGCCACCTCACTCACCCAGACTGCCCCTCATGTGTCAGCCAACAGTCGGGCACATCCTCCAACACAGAGTCTGCTCTTTAACACAGCACCCCATAGACCATCAGTTGTTCATGATTGTGAAGCTGCGCTGGCTTGCTCTCCATGGCATTAAGGGAGGATGGAAGGCCCAACATTCAAACTCTTAAGTATGCTTTCAAACAAATGTCTATTGCCTTCTCACCACTGAAAAGTGGAAAAACCATAAGCTGAGTGTTTTTTTAAGTCAGGGACCAATGAAGTCACCCTACCTCTGGAGGGCCTAGATCCCCCATGTGAGGGGCAAACAGAAACACCCCTCACAGCACTGGCTGCTGACATCTAGGCGGTGAGGTGTAGAGCTCTAGTCATTACAACACTCAAGACTATAGATGCAGAGGGCTGATGTCCTCCTGCCTACCCAGTAGGCAGTCATCCACCTCGCTGGGAGCTTGCCACACTCACCACCTGCTTGTTCTGCTGCAGTAGTGGACAGGAGAAGTCTAGCTGGGGGAGGGCATAGACAGGCGTGAGGGTGAGCCTGGACGGTGGAGCACAGACAGACTTCACCACAGTGGGCTCCACTGCTGGGAAGGGGTTAGAGAGGCTGGGCTGGTTCCCCACGGACAGGGCGATGACCTAGAGGGGCAGAAGGAGCAGTTAGACACCTGAGTAAGGGTCACCTCCTCTCTGAGCTAAGACTCTTAACTTCTGTAGGGTGGGTAAGGATAGCTGCACCCCAGAGGGTTCACTAAGGCATGCTGGGACAGGCCTAAAATTAAGTACCCTTCATAAAACCTCAGAGAAGAGGCAGATCAGAGGCAGCATGTGGTTTCCCAGGACCCCAGAAAAACCCCAGAGCTGCATTTGTAACTCTAGAAGGTCTTGTTGAATACTTCAAAGAGGATTGTGTGCTGATTTCACACTCAAAGTGGGGCACTGATATAGGAATCTGCATGGTAACAGGGCGCCGGACCGATTCTAGAGGAGTGAGTCAGAAAAGGACAAAGCACAGTGGGGAAGCCAGAGCCACAGGTGGAACAACGTGCCTCACTTCTGCTTGCTCTCCCAAAGAGGGGATGATGGTGACACCTACCACCTGCAGCAGTGGACAGGATGGGAGGAGCTGGCACAAGAAACAGAAAGGTCTGTTTGCTACTGGAGTGGGCCCTCTAAAGTCAAGTCCAGCCCCTGGCTTTACAAGAACTGTGTCTAAGGGCCACATCTGAGGGAGAATCCCAGTCTCTTCAGTGATAGGCAACTGCTGAAGACCAAGCAATCTGGTCTAGCAGCCCCTTGCCCCTCCTGAACATACAGTGGGAAGGAGGGAGGTGTCCCAGAGCCATGGAGTGTGGCTGGGAGGGCCTTGGATGGGACCTTGCCCAGGGTCCAACTCCTACATGCCATGCCAGGCCATGGTCCCCAATGACCCAACTAAGCTGGGATAAGAAGTCTTTAATTTTACCACTAATTTAATTCTTATTATTTTGTATTATGTATTTATTGTTTCTCAATATTTTTTCTGTGCTTTCATAAATACCCTGATGCCTTTCTCCAGTTTCCCTTTGACCACAGCAGCCTTTGACATGGCCAATATCAGAGGGCCTGGTCAGTGGTGTGCACAAGTGCCCTCAACTGAATCTGTGTTCTTCGCACTACTAGGCATGCAAAGAAACAGGCATTTTCCTGTCTTTTTGGTTCACAGATCTGCTTGCTTTCTGTTCCTCTCTGGGGAGTCTCAGGAACACAGCAGTAGATCCATTAGAAGCCAAAAGAGCACACAGCCCTTAGCCTTGGCCTGGCCAGAGGGAAAGGGTACTGGCACCAGGGGGCCTGCACTGTGAGCGGCTGCCAACCCAGTCAAGCCAGCCATGTGGGAATCTAGGGCACAGGCACACTTGGGTTCAGTCCAAGCAATCTTCTCGCATTTTTTGATTTTGGTTTTCAGCATTAAAAAACAAAAACAAGCCAGACATGGTGGTGCATGCCTTTAATCCCAGCACTCAGGAGGCAGAGGCAGAAGGCCAGCCTGATCTACATAGTGAGCTCCAGGCCAGCTGAGGCTATAGGGAGACCCTGTCTCAAAAAGATAAACAAAACAAAAACAAAACAAAAAGCTAAAAACACTGCAGTTGGGAATGACAGCTTACACCTATAGCCCCAACACCTGGAAGGCTGAGGCAGAATGAATTCAAGGTTGGCCTGGGCAACATAACTACATAGTTTCATTCAAGCCAGTCTCAGCTGCATAGAGATTCTATCTCAAACAAAACAACTAAGAGATTCACGTGTATAAACATTAGCATTTCCACCCGATCCTGGAAGGTCCAGTTGGTACGTCAAACCGAGGTCTAGGACTTCACCCCTTTTTGATATTTGCCTGACCCTGAAACACTGGGCTATGTGACTCCTGACCTCAAACCTCTATCTCTATCCTACTTTGCAGCCAGGGAAGGGGGAGATGCTACAGCCCCAAGAAAGAGGATACCTTGACACGCTAGCTCTAAGAAAGAGGGGTACTGGGGAACCCGTAAGTGGCACCTCACTCAACCTGCACCCCACCTCCCTGAACCTTGTTCTGCCCATCTGTAAAATGGGTACAAGAGCAGGATTCAGGGCTCTTTAGGAACTAAGTATATTTTCTGTCTCTCCCAGGGACAAAGTGGGACTGAGGGTGGCTTTCCACTCACCTGCTCACCCAAGGCCCGGCAGGTCACAAGGATCCAGTGCTGCTGGTAATTCCGGGAGGCTGGGGAGCCCAGGAGAGCCAGGGTGATGCTGCCTGTATCCTCAGAAGTGACATTCCGGAAGAATTTGGAGGGCTCAAGGACCCATGGTCTGGGGCCTCCTTCGAACAGCATCTCCTTTGAGGAGCCCAGGGTTACCACCACAACAGAGGAAGGATCCACGGCCTGGAGAAAGAAGTGGGAGAAGGCTCAGCATTACTCTGGAGGAGGCATCCAGGTTCAGGCATGCAGAGGTCAGGTCCTGACTGTTTGAGTGATATCCCAGGCAAGCTGTGTCTTCTTTGAAACTTGGGTCTCCACATCACAGTATTCACAGGGCTCAGGAAGATCCCGAGTCAGGGTCCTTCTAGAAGAATTAAGTCCTCACTAGGGCAGGGGTTACACTAGAAAATACCCTAAAATACCCTGGCCCTAAAACCCTAGAGCTTCCTACCCGGGATCTAGCCTTGCACAGAGTTAAGTGGGAAAGAAACAACTTCATTCACAAAGAAGTATTCCTCATGCCTATTTATCACAGCTAAGAGATGGCCACAAACTCAAGTCCACAAAGAGGATGCCAGGTAACTATACAGTGGCACCTCAGGCAGGTCTCTAATACAGAACTGACCAAGTGTTGCAATGCAGGACACAAGGCAATGCGTACATTTACCCCAACCACACTGTGTGATAAAAAACAGAAGCCAGCAGGGGGTGATGGTGGTAGCCTTTAGTCCCAGCACTTGGTAAGCAGAGGCAGGTGGATCTCTGAGTTCAAGGTCAGCCTGATCTACATAGCTATTTCCAGGCCAGCCAGGGCTACTTAGTAAGACCCTGTCCCAAAAGAAAAAAGAAAAAACAAACCCAGAAACTAACCAGTGTGTGGGGGTATAGGCCTATAATCCCAGTAATGTGAGAGGCTAAGGCAGGAGGATTTTGAGTTTGATGTCACCCTAGACTACACAACAATACTGTCGCAAAATTTTAAAAAAAGGGGGCTAAAGATGTGGTAAAGTACTTGCCTAGCACACTCCAGGCCCTGGGCTCAATCTTCAGTGCCCGATGCAGGTGGGGTGTGGGGAAGATGACAATTTTAACAGGATGCGTAGGGAGGACCAGGAAGTATAGCCACAGGACCTCACTGGCACTCGGGCTGACGTGCTGCCCTAACTTTTGGCTCCACTGTGTTTCTATCACTTTCTTCTTGTTTTGCTGTTTATTGGGGGGGTTTTGTTTTGCTTCTTGAGAACAGTTTCATAATACAGTCCAGGCTGGCCTGTAATGTGAGATCTTCCTGCCCCTAGCTCCTGAGTGCTGGGATTACAGGAGTGCATCACCATACCTGGCTTTATGGCTTTATTTTCTTCACCATTGAGGAGGTGTACAGAGGTGCCCAGGGCAGGCCCTTGGGTTCAAAACAGTGCCTAGCGCACAGCAGGATCTCAATTACTCACTGAATCTAAGAGTAAACTTACAAGAAGGACCATAAAGTCCTCAAAATCTTCAACAAGCAAAGGGAAAACACTCAGGGCTTGACAGAGAGCTCTCACTTGCTCTTACAGACCAGGGTGGCTATGGTGCGGAGGGACTCACAGCCTGCCCACGGGGACCATGGCACTTAACACCTAAGGACAGAGGTCACTCCTACCCAACCTCCAGGAACTCAAAACAGGGAGGGTGGGGGCCAGGGCAGGTGGTGAAAAGCAGGGTACAGTTTACCTTTAGGGGAAGGTAAGCAGCGAGGGTGATCTTAGCTTCTAGATGGACATGGCCATGTGTATAGCTCACAAGGAGTGTGGTAGAGCCCTGGGCCTCGGCTCTCACCTTGACTCCACTGCAGTGCTCAGGCCCTGGTGGAAGCCTCCCTGTGTGAAGAAAACCAGGTATCAATATGAACTTGCTCAGTGGGGAAATGGCAAGCCCAGGGCCCTTGTTATCCTAGGCTTCATATACAATGTGATTTTGTTAGAACTTAAGATTTCTAGGGGCTAGAGGTGTACCTCAGTGGAAGTTCATGCCTAGCATGAACCAGGCTCTGTGTTCCATCCCCAATATCAAAGCACAAACAAAAGCAAGTTAAAGTGTGATTTATGTACATCATGCATACATCTGCTGAGTTTACAGTTCAGTGACCCCCCCCAGCACCCCCAATACCACCCACATGCTCAACACATCTTATGTCCAGAATCAAGATCAAGAAATAGATTACCAGCACCTCAGCCTCTCCTGGTCTCCATCCTCTCTCCGATTTCCACCAAAATAGCTTTGCTGAGCTGTGTCTGGGGTTTAGATGAAGGGGAGCAGTGGGCTTGAGCTGCTCCAGGTCACCGTTCGGCACGCTTTACCCACATTTCTACAGGTTTTCTGCCATATGGATGAATGTACAGAAGATTTCCCCATGCCACCGAGAACATTCAAGTTGGTTCCAGCTTGTGCTATGCTATGCAGTAGCGATGCAAACATAAGTGGGTCTGTCTTCTGAAGGCAGACTCTAGCATTTCTATCAGCTGTGACTGGAGGAGGGGGACCAAGGGCAGGCATGGGCATGTGCAGCCAAGTGTCTTTCCCAGTTGAGGTTGCTGCTACCTGCTGCTTCTCATTCCTGCTATTATTTTCCATCAAATTTTAAGTAAGTATGTAAAAAAATATATATTACTTAAATTCTGGTAAAGTACATGGCACATAAATTTCCTCCCTCAACATTCTCCTATACAGCTCAGCAGCAGGCTTGGTCACAGGTCCCAGATCTAGCAGGCACCATCATCAGCTGCCTCGCAGGTCCTGACTTGCAAAAGTGGACCACTATACTGTGACTCCCCCAGTCCCTGGTGCCTATCATTCTTCTATCTCCATGAACTGGACTACTCTGAGTAGCTCACCAAGTAGAATCGCACAGTATTTATCCTTTTGTGGCTGACTTAGTTCATTCAGCACAATGTCCTGAAGGTTTCTTGGTGCTGTGCAACATCAGAGCTTCCTTCCTTCTATGGTTGAACATGACCTGCACCCTCTCGTCTATGGATGGACACCTGAGCTGCCTCTGTTTGTAAATAATGATGCTATGAATATGGTTGGCAAATAATGTCTTTGAGCTGGGCACGTGTCATGCGCCTTTAATCCCAGGACTTGGAAGGCAGAGGCAGGCAGATCTCTGTAAGTTCTAGGCCAGCTGGGGCTACAGGGAGACCCTGCCTCAAAAAATAATTAACAATAATGTCTTTGAGTTCACATTTTCAGTAACCTTAGGTCTATGTCCAGAAACAAGACTTCCTGGACCACGTAGTATATGTTTAATTTTTTGAGGTTCCACTACACTGTTCTGCATGATAGCTGTATTTTACCTTTCCTCCAGCAGAGCTTAGGTCCAACTTCTGCACCTCTCTGCTGCTGACTGCTGTTGTTAATAGCCACCCCAATGGATGGTCTCCCTTGTGTTTGTTTTTAAAAGATTTATTTTTTAATCATGTGTATATGTGTGTATCTGAGTATGTATGTGCACATGAGTGCACTGTCCTTGAAGGCCAGAAGAGGATCCCATGGAGCTGGAGTTACAGGTGGTTTTGAGTCACCAGATGTGGGAACTGCACTAGGGTCCTCTGCAATAGCAGCAAGTGCTCTTAACCACTGATCAACCTCTCCAGTCCCTTCTTTATGGTTTTGATTTAAATTTTTGTGATGCCTATTGAGGGTGGGCATCTTTTCCTAAGCTAGTGACTATTATGTATCAAGTTTCAAGAAATACCTGCTGAAGTCCTTTGCACGTTGTTCAATTGTGTTATCCATTTTATTGTTGTTGATATGCAGGAGTTCTCTACATATTCTAAATCTTAACTCCTTACCAGGTAAACAATTTGCAGAGACCTTTTCCCATTCCATAGTTGCTAATGGGGAACTTGGTACAGTCCCTTCCTTGGTTCTACATCCTGAACGTGGAGGGACAGACACCACTCACCTATCCTGGTATCCCCTGGGTCAAGTATGCCTGAGGGTGGGCCTCCCACACACAAGGAAGCTGCTGTCCTGGCCTGCTAAGTCCCAGAGATTCCCATGAACAGTTGTGTGCCTCAACCAGAAGTCCAGGTTTCCAAGCTGCATCCCATACATACAGAGAGGGAGATTCTAGCACTTTATAAAGGAAAGTTATACCACACAGGATTTGTTTGGGCTGCTGTCTTCAGAACTTTAGAGTCCTTGAAAATTCCTGAACTTTGCAAAGGGATATCCACATGTAACCCTCACAGCAAGGAGAGGCTGTTGCCTCCTTACTCCCTTAAAGCACGAAGAAACCAAGTCTCAAGAGAGGTTGACCACAATACAGTAAGTGATAAGGAGGATCAAACCTGGGCTTTCTAGGCAAAATCCTGGGCAAGTCATGGATTTTGCCTGGAGCACTGACTCCAAGCCCAATTTGCATTCTCTAGATGCCCTACAGGACAGATGTGGGACCAGTACAGAGGACAAGCCTGCCTATCTCCTATGGCACACTTCTTCCATTTAAAATGCCTAATGTGGAAACACTAGATTTCCTAAGGCTGGTGGCTGATGATTTGGCTCAGACACTTGTCAGGTGCTCCCCTCATCCTCTGTGCAGCAAGAGGATGGATATAATGACAAGCCTGGGTGTACATAGCTACATGAGAAGCACCTGTGCCACAATAAACTCCCAAACACTGCTAGGATCACACCCCTGCTCAAACACCTTCAATGGCTCCCTGTGCCTGGGCTCTAGACCCCAGCCCTCTGTAATAGAACATGTTCTGGCCCATTGTATGACGAGCCCTGCCAGATTTGCCCATCTTTGGGCCATGGCATGGGCATTCAAACCTACTAAATGCTGTCCCTATTACCTCCAACAACCTGCCCACATCCTACTCCCGTTCAATTGCCCATCCTGCACTTCTCCTAACCTACAAACCAAGTCTAACCCTCCACTGCCTTCGTCCATGTCTCTGGTCAGCTCAGAGACTAGTAACTCTAAGTGTGTGTCCTGTTTCTTCCCAGGTCATGGGCAACTAAGAAGCCCAGTGTCTCCATCTGACATGAGCCCAACAGCAGCTCCTTCTATTACTGTATATAGTTTAAATGAGGTCAGACATGCACAGATCTTGTCCCACACCTGCAGGGCTGCCACTGCCATAGCCACCACCAGTACCATTCCACTTCTATAACAGACAAGAACTGATGGTGGGCAGGGGCAGGGGCCATCCCCATGCTCTGGCCCCTCCGGTGCCTACAGAGAACCCAGGTCATCTGAATACCATCCTGCTATCTGATACAGGGTCAAAGATATTGGTTACCTGGCATTGACTGGAATACACCCTGGTTTTCCACCTCCACCACCAGGTCAAAGTGGGAGCAGTCACTCAGGGTGACCACCTCACTGGCCCCACTGGGAATGAGGCCGCTGATCATCAGGGGCAGTTCCAGGGTCTGGCCCACTCTTGCCTCCACCTGGCACGGGGCAAACTTCATGCTGCTGGGCTCAATCACATACACCTGAAGAAGGAGGGGAAGCCCAGGCCTATCAGCCTCCAGAGGAGGAAGAGGGGCTTACTGGGCTGCTCAGGTTTACTAAGAGCTGATATGGGTGGGACACTTGAGGACATCTTGATCCAAGGACAGAACTGGGCTTGGGGGAGATTCAAGAAGGCATGGTCGGGGACAGTTTCTCCAAGAAGTGACCTAGGCACTCAGACCTGACAGTCATGTTGGTGACAGCCAGGCTAAGGCCTGAGGAGACCTTTCCAAGTAAAGTGCTAGTCCAGGGAGGAGGACAGAAGCAGCACTAGCGATTCCTTCCCACTCTGCCTCCCTGTCAGGCAGGTCATTCAGCCTCTCTTTTCTGATGAGAAATGAAGCCCAAGGCGAAGCCTTAGTGGCCCATGCATAGCTGGGAGTCCTGGTGGGAACCAGCTGTCATGTTCCATGTAGCCAGTTCTAACCATGATGTACACCGTAGCCTCTTAAAGACTGTTCTTGGCTTCTGCCAGGCCCATGGGTGAAAGGTGTTTTTTTATAGTGAAGAGGAAGGACCAAAGGGCTCACAACTGTTACAAATATTGGGCAAATAAGCTCACTCTATCAGCCTGTTAAATACACCTATATCTGAGGCTACGTGTGGATCCCAATGAAAACCTACATCCCAATGATAAGAGAAAGCTGGGACTGGACATACCATGGAGCCCAATTTCTGCCCTAAATTAGACTTCTGATCAGTCAGGGTCAAATATCAGGTGCAGGGCCAGTGGCAGGACCTTTGGACTTGCACCTTAACAGGAATATAGGAAGAGGAGCCTGTTGGGAGCCTGGAAGCCTCCTTCCTCTGCAAATTTTCAATCCACCCCTCAAAGCTCCTCCCAATTTGGATTCCTATCATTCAGGCATGGGGAACTTTCTACAATGGCTCTGGTTATTTCATGTCCTCCAGTTCTGTGGGTTTTGGCATTTGTAGACCCATGCTCAGCATTCTGTCCACCCTCACGATAGGGCCTTGATTTCCTCAAGAGCAGGGCTGGGACTGGGCCCATCAATCCCTTACATACCACCACTGCCAGGCAGAAGAACAAGAGCTCTGGATGAGGCCTGAGGGCTGGATAAGAGGGGCAACTGGAGCCCGTATCCTAAGATTCTCCATGGGTTATCCTAGCCCTATCTCACCTTCATCTCACCAAAATGGAGAGGGTTCTGGACATCATGCGCCTGGATAACACTGAGTCCAGTGTCACTTCCTGTGGTCATGACACCCTTGACGGTGACCGTGGCAACCATGGAGCTCGATGAAGACCAGCTGAAGTTCCCACTGCCCCCATGGGCCTAGAGAGGAAAATGGCCAGAAGATCAATCAGCCCCCTTCTCCTCTCTGCCTGAGGAAAGGACAGGGCTAGGGACGTGTGTGTGCTCATTCACTCACAGTCACATAAGTATTCTCATCCACTCACATCTGGGTGCACAGGTGCCTTACCCACCCACACTGGTCTACTCACAGATGCCCATTCATATGCCTGTTCACACTCACCATTCAACTATGCCCATTTACACTCAGTCACATCACACCTATATTCACATCGATACTGTGAACTCACTATAGTCACACCCATCCACTCCTCAAACACATACACTATCATGCACATGCACACACACACTTCCATACATTCAAGCTACACCTACTCACACAGCCAAGGTGTCCCTCCACCCACAGAACAAGGTGGCATGGACCAGTGTATGCTTGGAGGCTTCCTTCGGCCCTGGCCTCCTCTATCCTATCTCATTTCCATTCCTTGTATTCTGGGGACCTGGTGACTGACACATAAATGTACAGTGGTCTGGAAATGTAATAGTGGTCCGGAAACCCAGAGGCACCTCCCAGAGCTCAGAGAGCTCATCTCACAGAGCTACCTGCAATGCTCTGTGGCAAATATGAGCTCCCCTAGCAAACAGCCTTGCCTGCTCCTAACTGGCTGCTACGGAGCCAATGACAGGTCCTGTTCTAGGTCACAGATCAATCTGAAACCCCAGAGTCAAGGAAGGTGACACATCTTAGTGTTCAGGTGCCAGTGCAGGCAGGATACCTGTTAACTCTTGCAGGTGGACCAGAGGGTTGATGAGACCATAAAGACTCTCTGATTAATATTGTCTCTGACCTCTAGAGAGCAATGTGGTAGTGCCCACCTATAATCCCAGCACAAAGCAGGCTGAGACAGGATAGTGAGTAGTTCCAGGCCAATCTGGTCAGACCTACACAGTTTATTTAGATCCTGTCTCAAAATAAATAAATAAATATATAAATATATGGACAAATAGGCATTATTCCAAGGAAATACCCTAAAGAAGACACCCAGAGGTACCTCACCTACCTTTATGGTATACTGATAAGTGCCTGTCTTCGGTTGCCATGGAAATGTCAGGATGCTAGGATAGAGTGTGATGGGAATGTGAATATCCACCTCCTGCTGGTTCCACACAGGTACCTGTAGCACATGGACCCCTCCATCCTACAATAAGATTGATGCATGCCACCATGACAACATTATCAATAGCATTTTCCAATCACCCAGACTCTAGCCCTACCTGGGAACCAGGCCACAAAGGTAGTTTTGTGTTTCTGGGAATATGGAAGGGATATAGGCAGCCCACAGCCTTCCTATTTCCTGAGAAGATGGTTTGCTGTGGCTCTGTAACAGCTGCACAAGAAGATGCTGGGCACTGGAGTCTTTATGTTTCCTTCACAGGATGGACATGGCTGTCCCTACTTTACAGGGGGAATTGAGGCCTGGAGCATCTCATTCAAAACCCATAACAGCAGTGCAGGTGATGAGAGGTGACTGTCTGGGGCACAGGCCCTTCCTTTCTCTACACATGCTGCCCTCACAGGTCTGGGGAGTTTGTGTAAGGTGGAGAAAGAACACACCTTTGATAATGCACCAAACGGTAAAATTCTATCTACCTACAAAGATTTTCAACACAAAGGACATAAAGGCTGTGAGGACTCGAGCAAACAAGACAAGGGGATGTGGTGGGCATGGTGCCCGATGCTGTTTCCTCAAACAAGTTCATCCTCAGTCCTGGAAGGCATGGGCCACTTTTATAGGGGTAAGCAGATTTGGTAGAGAAAGTCTATGGCAACAGAAAGAGTCACACTCATAAGTCCTAGACAGCAAGGGCAGCTGGGGCTCAAAGCGGGAAGGTCCCCTCAGGTAGCTGAACAGTGGCACAGGGTGATCCTGGGGCAATAGTCCCTGCCAGTTGACATTTCTGCCCTCATAGATAGGCTGTGGGGGCCCAGGACCACAGACATAGAAAAGGGGTGATTGAAGTCAACTCACCTGGTCCACCACAGAGGTGAGGGCTGCGCTGATGGCCGTTTGGCCACTCTGTATCGCCCTGACATGATGATATGACCCATTCTGGGAAGAAGACAGAACCTCAAAAAACTCAGCAGGAAGCACAGCTTCAATTCGGATGTTCTGGAAGATGTACAGGACAGGTGAGTGGTGCTTCAAAGAAAGCTACTGGACTTCAAAACAGCAGCCAGGCCAGGCTGAGGGCTCTTTGGGGCCCAAAAGCCTCTCAAAGCAGGCAGAAGGAATGAGGCTTTGGAGCAGTACTCCTCCGATGCCTCTAGCCTTTGACTCCTCCCAGAGACCTCCCTGCATAGAACAGGCAGGCCCCTTGACTCAGTCCTACAGTTCCAGCTATCTGTGTGACAGGCAGGCTTACAGCCTATTGTCACCTTTCCTAGGCCCTGGGGTTGCAACTAGGAACCAGGTAATATATATATAAAAATAAAAGAGGATGAAGGTCATGAGAATGAACTTCACACAAACAGTGACTGCCCTAGGCTTTATTCAACAGGGACAGAAAGACCTCTGCCCAGAAAAGGAGAGCCTAGCCCTCTCCTGAAATTCCCAATACCACCAGGAAGAGACTGGATGATCTATGTAAGGGCCCTGGGAAACAGAACCCCAGCAGGCACTCACGTCAGACAGGAAGACCTTGTTGCTGGATCTATCAAACACTTCGATGGTGATTGCATACAGACGACCAGTCTCAAGCACCCACCTGTCACCAGGGTAGACAGTAAACCCTAGAACAGGGAATAGTGGGCTCAGGATTCAGATTTCAGGTGCAGCAGGGTGGAGAAAGAGGCTGAGGCCAAGCACCATTAGCACAGGAACTCCACACCCACCCACATGGAGGGCCCCAGAATGCACACCAAACCCTGACTTTGACAAGGCCTGACTCCTGCAGTAGGAAGGAGAACCTGATGCCTATCATTAGGCCTGAGACCAAAGAACCAGAGCTAATCTTTCTGATTTCTGGGGACCAACAATGAACACACCTGCTCTGAACACTCATAGACTCTTCACCTTGAATGCCATCCTCAACAGGACTAAGCTCTGAGGCCACAGCAAATCAAGGTTCTAAGTTGCCAGAGGTCTAAGGCTCTAGTGGGTCTACCTGAGGCCACAGCTGGTCTACCCACTGGCGAGTGTAGGTCTGGCTTGAGGACACAGAGACCTAGCCAAGGTCATGGCACCCTAGATTCTTAGGCTCAAGCACATGGACCCTGAGGTGACCATCCACGTGTCTCTCTGTGGTCATGGCGGGTCCAAGCTCTCAGGCACTGCGGGTCTGCAGCAGATCCTGGTCCTAGACTACATCACTTGAGAGTTCTGGATAAGGCAAGTCTGGACTCTGAGGTCACTGGGGTCTGCCCTGTGTGAGCCCTACTCTTTGGGTCTGTCTGTCCTGTTCATACACAAGATGACACATCAGCTACTTCTGTTCCCATGATACCACTTGCTTTCTCCACAGCACTGCCCAAGAGGTTCCTTCTGCCAGGACACCCTTCCTACCAGAGAAGTTCAGCTTGACACAGCACCTGCCCCACAGGAAACCTCCAAAAGTCTATCTTCTGCCCTTGTGTTTATTGACTCCCCTCAGGATCCTGGTGCCTATTTGTACTGGCTTCTGCTATGATACTAAGTCTCAGACCTGGATTTACTCAACTGAACTGCAGTGTCCCGCACAGGCCAAGCAGGTTAAGGACACCCCTGAGAAACAAAGGACCCGCCCTCCCTAGGGTCACTACTTGTCTCCTCCAGTCTGCACCAAAAGAGGCTCACAAGCTGCCTGGCAGGAGGATCTTGCAGGTTAGCTACGAATCTGAAACTAGAGCTGTGTGTTCCACAGGTGAGCACACTGATCCCAAAGCAGGAAATAACTAACGTAACACAGGCATCCCAAGGTCTCAGCACTGGCTACCATGGCAGTTCCTGGGCCTGACTGGGCCTCAGGCTCTTCCGCTGCAGCAGGTGTCTCCAACCTCTCACCCATGCTCCCTTTCTCTAATGGGTGCCCCCTACCCCTCTCCAATGACTCCTCTTTCCTCCCTCCCAAGGCAGGCCAACTGTCATGTCGCCTTAAAATCCTCTGTAACTAGGGCTGGAGAGATGGTTCAGTGGTTAAAAGCTCTTGCAGAGAACCCAGGTTTGAGTCCCAGCACCAACATGACAGCTAAGAACTGTCCTTAACTCCAGTTCTAGGGGAATCTGATGCCCTCTTCTAACCTCCGAGGCATTGGGCAACACGAATGTACTCATATACATGCAGGCAACACACTCATACACATAAAATAAAAATAATAAATAAAATGTATTTTAAAAATATCCTCTGTAACCGAGCTGACCACAGGGTCCCCTAACAAGAGTCAGATCTGCAGGATGACCTGCACCACTGTCCCCAGACAAGGCTGGGGAGCTGCAGACCGATGGCCCCAAGCCTGGCAGATAAAGAGTTGTTGCTTCTCTTCAGTTTTGTTCTGCCTTTGCTGGCTAGTATTAGGAATTGAACCCAGGACCACCTACACACTGCCAAGACATGTACAACTGAGCTAAACCCCAACTCTTGCTTTTACTTTTTTGAGTTCATGGAGTCACAAACAAGCAATATCCAGGAAGCCCCAAGGGGCTACACTCACCTAAGTATCCAGCTTCAACCACATAGACGGTGCTGTTGGGCAGCCTAGAAGCTCCCTGCATTCGAATACCTGAATTGTTAATTAAGGCACAAAACACAAGGCTAAGCTATCTGAGGCATGAGCATCATGCTGATGGCACATGGCTTGGAGGGGGGGTGAAGAACTCCAGCTTAGGCCAGTTAGGATAAAGGTGTTGGTTAGTCGAGACCTTGCTGTACTCTCTACCCTACAAAGCAGAATCTCTGCAAGGACCCCTAGGGACCCCAGGAACACATGGCATACGATCAACTTGGGGACAGCAACAACCTGTCTGCCAAGTTCACAGAGCCTCTGCCAGGACCCTCTGATGGGCTGTGGTGCATGAGAAGTTTCCAGAGGCCAGAAATGACACTTGCCTCCTGCCCGCCCCAGCCTCCATCTCTGGGAGTGTCGCAGTGAGTCATCCACAGGGGTGAACAATTCCACTCAGCCCTGCCGCTATTTAGGTTCTTTCTGATTTTCAGACAGATGGGGAAACAGAGCTATTTTTAGTCCTGGCTGGCTTTCAGGGAGAAAAACAACTTGGCTTCAAAGTAGCAGGCACGACACGCTGACAGACAGTACTGGAGAAGAGGATATTCCTGTGGCCTAGGACGAGGTTGCTCTGTCCCAGCTGCATGGCAGTGACCCTCGACGTGTCCTGAGCCAGGACAGCCACTGGCTGGGCAGGGTCTCCTTGGGGATCCGGGCTGCTGTTCTGAAGCTGCAGCTCATACTGGTCAGAAGGCATTGAGAGTTCTGGGCATGAAAGACAAGAAACAGAAGGGAGCAAAGATGTGAAATGCCAGATTCTGAGACAGCCATCTCCAGCCCAACTCTCAGGCCACACCATCAGAACAGCTTTTCACTCTCTCTCTCTCTCTCTCTCTCTCTCTCTCTCTCTCTCTCTCTCTCTCTCTCTCTCTCTCTCTCTCTCTCTCTCTCTCTCTCTCTCTCTCTCTCTCTCTCTCTCTCTCTCTCTCTCTCTCTCTCTCTCTCTCTCTCTCTCTCTCTCTCTCTCTCTCTCTCTCTCTCTCTCTCTCTCTCTCTCTCTCTCTCTCTCTCTCTCTCTCTCTCTCTCTCTCTCTCTCTCTCTCTCTCTCTCTCTCTCTCTCTCTCTCTCTCTCTCTCTCTCTCTCTCTCTCTCTCTCTCACACACACACACACACACACACACACAAAGACAAAAAAGTAATTACAGAATTAAGAAGTAAACAAGCATATAGCCTAGGCTAGGGAGGTCAGGGAAGTCAGTCACTGAGGCATGGCCTTGGAATAGAGAGGTATTTTTCCTGGAACCATACTTAGTTTCTGGCAAGAGCAGGCTGTTATAAAAGTGCAAGCCTGTCTCCTGAGCCCTCCAGCCTCCTCTCTCACCATGAACCTCCTTCCTACACAGTGATGTTGGGATCCACCTGCCCTGATGAGAAGCCAAGGGGGCTGCAAACAGAAGGCAGAGCTGAACAAAGCCTGTGCTCTTGGACCTCCAGAACTATGAGTTCTATGAAGTGCTGAGTCTTGGGTATTTTGTCATAACACAAGATGGACTAAGACGGTCCCACAGCTAATGAGGAGCAGAGCAGCAACCCCCCTCCAGAGAGCCTTGCCACTTCACCATCCCCTCCCAAGTCCTCAGCACATCCAAACAAGTCGTCAGTATTGTGGCCATATTTAAATAGACCTCCTGTGAAAGAGAGAGGAAGGGCAGACAACACTTCTGCTCACCATTTCTCAGCCCAGAATGGAAGGTGTTGAGATGATGGCTCCTTAGAGGATTTCAGCTGAAACATTTTTCAGAATTCCCAGGACTTTGTAAGGAGAGGCACCTTGCCTACCTTCTGCATCTCAAGTGTGCTCCAAAAAGTCCCCAATGGTCTGCTCAACATGTCCTGAGCCAGGACAGTCCTTAGAGTATAATCCTTAGACCATCAGCATCACCTGAGACCTTCCACATCAAACTCTAGTGGTGGGGCCCAACAATTTACCACACAAGTCCTCTAGGAGTGTTACGGCGTGGACACAAGGCATCCTAGCTACTCTCAGACCTTTCAAACATCCTAGTGTTTTTTCCAGGATTTGCTTCACTGTGCTCAGCTGCCTGGTCACTCAGAGGCCACTGCAGGTGTAGGTCGAGTCAGTTGGCATCTTCCTTATGATGTTAGTTTTGAAACATGCAGAATGTAAAAGTTAAGGAGTCATACAGGCTTCTACCCAGATTCAGAGGAAAGCCATGGAGACCTGGCAAAGTATAGCAAGGTTGCAATCCTGGCAGGCAGCTCCTGTGTGAAGTTGTGAGGGTAAAGCCTAAGCTATAATGGGGACTCCAAGATGTGGGGAGATTCAAGGAAAGTGGAACATCTGCCAAAGAAAGCTGTAGGCAACAAGTAGAGGCAACCCAAGAGACAGGCCATGTGGGATACAAATGGGAAGGCCACAGCAGCCCACCAGAGCTCACATCATACTACCACAAGCACCAGATGCCAGACACTGAGCAAAAGGATTTGGTGTTTCTCTGCTGGGTTTTAGACTTGGTACTCATCCCTCCACTCTATGTCCCTGTTTCTCCCTTTTGGAATGGAAATGTATACTCAGTACAATTAAGGATTTGTTGTTGTTGTTGTCTGGGGTTTTGGGGTTTGTTTTTTTTTTAATCACAGGGTCTCACTGTATAGCTCTGGCTGGCCTGGAGTTTGCTATGTACACTAGGCTGGCCTCAAACATAAAAAATCAGCCTGCCTGGATTTAATTCCAAGTGTTAGAATTAAAGGTATTAGCCACTACACCCACACCTGTTCACATGGCTAGTTTTCCAAAGCAGTGCACTTGTTTCCGTAGTTTCATTTCAGTACTTCCACCATTCGAACCACTCAGATTCTTCTCAGATACCAAGTCCATCAGCCAATATGCCCATCCCAATTTTTGTTATGTTTAATCATTTGATTGCTATAGCTGTCATGCATTCAATCACTCTAAATACCAAGAGGGCTGTGGACTGCAATAGTCCATGTTATGATGCTATAGTGACATACATGAGGCATGCACTGTATAACAAAGACATTTATTTAGCTCACAGTTCTGAAAGTTCAAGGTCAAGGTACCAGCCCAAGCTCAGCTCTTGTGAGTACCTCCTGGCAGACCACACTGACGGAGTGCACACAGAAGTTGTCCCACTGCTAGGTGGGAACAGGGACAGACTGGATGAGGCCTTGATTGCTTTCATAGTAATCAAGGGTCCCACAAGAGCAACCTTAAGCCCTTTGAAGGGCACAACTTTAATGATATAAACACCTCTGATTACCTCTTTTAAGTTTCTATCAATTCCCATACCACCACATTAAACCAAGGTTCCAACATATGAATATTGGAGCCAAACCACAATATTGATAGAAAGAACTAGACACTAACCACAGAGACCCATGGCCCAAATGTGGAAGCCCCAGTCCTGCAGACAACACAGCTGTCCCACCCCTAAGCTCCAGGAACTCTTTCCTCCTCTCTCCCTCAACTGGAAGCTGAGATTTTACTGTTATTATTCTACTCTGCTTCTCTATTGCTGTGATAAAACACTCTGACCATAAACAACTAGGAGAGGAAAGGGTTTATTGTATCTTACACTTCCAAGTGACTGTCCGTCATTGAGAGAAGTCAAGGCACAAGCCCAAAGAGGAAGGAGTTGAAAGACACCATGGAAGAACGTCTCTTACTGGCTTACTTCTGGCCAGTACTCAGCCTGCTTTCTTAGACAACCCAGGACCACCTGCCCAGGGGTGGTACTGCCCACAACAAGCTGGGCCCTCCCACAACAATTAGCAAGTAAGAAAAGTCTACAGACTTGACCATAGGCCAATCAAATAGGGGAAATCCCTCAATTGAGATTCCCTCTTCCCAGGTGTGTCAAAATGACAACTGAAGCTATCCAGCACAACTATCTTCCCTTCCACTGTCCTGTGAGCTCCAGGAGGTTAGGGAGCAGGCTGCCCTGCTGGCCACTGCACACCCAACACCCAGCAAAATGCAGGCACAGCATTTTGCAATGCTCAGTAACTATGTTTGTAAGAAAGGAAATAGCAAAGAAAGCTAAGGTAAACTTAAGAAAAATAAAGGGAAGGAAAGGAGAAAAATTACATTTTTTTACATGAATGAGTGTTTTGCCTCTGTGTATGTAAGTGCACCTGTGCATGCAATGCCTACAAAGGCCAGAAGAGGGCGTCAGTTTTCATGGAACTGGAGTAACAGATGAGGGTGTTGGGAATAGAATCTGGGTCCTCTGGGTCCTCTGTAAGAATAGCTGCTACTCTTAGCTGCTGAGCCATTTCTCCAGCACCCCCTTCCCAATTTACAGTTTTTAAAAAATATTTTATTTATTATTTTATTTTATGTGTATGTATGTATTGCTGGCACATAGGTAAGTGTACCATGTCGTGCAATGAATGCCTGTGGAAGACAGAAGAGGCTGTTGGATCCCCTGGAACTGGAGTTACGGACAGTTGTTAGCTGTCATGTGGGTGCTGGAATTTGAACCCAGGTCTTCTGCAAGAACAACCAGCGTTCTTAACTGCTGAGCCATCTCTCCAGCTCCCCGCCTCCAATTTATATTTTTAAGGAAGGAAAAGGGAAGTCAAAAGATAACATAAAGAACTAACTTGGGGTTTAACTGTCCAGCATATGGTATCTTCCAACTGTCATCCAGCTTGGAATTCTTGAGTCTCCCACAGAATGCCACACAAGACAGGCATTTACTGAAATTGGAGGCCCCTATAATGGCACCATTGCTCATTTTTCAGGTTAATAACTCTATTAGGAATGAGTGATTCGGATTGTGGGATATGTTGCCATGTCTAATGTCTGCTCAGGAGGCTAGGAGGCTCTGCCACAGCTGGTTACCCTGTCATACTCTGACAGAGGGAGAACCAAGGGAGGATGCTGGATGTGCAGGAGACTAGGAATGGGTGCTATCATTTGAGGACATAGCTGTGTACTTCCCTGATGCTGGGTCCCATAGCTGGACCCGGATGCTGCTGAAGGACTGTGTCAACAGGTTGTGATGCTGGAGAACTGCAGCACCCTGGGGTTCCTGGGGCTCTGCATGAGCAAATCTGAGTGGACCTTCAAACTGGAACATAGATTTGTTTTGTTGTGTAGAAGCATCCAGAATCTCTCAGTGAGTGGCAACATGGAGATGAACCAGGAAGATAAAGACAAACATTTTTGGCAAACAGGAAGATATGAAATGAAGTGATGGCTGAAATTCACTGGGACTGAGGCAGTCTGAGCAACAGGGCAAGGCATCATATCCAAAAACACAGAAACACTTTCTAGTAGAAGTGGTCCTCACGTGACATGGGAAACCACGTCAGTGTGGAACCAAGAAAGAAATGTCAAGAATTTTTGATAGAACTTGAAACTCACCTGGCATCAGCAACCTCACAGTGTAGGGAAATACAGGGTCACAGTTCATCTGATGCCCCCATCATTCCCACTAGAAGCACTGTAAATGGAGAGATTGCAGAAAAGGCATTCAGCTACACTCACACCTGGACAGGCATCCTTATGGAGAGAGTGTATCTGAATTTAAAGACTTGGCTGGGCTGGGATGTAGCTCAGAGACGCTCTGTTGGCCAAGTGTGTGGACCTATCCTTTTGTATTAGAAAGTTCTTAAAGGTCATCTATCTGCACAGTCAATATTTATATTCACAAATCAAAGCAATCCTGTGCAGAAATGGCAGGAAATTCAGAATTGCCAATTGAGAAAGGCCATGTCTTTGATCACTGTCAATGAAATGAATCTTCATAATTTTTCTATTTCTGAGACGAGGCCTTGATCCATAGCCCAGACTATCTTTATGGTACTCTATCCCAGGTTGATCTATATTCATGATCCTCCTGCTTCATCCTCCTGAGTGCCTGGATTAGAGACACCCGTTACCATACCCAGCCATAAATTTCTTTAATGTGTGAAAGTTTCAGTGAAACTCTCAATTTCTATGCCTCATAAATTTGTGAAAGAAAATGTCAACTTATGTAAGTTAGATGCTAATTTTCAAATGGAATGGTTAAATCTGGCTTTGGAAATAAAAGTATTTAACTATGTGCCAATGAATAAACATAATCACCCCCCCCCAAAAAAAAGACAGTGATTTGAGCTACATTACAGATTTTAAAAGTCTATCTAAAGAAAATGGCAGAGTTTCCACCTGTGTCTTATCCCTGGTGAACTGATACCAGCACGCTCTGTTTCCTGTGGCATCCATTCTGAAGCCTCTCTGAACCTGTCCAACACCACCACCAAACACAAGGCCTGTACCCAACTGATGAGAGAGAGGGTCTTGTCTCTTTCCAGCCCTGGGATACCTCTCATGGGTTCCCTCTCAACTTCTATGGCAAGTGAGTCAACAAAGCTCCAAGGTTTCTGGACCGTTGTGACCAAAGAAAATTTAAGAAAGGAAAAGTTTATTTTGGTTTAACATCTAAGGAGATATAGTCCATCATGGAGAAGGCATAGTGTGGCAGTGTGAGGCTCACATTGCATCTATAGCCAGGAAGGAGAGGGATGAACTCTAGTGCTAATTTAGGATACGTGCTATAAAAAATTCAGCCCAGCCTCTCCTAGTCATGCTGGCTCTCCCCACTCCTGAGCTGGGGCAGTTCCATCTCTCGTGGACCCTGTGCAGGGAGACCATCTCCTTTGTCCCCAGGACTAGAAAGCTCTGTTTGGTGTCCTTAGCATTTTGTTCCAAGTTTCATTGAGGAGACAGTAGATGAAAGACAATACTCAATAGGGTTTATAGCTTTGTGACCTTCAGGTTTTCCATGCCCAGTTTCCCCATCCATACCAGGGGATACTCGTGAAGCCCACCTCCCAGAGTCATTGAATCCTAACAGGAAGAATTCTTAGACCCTTGCCTGGTGTTTCCAAGGTACTCAGTCCTGGTGAGCCACGCAGCAATGCCCAGCCTTTGAAGTCCTCTTCCTCCATGTAGCACATCATTCCTGATTAGCATTTGTATTCACATGTCCATTTGTGTCCCCTGAAATTCCAACACCTCCCCATCCCCTGTGTTCAACAGTGAGCATAGAACTCCACCTCTGACCACTTTTCCAGAGGCCTCAGAAAGCCTCAGCACAGTCTTAGAACTGTCCTTGTCTTCCCAGAATCTTCTTCCACAGAGTCAAGGGTGTAATCAGACTGACCAGAACCTGGGCTTCCCACACACCTGTGCTACAGCATCCTCACTCCTCTGACTGGTCATCATTTAGAAGGCCAGTGCCACCTGCCCAGCACACTGCAGATACTCAAGAAACCAAGCAAGCTTCCTTCATCTAGGTCCTCAGTCAGAAAGACAGGAGGTAGAGGTCTTCCAAGGGACCAAGTATTCCCCACCAGGATGACTAACCAGAAACACTGCTGGGGGAATCATTGATATGGACTCTTTCAGGTCCCCATCTGTGAACTGTCATACAACCTAGAACTCTCTAAAGAATTCTCTATAGGAGTCCAGAGGCCTTAAGTTGCTTATAGGCAGGATTATCTACACATCTCTTAAAGGACACCCTGGAGCAGCCCTGCCATGCCAGGTCACCTGTGGGGATATGTGCCTGAAACCTATAGACTTATCCTGAATGCAGCACCCTCATCTTGTGATGCTCTGGCACCACACAAAGGCACTTTCAACACGATGGTCATGATTCCTAGAACCAGCTCCACCCAGAACACTGACCATCTATGTAAGATATACTACAATTACTCAACACCTTAGAATTTGCAGAACAGTTTCACTTATGTTAATCATTTTACCTGACAGCACAGGCAGAAAGAGCCCACCTGAGTCACAGCCCTGGGAGGGGGCTTGCTCAACTTTGCTCAGCAGTCAAAGGCAGGCCACGGGCAAAATCAAGTCCAATGTGATGCCCACATCTCTGGAGTTGCTTTAATTGAACCCAGAAGAATTGAAAGCAAGGACTAAGACAGGCACATACTTGTGTTCACAGCACTCTTCACAATGGCCAAAAGACAGAACCACGCCAAATGTCAGTGAAGAGAGGAACAGCTAAAATGCATTTGACATGTTTGCTAGAACACCAGAGAACCATTAAGGACATACTAAGTGAAACAGCCCTGTCACAGAACAAGCAGACAGGATTCCTCTGAAGTGAGGTTCCCCAGAGCAAATTCATGAGATAGTGAGCACAGGTTTGTGGGTGCCAGGGGAGAGAGATGGGGAGTTAAGTGTTTAATAAGGACAGCAGTTCAGTGTGGGAAGACAGAAAAGCTCTGGAGACAGATGGTGGTGATGGCTGCACAACACTGTAAATATGTTTAATGCCACTGAGCTCTACACATGACAAGAGTCACAGTGGTAAACTCTGTTACATGTATTTTACCACAGTAAGAAAGAGAGATGTGTCTGTTGTGATTCCCATGTCACACATGTACCTGTAATCTTCCCCTGCCTGATCTTCTGCACCTTGTAGCGAATGGACGTCCCCACCAGCAGGTAGACATCGTAGGCTGGATTCAGAAGGATGTTCTCCAAGATCAGCAGCCTGACTTCTGCAGAGCGAACATTCTTAGTGTAGAGAAGAGAGAGAGAAGGTGATATAGCAAGAGAGGTTTGGGTGGAATTTTTTAAAGATTTTCTTTTTAATTATGAATGTGTGTGTCTGTGTGAATGAATGCCACGTATGTGGGGGTGTCCACAGAAACCAGAAGATGATCAGATCCCCTGGAGCTAGAATTATAGGCGGTTGTGAGCTGTCCCGTCCCCATATGGATGCTACTCAGAAACTGAACTCTGGACCTCTGTAAGAGTAGTGTAAACTCTTAACTGATGAGTTATCTTTCCAGCTCCATTATTTTGTTTCATCTATTTTTAAGATTTTAATTTTAATTTTTAATTATGTGTGTATATGTGTGGCTATGTGCACATGAGAGCAGTTGCCTGAAGAGGCCAAAGTCATCAGATCCCCTTAGAGCTAGAGATACAGGCAGCTGTGAACCACCCGAGGTAGATGCTGAACTGAACTCTGGTCCTCCGCAAGAGCAGTGTTCACTCTTAACTGCTAAGCCATCTGTTCTGACCTGTTTGTTTTATTTTTATAAAACAGTGCTGGGGCCTGACCCCAGGGCCTAACCCATGCTAGGCATGAATCTTAACTACAGCTACAAACCCCAGAACTTTGCTTTATTTTTTAACTTTTCAGTGTGTTTCTATGGGAACAGAGATTAAAGGTGAAGAAACTGGACACCACTCCTAAACCCAGGAATCCCAGGAGAACCCCACAGTTAGTGCAGCACACTCACTGTACATTACACTCACTCCTCCATTGAAAGTGTCAGTAACTACAGTGAAAGAAAACAGCAGAGCCCAGAGTGATGTCTACAGGTGCTACGGCTACCAGGAACTCACATTCTCACCCCACAAATGCTCAGAGGTTCAAGGTGGCTGAGAAGGCCCAGGCCAACCTAAAAGAGGGAGAACTGGGCATCCTCAGCTGCTACTCCTCAACCCCTTCCCCAACTCACCCCTCAGCCTCCACCTGGCCCTCAGTAATCAATGTGAGAGACTGGTTTAGAAAGACTATGGGCCTCCTGCCCCATGTACCCTAGGAATCAGATTCTCCAGGGGCCTGCGGCTTTGTCTGAAGATTGAAGAAAACTAATGGCAAAGAAAATGATTCTATTTTTGTATATCTTTTATTCAACTTTTGTGTATTTCATATAAAACAGCTTAATTACCTTTATGCCCCCTCCCTCATCCACACCTTCTCTTAGTACCCCCACCAGATTTTTCATGCATTCTGTCATTTATGTTAAGGCCTATCAAGTCAAGTTAGTGTAAACAGACGTCCCTCAGTGCAAGTTCATCCATTGGAGTCTAGTCAGCCTATCTAGTCACTTCCTTCAAAAAGATCAGCTTCCCCTCAGACAAAAATGATTCTTGTTGGTAGAAATGCAAATACACTGTTCTTGGTGGAGATGTAACTGACCACCATCCCGCAGATTCACATCCACTTCCAATTCTTTGTAAACTTGTTTCCACACCCTGGAAACCCAGGACCTACCCAGATCTGACTGTTAAGGGTTCTTCCCTGAGCCCACTGTAATCTTACCAGTTTCTTCACTGAACAGTAAGTTAGATAGTATTTTTGACACCTAAAACAAAAAACAAACCCAGTCCTTCCTGTGAGCCTGGGCTCTGGGCAGGTGCTTTCCAGCAAAGCTGGCAGGGAAAGCTATTTACTAACTCAGGAGAAGTGGGAAGACCCAGCTGTCCCCAAATGGGCCCACCGAATCAGTCTGGAGTACAGGGAGAGATGACAAAGACACCTGGGGCCCTCTTACAGAGGTCCAGAGTTCAGGTCCTAGTTTTCTGAGTCTCACATGTTTGGGTGTGTCCCTGCATCCGGATGGGAAATGCAAGCTGTGAATCGTGCTGCTCTGGTAACTCCTTCAAAACTGAGAAGGAGAAAATGTCTGAGACCCCTGAGATGTTGACTTTAAGAGCCTCAAATCCCTTCCCTATGCCATGGTTCAAACAAATCAAATAAACAGAAAGATCTAGAAGTCACAGCACTCTAGTGCCATTCTGACCATCCAGTGTGTCCCTGAGTATGAGCAGGAAGCCATCCTGCCCCCACTGGGAAACAGCCCCTCAGGCTCACCTTGTAGACAGCCTCATGAATGCGAGCCTTGAGCTTGGAGCTCCCAGTCTTCATCCCGGACACCAGGATGGTGTCACCTTGCTTGGCTGCCTGCTCCATCTCTGAGATGTAGGAAGGTGGTATATAGGTAGACTCCGAGAAAGTGAGGATTCTGGAAAAGCAAAAGACCTGAACACGGATCCCCTAAAACCCAAAGCAATATTCACTATTATCAGCACCTCCTGCTGGGGGCTGGACCCTGGAGTGGTGCTGCCCTTGAAACACTTAGAAACACATTTCATCTCTGCAGTATCTCTAGAATGCATAGTCTTGCCCCAACCTACATAGGAATGGGCACCATGTCAACACCAGTACACGATCACACACACTGGAACCTAAGACCATCAGCTTGGTCCAAATGTTAAAGGCATTAAGAAGCAAGTCGAAGATCCTAACCCTGAGAGGGTCAGTAATGCCAATCAGCCTGGCAAAGGAGAAGTCAGATGCATGGTGAACCTTCCCCAAAGCTGGCTGGTAAGCAGAGCTGGCTTGTGGGATCCCTCCTGCAGTCTCTCCCTTCAGCCTACAATTCACAATGTGCGCCCTGATCTACCTAAGAAGCAACTTGCAGGACATGCTTCCAGTCTCCTCAGGGCCAATCTGACACTGTGCTGTACTGTGGTTTATCACCCAGTAGTACTCAGTGTCACAAGCTGAAGTCAATGAAATACAGGAATCCTGTCCTAAATTCCCCCAAGCATCTTGTATCTTGTTTAGTATTTGGTACATACATCAAGCCACCAGGAAGCTAGAGGTTGATGGTGGGGGGCCTTGCCGTAGCATGGAGCCAGCATTCTCTGAGCATCTAGCTTGCATTAGGCCCAGTGAGGGTCCTTGAGCACCCTTCCACCTGACAACCTGCACAGTGGCCCTCAGGGGTGAGGAGGGTGATTTCCTGTTCCTCTGTCTCAGACAGGAGGAAACTGCGACTCGGGACCAAAGTCACAGGCTGGTAGCAACAAGGCCACACTGGGAACCTTTCAGCTCTATAGCCTGTGTTCTAGACTAGAAAACATCAGAACCCTGAAACTAATCTAGGAGACAGGTGGCTCAGCTTCTATAAGCATCAGTGTGTAAGAACAGCAGCCCTGGACACAGCAGGGAGAAAAGTCCTGAAGGACAGGGCAGCTGAGGAAGTGCTCTGTTCCCATGATCTCCAGAGGTCAGAACTAGACTTCTAATAAAAGAGCAGGATCTTAGATCACCCACTGAGTATTTATAATTACAGAGGGGTAAGAAAGGACTTCACAGTCTGGGATGCTGGCAGGTGCCATGTCACCCAGGTGAGTAGGGTAAGCAGAACCTATAATAGAGCAATCAACACAGGGAGAGTGGCCAGCTCAGGAATGTGGAAACCCTTCTGTGACACTCCTGGCCAAGGTGCAGAGCTGCAAGCCTAATCACAAGAGAATATCAGATGAGGGGCATTCGAACAAACACCTGAACTGGGCTGGGGTATAGCTCAGTGACAGAGTGCTTGCCTACCATGCAGAAGACCCTGGGTTACACACACACGCACACACACACACCCCACCTGACCTACCATGTTCACAGTGTCAAGACCCTAGGAGTCAAAGAAAGATCAAGGGACTGTCCCAGGGTGACAGAGACAAAAAGGGAAGGACAGCATCAGGGTGACTCTCGTTCCTTCTGTTTTGATCCAAAGGACAAAATTCAGAAAACTGACAAAGCTTTAATAAGGGCTGAAGATGGCATGTGTTTGTGACAATTTCCTGATTTTGATAACTTTACTGTGAATATTCAGGAAAATGTCTTTAATGGTAGCAAAGGTACATTAAAAAAAACTAAGAGCAGGAGCTAGAGAGATGGCTCAGCACTGAAGAGCAGCTGAAGCGGTTCCCATCACACAAATGGTGGCTCTGTCACCCTCTTCTGGCCTCCTCGGGTATTCCATACATACCACTTACACATACATACAGGCAAACACACACATAAAAATATTTTAATAATGTCAAAATATTTTACAACTTTCCACAAAAGGGACCATACTCCTTGAAAAATTATCTAGCAAAACCTGACCTGTAATATATTAGAAAACCCAGGATCAGACTGGAGCAACACCAGTCTGGCCGTTAGATTCTCACTATGGAATCATTCTGCTGATGTTCCTGCTAACATAGCTTTCAACCACAGCTTTCAATGTACTAGCATGTCTCAGGAAGGAAAGTTTTTAAAAATACATTTCTCTCTCTCTCTCTCTCTCTCTCTCTCTCTCTCTCTCTCTCT
>NW_008333794.1:3660975-3664190 GCF_000622305.1 Nannospalax galili
TATACATGGGTACCACAGTGCACGTGTATAGGATAACTTGCAGGAGTTGGTCCTCCTTCTGCCATGTGGGTCCTGGGGATCCAACTCAGGTCATCAGACTTGGTAGCAAGTACCTTTACCTGGCTGAGCATCTTGCCAGTCCAGGAAGGAACTTTTTCATTCTATCAAATTTGCATTTGATTCAGCATGGGCTCAGTGGTCCCACACTGGATAGTGCAGACCTACACAGATTAATGAAATGCCAGCCCTGTCACTTACCAATACCAGGCCACAGACCTGCCCTCTCCATGTCTCTGTTTCTATGGCCAGAAAGTAGAGAGGGGAGAGGTTGGTGTGTGGCTGCTAGGGGAGTGCTGAAACGAGTCCCGATGCTCCATAGGTACCTCCTTGTGAGCCTGTCTGTACCCCAAGCTAGGGATCCAGCCTGACCCTGTTTATCACTGCTGGCTTGTCCTCTTAGCCAGATCTTGCCTCCCCTTTTCACATGTTCTCCAGAAAGTGCTGCCCTCTAGGACCATCCACATGCTCTAACACCCCAAGATATCCTTCCATTCTGTGTCTTCTTCTCTAGCTGGATGCCCCAACCTCTCCAACAAGTTCCCACAGAATATACCACAGAGGCAGTCAGGTGCCTGCATGCTTGGGAGGCAAAACCAACCCTCCTTCCCAATCAGCAGAAGGAGTAGCCCCTAGTCCATGAGGAGCCCAAGGACTTCCAACATCCTACATCCACTCAAAGGTGGCCAGGCCCTGCCACAGTGTCTCTTACCGCAGTGCATTATGAGAGTCTGAGAACCCACTGGCCTCTGTATCCTTCACAATCGTCCAGTCAAAGACCAGTCCTGCCAGGGTACTGAAGGTATTTCCTATAAGAGAACATGGGAAGGCAGAAAGGCATGAGTTTGCTCCCCAGGGCCCAGGGACAGGGATGCCTCGGACTGCTGGTGACAGGCTTGGTATAGCCAGCTCGGGAGACCATTCATACTTCTTTGATTCCTCCTGGAAGGACACCCCTTCCTTACAAGCATGGGAGGGGACAAGACTGTGATACTCCTGAGGGCCCAGGCTTGGGATGACAAAGCAAGGCCCAGCTAGCCCAGGCTGAAGGCCTGGTCTGTCATCTGTGAGCCTTGTGACCCATCTTTTCATATTAAGAAACACCTCCCACAACTCCTACCTGAACTTCCAACATCCAGCCTCTCTTAAAGAGTCAAAAGATTTGTATGCCTGGGCAGAGTTCCCCTTGCTGAACAGAATAGCCCAGTATCTCCCAATGGGCCACATTCTGCTTTGTCATGCTTCCCACTGTACCCTGTTGTCCCATACTTTTTCCACATTCAACATCCATATTCCCCACCTGGTCAAGTCCTGAAACAGATGCATCTCAGGGCTACAAAGGGGTCTTTCTTCAGGGCTGATGTTACTTTGTGGTGACAAATACACAGGGGAAACACTTTAAAGGTTTCTGTTTATGCCTCCATGGGAGACATGGTAGGGAGTATGTAGCAAGGCAAAGCTGCTCAGCTCACAGGGACCAGGAAGCAAGAAAAAAAGAGGAAGGGAGGGAGGAACTGGGGACAAAACATGGTTTCCCCCAAGGACGCATTCCAACCACCTAGGTCCCATCTCCTAAGCTTCAATCACCTCTCAATAGCCATCAAACTATGATGTAATCAATCTGCTAAAAAGGTCGGAGCCCTCATGTTCTAGTCCCTTCCCAAGGCCACACCTTTTAACACTTCAGCATTTACATCCAAGCCTTCAGCAAATGAACTTATGAAGGACATTTCAGACCCAAACCATAAAAAAATAGGATCTTGCTGGGCGTGGTGGCACAGGCCTTTAATCCCAGCACTTGGGAGGCAGAGACAGGTGGATCTCTGTGAGCTCAAGGCCAGCCTGGTCTACAAAGTGAGTTCCAGGCCAGCTGGGGCTACAGGAAGACCCCGTCTCAAAAAGACAAAAATAAAACAAATGTATTAAAAAATAAGATCTTACCCTCTGCTTCCCTGGGCCTGCATGACCCACAGGCCTCTCTCTAACCCGCAGGCCTCTCTCCAGGTTAAGTCAATACCGCCCTCTGCACTTTGACTCCCCCAGCCTTATTCACCCTCCCATGTACCCCGCCTCTCTCTCCTCCTAGCCTGGGTCCTGTCCCATTCCTTGTCTTGGTGGCCCAGACACCTGGGGAACCACCACTGCTTCCTGATCCTTTCCATCCAGACCAACCCAGTTCCTCAGCACAGTCCCCAGGAGCCCTTGGGGCCTCTTCCTGCCACCATCTCCCTTTGCATCTCTGGGTGGCACAGCCACCAGCTGCCCAAGACCAGCATCTTTCCTGGGCCCTGTTCCCAGACCAGTCCAACCCCCAAATTCCTGAAGCCAAAATCTTTCCTGGGGGGATCCAGACCTTAGGAGAAAGCCTGAGAGCATCTGACCCTCATCTGACTTGGGCCTCTGTGGGAACTCCTGAAGACAAAAGCAATCCGGCCACTCCAATATAAAATCAAAAGAGAGAAATGGAAGATTAGACGAACCAGCTTTTCATGCCCCAAAAGTAAACTGCAGACACATAAAGTCTACAAAAAGAAGCAGACCTAAATTTGAAGGCTTGAGTCTCATACAAGAATCAGAAACTACAAAAGAAATTCACATGTCAAAATCACAGAAAAAAAATAATAACATGAAAAACAAAAATAACATATCCCCACCAAATACCAATAGTCCTCTAGAGGAGTACAATGAGAACCCCCTAGAGATAATGCAGGACATGGAACTCAAAAGAACAATTATAAACATGATAAAAGAATTCAGTGAATTTAAAGAACACATAAACAAAGAAATCAAAGAACTGAAGGAAAGTGAAACACTCAGTAAGCCAATTAGAAATGACAGGAGAAAGCATCACCAATAGGATGAATGAAATGGAAAACAGAGTATCAAGACTCGAAGATACAGTGGACAAACGAGACCACTCAAGCAGATTATGAAAAATTTAAGAAATCACAAGAATGGAATATGCAGGAATTGTGTGACACCATAAAAAGACCAAACTTACGAATCATAGGCATACAGGAAGGAGAAAAATGGCAAGATAATGGCATGGACCCCAGATCTTCAAAAGAATCATGGAAGAAAATTTCCCAAAATTAAAGAAAGACATGCACATACAAATACAAGAAGCATATAGAACACCAAACAGACAGGACCAGAAA
>NW_008333794.1:3664355-3668671 GCF_000622305.1 Nannospalax galili
ATTCCCAGTTTTAAATGACCACAGATGCCAACCCAGACTTCTATACCCAGCCAAAATGTCTATTATAGTCGAAGGGGAAAGAAAAATCTTCCATGACATAAATAGGCTGAAGGAATTCATGTCCACAAAACCAGCCCTTCAGAGAGTTATGGACGCAATACAAAGAGCTGAAGAAAGGAATACCTAAAGGGTTGTAGAAAGAAATTCAATGAAGGTATAACTGTGGAAAAGCACAGCTATATCATGAATGTAAACAGAAATAAAAATGACAGGATTCGATACTCATCTTTCATTAATAACTTTAAATATTAACGGACTGAACTCCTCACTCAAAAGACAAAGACTACGTAAATATGGATTAAGAAACAAAACCCATCTTTTTGTTGTCTGCAAGAAACTCATCTCACTTTCAAGGACAGACACTATCTCAAAGTGAAAGGATGAAAAAAATACACCAAGCAAATGGTACTAAGAAAAAAGCAGACATAGCAATTCTAATATGTGACAAAATAGACTTTAAACTAAAACTAATCAGAAGAGATAACGAGGGCCACTTCATTCTGATCAAAGGAACAGTTAACTAAGAAGATATTACAAGCAAGAACATGTATTCACCAAATTCTGGTGCACCCAACTTCATAAAAAAAATACTACAGGACTTTAAGAACCAAATTAACCACAACTCATTAATAGTAGGGGACTTCAATACCCCACTATCTCCATTAGATAGGTCAACAGGCCAGAGACTTAACAGAGAGACATCTGAATTAAACAATACCATATATCAAATGGACTTAATAGACATCTACCAAGTATTCCACCCAAGCACCAAAGGACATACTTTCTACTGAGCACCCCATGGAACCTTCCCCAAAATCGACAATATACTGCGGCACAAAACAAACCTCAACAAATACAAAAAGATTGAAATAATTCCATGCATTCTATCAAACTACAATGCAATAAAGCTTATAATGAACACCGGAAGATGCCCTAATCACCACATGAACACATGGAGATTAAACAACACACTCCTAAATGATGAATGGATCAAAAGAGAAATTAAGAAAGAAATAAAAATATTCCTGGAACTAAATGAAAATGTCAATATAACACAACAAAACCTCTGGGACACTCTGAAAGCTGTCCTTAGAGGGAAGTTTATAGCTCTAAGTGCCTACATCAAAAAATCGGAAAGATCACAAATAAATGACTTAATATTGCAACTCAAGACACTTGAAAAGAAACAACAAATGAAACCCAAACCCAGCATACAAGAAGAAATAACAAAAACCAGGGCGAAAATTAATGAAACCGAAACAAAACAATTCAAAGAATCAACGAATCCAAGAGCTGGTTCTTTGAAAAGATAAACAAGATTGAAATACTGCTAGCCCAGTGTGCTGGATAGCTTTAGTGTCAACTTGACATGCCTGGGTTAAGGAGAAGCCTCAGTTGGGGAATTTCCTCTATTAGACTAGCCTGTGGCCATGTCTGAGGGGCATCTTCTTGATGAGTGATGTGGGAGGGCCCAGCCCACTGTGGGTGGTGCCACCCCTGGGCAGGTGGACCCGTGTTGCATAAGAAAGCAGGCTGAGCAGGGGCCAGGGGAGGAAGCCAGTAAGCAGCATTCCTCCATGGCCTGTGTGCCAGTTCCTGCTTCCAGGTTCCTGCCCTGAGTTCCTACCTTGGGCTCTCTGATGAACTGCGACCTGGGAGACCTAAGATGAATAAACCCTTTCCCCGCCAAGTTGGTATTGGTCAGAGTGTTTTGTCACAACAATGAAGAAACAAATTAAAACATCCAGTAAACCAAAAGAAAGAAAGAGTATCTCCAAATCAACAAAATCAGAGATGAAAGGGGAAACATCACAACAGACACCAAAGAGATCCAGAACATTATAAGGGACTACTTTAAAAACCTATATGCTACTAAATTTGAAAACCTAAAAGAAATGGACTGCTATCTAAAGGCATGGGAACCACCAAAATTAAACCACGAAGAGATTAACAGCTTAAACAGACCCATAACACAAAAAGAAATTGAAACAGTAATACAAAACCTCCCGACTGAAAAAAGCCCAGGACCAGATTTACAGCAGAATTCTCCTATCAGACATTTAAAGATCTACATCCAATACTATCTAATTTATTCAAAAACATAGAAATGAGCCAGGCGTGATGGCGCACGCCTTTAATCCCAGAGGCAGAGGCAGGCGGATCTCTGTGAGTTCAAGACCAACCTGGTCTACATAGTATGTTCCAGGACAGCTGGGGCTACAGGTAGACCCTGTCCAAAAAGACCAAAAAAAGAAAAAAGAAAAAGAAAGGAAAAGAAACGAAAAAGACAAAAAGAAAACAAAACAGGGGCTGTTGAGATGGCTCAGCAGGTAAAGGCACCTGCCACCAAGCTTTATGGCCTGAATTGAACCCCCGGGACCCACATGGTGAAAGGAGAGAATCAACTTCAGAAGGTTGTCCTGTGTGTGCGTGTATGTGTGTGTGTGTGTATGCACAATAAATAAGTACACATACAACAAACAAATCAATAAATCAAACAATACATGACTGTTTTGAAAAGTAAGCTATTAGTGGCCAAAAATCCAGAAAGATTTATGTTCAGATAATGCTACCTACTAGGTATCAGGCCTGTCAAAGGTAATATATTTAATCCTCATGCTGACAATAAAGCCTCCTGATACTAGGATTATGTAACGTTCATGTTAAACCAGGCAGGTCACATGTGTCTGTAATCCCAGCGCTTGGGTGTTGGGAAACCCTGCTGTTAGGGTTGTAGTTCTCCATGTCTGGATAGCCCTAAGGGAAGGACTCCCCTTTTCAGCAGGGGACCTCCTGCTCTCTCCCTGGTTTACCTGGAAAGTGCCACCAAGCACGGATGCCTGACCTTATTTGGAACATGACCTTTGGCATAGTTACCTGGAGTAAAAACTACCCCCAGGTTTTTTCTATATGATAATCAGGCAAACGCCAATAAATCCTCTTGCTTGTTGCATCTCCTGGTCTGAGGACTGAGTTATTGGGGAGTGGCCTCCTGTGGACGTTGGGTACCCCATCTGGGGTTCCAACAGAACAAAAAAAAGCAAGGCTGGGAGGATCACCATATCAGATCTCAAACTATATTATCGAGCTATAGTCATAAAAACAGCATGGTACTGGCAAAAAAAAAAAAATAGACAGGTAAATTAATGGAACATAACTGAAGACCCAAACTTGAGTGCTTGCAATTTTAGCCCCCTGATATTTGACAAAGGTGCTAAGAGCACACAATGAAGGAAAAAAACATCTTCAATAAATGATGCTGGCAAAACTGGATCTCTGCCTGTAGAAGAATGAAATGTATCTTTCACCTTGTACAAAGGGCAATTCCAAATGGATCAAAGACCTCAATGTAAAGCCTGAAATTTTGAAACTATTAGAAGAAAACATTGGGGAAAAACCTACAAGATATAGGTATAGGAAAGGACTTTCTAAACCGCTAAACAGGACATCAATTGCTAGGAAACAAGGGAAAGAATTAACAAATGGGACCTCATTAAACTAAAAAGCTTCTGTACATCAAAGGAGGCAACCAGGGAAGCAATCAGAAAACCCACAAATGGGAGAAAATCTTCAGTAGCGACACATCTGACAGAGGTTTAATATCCAGAATATATAACGAACTCAAAAAACAGAGAATCAAGACAAGAAGTAAACCCAATTAAAAGACGGGCTAAGGAACTGAACAGAAGAAGAAGTAAAGATGGCTATGAAGCATCTTAAAAGACGTTCAACATCACTAATAATTAGGAAAATGCAAATTAAAACCACTTTAAGATTTCACCTTACCCCAGTCAGAATGGCTACGATCAAATGAACAAATGATACCAAAGTTGGAGAGGATGTGGGGAAAAGGGATCGCTCATCCTCTGCTGGTGGGGCTGCAAACTTGTTCAACCCCTATGGAAAACAATGTGGAGAACTCTTTAAAAAAATACAAATGAACCTACAATTTGATCCAGTTATACCACTCCTTGGAATACACCCAAAGAACTCATCGTATTGCAGAGACACTTGTACATCCATGTTTGTTGCTGCTCTTTTCACAATAGGCAAGAGATGGAAGCAACCTAAGTGTCCCTCAACTGACGAATGAATAATGAAAATGCGGTTCATTTATAGGATGGAGTTTTACTCAGCAGTAAAGAAAGATGAAATCATGAAATTTGCAGGTAAATAGATGGAACTAGAAACTCTTATACTAAGTGAAGTAATCCAGACTCAGACAAACAAGTGAGGCATGTTCTATGTTCTCTCTT
>NW_008333794.1:3669669-3674039 GCF_000622305.1 Nannospalax galili
CCTAAACTCCCAAAAGGAAAGTATAACCAAAGATTAAAGGGGCCAATATAATTTTTTAAGAGTCCATATGTATAGCTAAAGGCTACATAACAAGCAATAATACCAGACAGGCAATACTTTCTTTTGAATTGTTGGCCAGGGTGGCCCAAGGGACTCCCAGATAGTAACCCAGCATAGAACTGGGAAAATGAACAGCAGACCCCAATCTTATCTAAAGGAATATTGACAACTGATTGCTGCTAGATGAGGGATAACCGACCTTCCTAAAACAAAGAGCTCTAGATAGGCTGACTAGATTCACCATATGGACAAGCAGTGGGGAATGGCTGGGGGTGCTGACAACACAGCAGACAGTAGCAGGGATATCAGAGTATAAGGGCTCTAGTGGGGGGAGGGAGGCTATGGGAGGGTGCCATCTGGGAAGTGGGTGTATAGTTGAATAAGAAGGTTTGGGATGTTCTGTGTGATATACACACACATTTTAAAAAATCAACAAATTTTTAAAAATGTATTGTATTTGAGGAGGAAGCATAGAAATTTACATCATGTTAATTAGTAGAAGAGATAAACATTACCATTGAAATCTACCCGATGACTTTATAGACATACACCGGTTCCAAGGATCTAAGTGCAACTGATTACAACTAGTAATAATCAGATACAGAGGCATGCATCTACATCTCAGTGTTAGTAGCAAAAACAATGAGTCTTTCTGCAAGGAACAGTATATCGAAAAATGAAATGGAGATCTTTTTTAAAGGTCAAAAACTCATTCAATGTCTTACAGGGCTTATACTGAGTTCAATATTGTATAACTGTATTAATTCAACTGTGAACCTTACAGCCACTTGTGAAAGAGATGTACTCTTGCTCTGGAGTGTGTTACTGAATATGTTAAAGCTGTAATGAAATGCCTCTTCAAATCATGTAGTTATTAAATTTTAAAAAAAAATTTACTTCATGTTAACTAGTAGAGGTGATAAACATTACCAGCGAAAACTACTTGATGACTTTATATCCATACTCAGGTACTAAGGTGCCGAGTGTAATCAACTGTGACTAGTAATAATCAGATACAGAGATTAAAGACACGTGCAAACATGTAAGCATTAGTAACATTGAAAATGTAGGAAACAGCATACCTTAAAATGAAATGGCGATCTTCTTTAAAGGGTAAAAACTCATTCAATTTTATGTCTTACAGGGTTTATACTGAGTTCAATATTGTATGGCTGTATTAATTCAACTGTGAACCTAAAAATTTACAGCCACCTTTGAAAAAGATGTATCCTTGCTCTGGAATGTGTTACTGAATATGTTAAAGCTGTAATGAAATGCTTCTTCTAAAAAAAAATCTTTAGTCAGACTAGCCTGGGATCTAACCTTCCCATATAAGATCTCAAAGGCTAAATCAAACTGGTCTTGGAATGGTCTTTGCCACTACTTCTCAAGGCAGGCCCCAGAAAAGGGGCTGGGGGGGGCCTCTCTTTATAATACCTTAGGTGTCTTTCCACCACCGTGAACAGTTGATGAGAGGAAGGTAAACCTTGTCCACAATGAATGAAGGTTTAAGGAAGTTTCCTTCCCTATAGCTTTGAGAGAGGATGAAAAGCTATGATCCTCAAACCTCTAAGTCTAGAATGGAAGAAATCTGCCTCCCTAATACCCATGGCATGAGGTGAGGAGGGCAGATGCACAAGTCTATACCGTGGATGTTCACAGCAAGGCTATAAGAAGTTCTCCTGTCAGCCCAGAGTGCCATTTCCCCACTACCCAGCCCCCTTTCTCTGTGACATAGCTGGGATGGTGGGGCACAGTCTATCCAATCTCCAGTTCTCCCATGGCAGAACCAAGCAGTCAACAGGATGCTGAAGGGCCGGGTTTTTCTGTGATCCTCTGAAATTGTTATCAGCCATCCAAACCAATAGCCCAGTGAGCAATCTATTCCCAAGGCCAGTGACTTATCCCAAGAGCATTTTGAACATGCTGTGGCCTTGGGGGTTTCTCCTGATTCACTTTGCAGGCCATTTCTCTCTTCTGTAAAATGGGAATGAAAATTCCACCCTATAGGCTTATTAGATCAACTCAAGAAAGTATCCCCAGGGGGCTAGAGAAATGGCTCAGTATTTAAGAGCACATACTGCTCTTGCAGAGGACCCAAGTTCAGATTCCACCACCTACATTGGGTGGCTTACAAATACCCATAATTCCACTTCCAGGAGATCTGATGCCTCTGACCTGCACTCATGTAACCAAACCCACATAATTAAAAATAATAAAAATAAATCTTTGATTTAAAAAAAGAAAGTATTCCCAGTCTTATCACAAACAAGGAGGTGGTGGGTGTCCTATATGGTGAGGTCTGTGGCTCTGTCTTTAGCTCCTTTACTTACTCTTCCCCATCTCCAAAATTTACAAGTTAGAGGAGAGGGGGTATGTGGGAACTCAAGAACAGGAAGGGTCCTGGGCTTTTGTGAATTTCAGCAACTTAGAAGGTCAGGCATGGGGAACTGACCGGAATTCTCCAGGTTCCTTGCAGATGAAAACTTGGGGTTCTCATTCAGAAGGCAGTGGAAAGCGCCAGAAGGTTGGAGGGAAAACCAGGAGACCCACCCCCAAGGATGGAGCCAGTTGAGGGCAAGCTCCCCCAGGATATGAGTTATCTAGGTGACAACAGACCTTCAAAGGGTCCTGGAAACCCTGCCCTGCAACTTGAAACCCTGTCCCGCACAAGTAGGCCAGGAGCAGTAACAAAGTTCCCATCTGCCAATCACTGCGCTAGCAACCCTGCCCCTACCTGGGTTGCGCTTTGGGGAAGTCAATCATGCATGTCTCCTTTCTATAGCCCCACCTTGTTCCAGGGACATTTGGTAAGGTAAGGCACACGCACCCAACATTCCCCACCTAGACTTCCACAAGCAGAGAGTTGATGGACATGAGCAAGGAAAGTGATGGAAAGGTCCAGCAGGACCTGGGAAGGTGGCTGATAATCCAGTCCAGGAGGCATAGAGGTGGCAGGGAAGCAATACTCTGAATTACTGAAGCTCCAAGTCCCCATCAGACACTCCATCTGTTCCACGAAGGTTCACAGATTAAAACCAATTTCCAGAGAGCAGCAGCTGAGCATGAAGCTGAGCCTGGGCCCCTTCTGAGCACATGGCCCTGTTTAACCCTATCCTGTGGGCAGGATGGACACTGACCTCTGACAATAGGAAACCAAGGAAAGCCATAGAACGGCTCCAGAGGGGAGCATGAGGAAGCATGAGGGAGACATCACTGACCAAACAGGTCCCGAAGGTGACATGTCTAGCTAGGGGTGGCTCTGCAGGTTTACAGGGTAGGAGTGGCAAAATGGTTTCAAACAACTTAGACCCAAAGTTTTGCTTCTTCCAGTTGAGAAGTAACTATGAACTCCTACTGTGTGCAACCCACAGAGCCCTTATCTTGAAGCCTCATAGCTAAGTAATACTAACTGGAGACCCAAAAGCCTAGGCTCCATGGAATATACCTTTTTTCTGGGTCTCAGGAGGCCCATACACATTCCACAACTCAAATGAACAAACACTTGCCTGCTGCTCACTGTGTCTGAAGTCCAGAGGCAGCCAGAAGAATGAAGTGACCCTAATTCCAACTGCCAAGAGCTCAGCACAACAGACAAAATAAAACAAGCTATGAATACCAAGGCAAGGGCCAGTGAGGGGTCCAGGGAGGTCAACAGGAAAGAGCAAATTCCACTTGGACAGCAAAGGAGAGGTCCTGGTGGAGGGAGGTGTAAGTGGGATGGCTGAAAGCAGAGACCCAGGTGAGGTGCTCCAGCCCAGAGAAGCAGCACCCATACTGGGAGGAGGAGCATTTCTAGGAACCCTGAGTGCCTTCAGTTCAGGTTTACTAATGCTCCTGATGCACACAACTGGGGAACAATTCTGGAAATATTGACTTAAGGCAAACACTGCAATTGACCTCAGGTCAAAAGGGCAGTCCTTGGTCCCCAGCTTCCTGAACTGTGGGTCATGACTATGACTGTGGGGAGGGTCAAAAAAGAACTCTTAACAACACAAAATGTAACTGAATGGGCACAATGACCAAAAAAATCTTAAAAATCCAAATGCCCGCGTGACACCACGTGGCATCATTGCAGCCTTGGTTCCGAACATACAATGTGTATGCTTTGCACTGTGTGTAGGTCATGCCACATAAGGCAAGACACACTGCCTGGAACACCTGCCCAGATTTAAGACTATTGTTATGTTACAAACTGGAATGTTTTTACTACACAATATTTACTATACAGTTTTCTGCTCTTAAAAAAAAAAAAATAATAGGGCTGGGTGTGGTGGCACATGCCTTTAATCCCAGCACTTGGGAGGCAG